>NC_046284.1:27265468-27596468 GCF_004115265.2 Rhinolophus ferrumequinum | reverse complement strand
TTAATCTTTGGCACTTTAATTATGATGTGTCTTGGTGTGGGCCTCTTTGGATTCTTCTTGTTTGGGACTCTACTTCCTGGGCTTCTCTATCTATTTCCTTCACCAGTTGAAAGTTTTCAGTCATTATTTCTTCAAATAGCTTTTCAATTCCTTGCTCTCTTTCTTCTCCTTCTGGTACTCCTATGATGTGAGTGTTGGTACTCTTCGTGTTGTCCCAGAGTCCCCTTAAACTCTCCTGGTTTTTTTATTCTTTTTTTTTTCCTGTTCTGATTGGGCATTTTCTGCTGCCTTATCTTCTACATCACTGATTTGAACCTCTGCTTCATTTAATTTATGAGGTCTGACAATTAAGTTTGCGAACTTGCTGCAAAGACATTGCTGAACTTTTTTGATACCAGAGGGATTATTTGTTATGAATTTGTGCCAACTGGACAAACAGTTAACCGAGTTTACTATTTGGAAGTGCTGAAAAGGCTGCATGAAAAAGTTAGACGACCTGAACTTTTCGCCAACAATTCATGGTTCTTGCAACATGACAATGCACCAGCTCACATGGCGCTGTCTGTGAGTGAGTTTTTAGCCAGTAAACAAATAACTGTATTGGAACATCCTTCCTAGTCACCTGATCTGATGCCCAATGACTTCTTTCATTACCCAAAGATAAAGAAAGCATTGAAAGGAGGACATTTTGATGACATTCAGGGCATCAAGTGTAATATGACGACAGCTCTGATGACCATCCAGAAAAAGACTTCCAAAATTGATTTGAAAGGTGTACTAGATGCATAGCTTCCCAAGTGAAGTACTTCAAAGGCGACTATAGTGATATTCAGCAATGAGGTATGTAGCACTTTTTTCAGGATGAATTCACGGTCTTAATTGTCATACCTTGTACTGTTGATTACCTCAACTGTATTCTTCATTTCAATTATTGTAGACTTTATTTCTGACTGGTTCTTTTTCTGTTTTTTTTTTTTTTAATCTCCATTTTTATGTTCCTTATCTCTTTGTTGAAGTTCTTCCTGAGACCATTGAGCATCGTTAGAACCAGAGTTTGGAAATTTGCATCTGGAAGATCGTGTGTCTCCATTTTGTTTAATTATTTTTCTGGAGCTTTGTTCTGTTCTTTTACTTGAAACACGTTTCTTTGTCTCCCCATGTTGGCTGTCTCCCTCTTTTCATTTCTGTTATGCTTCCCAGTCTTAGTAGAGTAGCCTTAGGTAGCACGTGTCTTGTAGGATCCAGTGGTGCAGTCTTCCTGATCACCAGAGCCAGGTGTTCCAGGTGTATCCCTTGTGCGTGTTGTGTGTGCCCTCCTATTGTAGTTGAGACTTGACTGCTGTTTGCACATCAAGGAAATGGATTGGTCATCAGGCTTATTGGTTTTGAGGACTGGCTATAATGACATTGGATGAGCTGTTGTGCAGGGGCTAACCCTACAGAACAGGGTTTGCTTTAGCGTGTCTCTTGTGTCTGTCCAGTCTGCCATTTGGGTGTATAATATTTAGAGGTGGCTTGGTGATGCTTCAAAGCCTCCTGGGAGGGGACCCACTCAGTCCAAGTACCGCCACAGTCTTTGCCCTGCACAGGCCACCTTGCATGAGCCACAAAGCAAACCAGAGATGGCCACCACCTACTCTCTGCTTGGAGGTGTCTTGAGAGGCCAAGGCATGAACCAAGGCCAGCTGTTGCTAGTGCCAGGCTGAGGGCTGCTCAGCCAGAGGTACAGGACACACTGAAGCCAGGAACTCCTTGTTTGGGTTTGTGAACTTTTTACTGATTTTAGGAAAGTCCACAGCATAAGTCAGGGCAGGCTGTTTATACAGAAAAAACACTGGAAGAGGCTTGGGTGTGCCTAAAATTTGGGTGGGGTGTGGTCTCAGGAATCACTAAGGTGGGGCAGACAAAGCGTGATAGCCATTATGATGGAGACTCATATGGTGTCTGCCTGTGCCTACATGTAGGGAGTAAGAGGGCTTAACAAAAAAAATGGCTTCTTCCAGCAGCTCTGTCCAGGAGAAAGCCACCCCTCCAGCCCTCACCTTTTTGCCAGACAATGCAGGTCCTCCTCACATGTCCCCAGCAACCCCCAAGCCACAACACAGCCCTGGAGTCTAGAGTAAGCATGTCCACCAGCAAACAAGTCTATGCATTGTCCCTTTAAGAGGAGCACCTGGGAGTGCAGTCACCCTCTGTACCACCCAGCCACAATCTCTGCTGGTTTTCACAGCCAGAAGTTGTTGGGATTTCTCTTCTCAGCACTGAAACCCTAGGCTAGGGAGGGGCTGGGATCCCTCTCTCCACAAGGGGGGACCTCCGCAGCCAACATATCCCTCCCAATTATTAATGGTCTCATGCATAAGTGGGACCAGCCTGTTCTGCATCTCTGCCCCTCTTATCAGTCTCGAGGTGGCTTCTTCTGTATGTCATAATTGAAAGGCTTTGGTTCAGCTAGACTTCAGGTAATGCTCAATAATTGTTGTTCTGTGATTTAGTTGTAATTGATGTGGTTTTTAGAGGAAGTGAACACAGTGTTTACCTACTCTGCTATCTTGATCAGAAATCCCCAATCTGTATTTCTTAATCCCTTCACCTTTTTCGCCCAACCCCCCAAACCTCCTCCCATTTGACAACCATCAGTTTTTTTCTCTGTTATCTATGAGTCTGTTTCTGTTTTGTTTATTTGTTTATTTTGTTATTCAGATCCCACATATAAGTGAGATCAAATGGTATTTGTCTTTCTCTGACTTCTTTCACTTAGCATAATACCTCTTATGTCCATCCATGTTGTTGTACATGCTAAGATTTCGTTCAATAATTTTGATCAGAGGAATGGAACTATGCTTTAAGAAAGGTAATCTGGCATTATTGTGTAGAATGCATTGAAAAGAAGAGGCTAAAGGCAGAAAAACTATTTGGGAAACTCTTATAATAGAAAATAAAATGATAATACGTGGGCAGAGTTATGATAAGTAAAATCTATCTTTGGGGTACAAGTACCCACAAAACACCTGACTGACCTTTGCCTGCCCTCACCAACAGCTGTCTCAACATATACCCTATTCCTTAAAGATCCTGCCAGGTAAATAGGAGGCAAGGTGAAATGAATTGGTCACTGAAGTTCCAAACTTAAATACCTGAGAAACAACCTTCCTCACTACTATAGCCAGTATGTTAATTAAAAGAATACCATGAAGACAATGGTTGGATGTCTACAATCACCATGAGTCAAAGTGAACCTGTATTGGCTCAAATTCATGAAAAGTAAGTGGTCAGGCAAAGACTTACAAAACAGTAGTTGGGGCAAGTATGTGTCAGGCTTTATATGATCCCCCAGAGTGCAGGGCAATCTTGAAGAAAAAGAAAATTATTTGTGAGTTCTGTATTCTCTTGTTGTCATAAAGTGAACATTTATTTAACTAAAATATTCCAATGGGATTAAAGCCATTTTAAGGGAATAAGTGTTTCTATAATATGCATGTATGATTGAATTTGCCCACTTTTGCATTTTAGAGTGAGAATCTAGGCCAGAAACCACTCTCCTCACCTCCAGCAAGTAAATGAAACTGACTTACAAATTTTCCTATGCTCTTCTATTATAGACATGATCAATTCAGTTGCTCTGAGGCCAGAGTAAAGGTCAGAGCTTTAATAATATTACTAGTGGAATTATTTTTATTAAAATTGCTGCACGCCTCTCTTCCTTCTGAATATGTGGGAAGGAAAACATTTGAGACAGCTGCCTTCAATAAGCATTAAGAAAAAAAAAGAAGAAATATGCTTCATAGTGGCTTGCATTGGTCATGTGGGGCATTAGAAGAATGAAGGCAGTTAAAATTTGTTTGCAAATCTGTTGTTTCCTTGTTTGCTTCTAGAGAAAACATGCCACCGTCTGTTTCATTGGTCTTAAATCAAATCCTGTCACTATAGTACTGGTGCTCTCTGCCTCTTTGTATTCTGATTTCTGCTTTAATAATTGAAGATGTTCAAGTGTTGTGCTTGAGAATCCATATTTCCCAAGAATTCTGCACAACCCCAAATCATTTTTAAAGACATATATTTGCACTCAGAAGACATCATTGATTTAGACTATAATGTGAATGATGCTGCTTAGAATTAGGGAACACTGAAGCCCTGCAATTGCGTATACCCTCCCAGATCTTGATCTGAAAACAAAAGGTTATTATGTAATGTACTATGCGCAGTCCTTTGTCATCTTCTTCATTCTAATTTCTCCATACTTTCTGTTTTCTTCTGTGGCAGAGACATGATATATGCTGACCAGAGTCTATGTTCTTCTCTTCTTCCTGAGTGCATTAGTAGACTATAATTTGCAAGCCCCTTGCATCTACGTGGGATCATGTAACTAATTATCAGCAATTAGCAAAAGTGACTTAGGTCACCTCTGAGCCAAAGAGCTTAAGAATAAATGTAACTTCTGTATCCCTTCCCTTTAGTTTCCAGGAGGATACCAGAAGATAGTGAAGCCAGATGGAATTTGGGTAACACTAAAGCCCTACAAATGCATATACCCTCCCAGACCTTGATCTGAAAACAAAAAGCAATCATGTGATGGCTATTATGGATATCCTTAGATGGAAATAGGCTGAAACCCTGAACTGAGTGGAGCACAGCTCTCCTGCAGTCCTCTACTGGAGAGTGACATGAAAATAACATATACTTTGGGTATGCCAATAAGATGTGGGGATTTTTGGTTATAGCAGTGACCGTAAGCTGATTTCTATACTTCCCCAATATATTCAAATTTAACCATTGTCCTAACTGCTCAGAGCATTGCACTACAGATCCACCCAAGCCTGACCCCCTCATCTCCTAATCAAAGTATTTGTGCTCTCAGTCCCTTTCTAATGGGACTCTGTTCTTTATGAGCTTTTTTTTTTTTTTATCAAGTAACCCAAAATCTCATGTAATACCTGTTAATGAGGTAAGATATCTGGATAAGGACAATGTTCAGGATGGTTCATGTCTGTCACAATGTCATCTAGTATGCAGGGAGGACCCTAGAGACAGAAACAAGGAGAGGATTTAATGGTTTTGCAAGTTAGATGCACTAGACTGGGAAATATATAACGCCAGAAACACGGTCTGTCTTTAAAGTCAGGGACAGCTGAGTTCAAACCCAACTTTGCCATCTACTAGCTATGTGATCTTAGGTAAATCACTTCTCTGTGTTGTGGTTTCCTCATTTTTAAATAGGAATGGTAATATTAGCTTTTTGTTGGATTGTTTAAGGATTAAATGAGATTAGGTATGCAAAGTGCTTACCATGCAAACTAGCACATAAGTATCACTTAGTAAAAGGTAGTGATTATAATAGAATGCATATCATGTTAGAACTAGTCAAAACTGGCATCATTCCATCCACCTCATGTAAGGATGTTGAACTAGAGGCTCAGAGGGATACTAGGAATTTTTTCTTCCTTCTTTGAAAACTCATTTCCAAAGAAACCAGTTCTATGAAAACTTCAGATATTGCTCTCACCTAAATTTCCTTGGCACTTGGACATGGAATCCACTTATTCCCTTTTCTTTCTCTGGATTTT
This sequence comes from Rhinolophus ferrumequinum, assembly GCF_004115265.2. Classification (NCBI taxonomy): domain Eukaryota; kingdom Metazoa; phylum Chordata; class Mammalia; order Chiroptera; family Rhinolophidae; genus Rhinolophus; species Rhinolophus ferrumequinum. The sequence goes on along the minus strand of NC_046284.1, from coordinate 27,590,904 downwards.
CCTCTTTGTTAAGATGCCATTGTGGCTATATCTTCTTAGGTGGTTTATTGCAGGTGGTTTATTGCAGGTTTATTGCAGGAGCAGACTTACCCTACCTGTAATTCCAGTAAAACCATGAGCAGTTCAAGAGAACACAGCTCCTCTAGTCTAGCTGTTGCTCAAAACAATAAACAATGGGCTCTCTATCCATGTTCTCTACTGCCTGCACTAGTAGTTTTAAGAAGACATTAAAAAATGTCTAGTTTTACTTTTATTTCCAAAGAAAAATAATCATGGCATACTTCATAAGTCAAACCTCAATAAACTGTTTAGTTGTCATCAGAGGATTTATTGGATACAATACATGAATCAGACCTTTTTTTCCCCTCACAAGTATCTCAATTCTTGCCTTCTCTATCAATTATTGAGAAGAGAAGTTACAATTTGTAATCAGTCTCCAGATTAGTCATGGCAACTATTTCCTGATCTAACAGTGATAAAAGAAGCTTTCCTCAATTCTTTCCTTTCCAGAGCTTTAATCAAATCAATAGCCACAACTCTGACATTCTGGCCTGGAGTTGAGTCAGCTACAGCCGCTAGAAGAATGGCAATGCTCAGGGCTTTGTTATTTTTCATAGAAAGAGATCTCACTATTGATCACTAAAGCAAAGAAAACTTGGTGACAGATTGGGGAGCTAATGGAAAGAGATGAGATAAAATCCAGCTGGACATCCCTGAGGTCATTCCATGAAAAACTGAGACAACTTCAAGTGAGAATCTGAAAAAGCACCCCAATTCTGCAAGCACAGCATGAAGTACAAAAAACTTGCTGTGTTGATGTTACGTTATTTGTTTTTTCCAGCTAAACTACCTAGTGATCAAACATTACACACCTCAAGCTCACTAACCTTTATTCAGGAAATATTTTGAAATTTGCTACTCAGCTGGAGGCTAAGACTGTGCACATTCTTTCCACTTTACTAGAAGACACTTTTTCATGGAAGTGTCTCTTGTGTAGTTACTGCTGTGCAGATAGATGTGCCTTGCTTTATGCAAGTAGGTTCCAAAAGAGTTCCTGAAATTATTTTTTTTTGTGAATCAAGTTATATTTTTACTGCAACACAATACAATCACAGAACCTAGCCTCAAGTGATAGATGCTTAAAGATTTTGCCTGTTTTTGATCCCCAGTCCAATAATCAATGACAAAAAAAATTCTTCTAGCATAAGGGAACCTGGTATTCCTGTGGACTCCTTTACAAATAACAATGTTGACAACTGCAACTATCATTTAGTGGTTACTGCCTGTGCATCGCACTGGGCAGTTTACATGTGTTATCACATTTAATCCCAGAACTACTTTCCAAGGTAGATATCTGTTGGGACGGAGTCCTAGAGAGCAGTTTCCAGGCTCTCTGCTTCATGTGGAAAGGTGTTGGCTTGATTATATGACCCACACATGCAAGCACTTATGTAACCAGTTGGCCATCAGCTGTAACCAGTTAATCAGCAGCCAGGGTTCTGTTTGCTTCTATAACTGCTGTGTCTATGTTAGCAAGCACAGATGTTGCAGATCCTGTCTCACTGAGCTGCTAGCGAGACTGTGGTGCAGGAAGATCCCTTATTGGGGGTATTGGCAGATGTTTGCTTCTTGTGTCTTGACTAGCCGCCATCAAGAATATAGTGGTATAAACCCTCTATCCATGGCTCCATTGTTGTTCCTTTTTGGCCTCACCATATCCTGCGTTTATCTGCTGGGATCTGAACCTCAGCATTACCTTTGCAGGAGTTGGCAGGATTCAATGCTGGCCAAAAGCATGGAGCCATCTTCCACCCTGGAGGGTGGGTGTAGGGACAGCTCCAGGATAACAATTTCCAGGCTCTTGACCTCACGTGGAAAGGTGCTGGGTCTGTTATTAGATGGCCAGTTGGTAACCAGTTGGTCATTAGCCACTATTGTTTTATATATAACTACCGTAGCTATGTTAGCAAGTACAGTTAGCAAGCATGGATTGCGGATGGTATGGATCCTGTGGATCATATTTCCTGTGTCTTGCCTGGCCTCTGGCAAGAATATAATGTTATGAACCCCCTATCCATGGCTCTGTTGTTGTTCCTTTTTGGCCTCACCATATCCTGTGTTCATCTGCCGGGAGCGGGAGCTGAGACCCTGCATTACAGTGGGATACCAGGGTGGCCTCCTACTAGTATGTGGTTTGCTGTAACCATGCTGTGAGACCTGTCCCCCTCCCAACGAGAGGGAGGCGATGGATGGCTCTGCTCCCCTAAGGCTCTGGAGAGGCCTTGGTGAAGTTGGGGAAATCTTTTGAAAAGCACAGTGGCCCGGCAGCTGCGGGTGTCATGGGTTTGTTGTTTCTCGCAGCTCTCTGAAAGGTGGTGGACCAGTCTCTGTACATGGATACTCATTTGCAAGAAGCTCATGAGGAGCTGTGCTGGGAGCAGGAAATATAATCTGCCTGGGAGAAGCATGACCCCTAGGTGAATTGGTGGTCTTCTTTAGCCTTCGGATGGTGCACCACCCTATTGGCCACAGCAGATATTGCCTGCTTTTTGGTGGTGTGCTGCTGCTGTGGGGAGGCCTCTCCCAAAGTTGTAGACACCACTGAGGAAGACAATAAAGATGAGGAGGGGTTGGTACTCGCTCCTCGTTCCCAGGCCAGGCCCATGGTAATGCAGAAGATGAAAACCAAGCAACCCCGGGGCCCTGGTAGAGCTGTCTACCCCACCCCAGGTGGTTCAGTGCCAGATGTTCTGACTGTATACCCAGGCATAGCTGGTAGACTTGGGGTCCCACTTCTGGCAGAAGCCCTTTGAGTTGCTAGCTGCTTGGTTATTGTGGTTATGGGATATAGGGGTGGACGGTATACTCCTGTTGGAACTAGAGATGGGAAAGTTGCCTTCCGTCACAACCCACCCTACCTCACAGCAATGGTTACAAAGTGCCCACCAAATCTGAGTAACCAATCCCTCCTGAAATGGGTAATCGCCGAGGCCTGACCCAGCCACAGTGGGTCATTGGTACACAGAGCTCCAACGTGTATTGCAAGAGCTGGGTATGAAGAACATTATTTACCATGTGGGGATACACAGGCCAGATGAATTTTTTACAGCCAGTATGTGAAACACGACCTTGCAAACGGCCCCCACTGCCCTCTTTGGCCCTTTAGTGGCCATTTTGACCCTGTGCATTGGACCCTGTACACAGGTTGTCACCTGCACTGTAGCCTATCTGGGAGAGATGAAAGCTATGTGCCTAGGGAAAGAGTTATGTAGCACCACCCAAAGAGGAAAAGGGGATGCATTTGGGTCACCTGAACCCAAATGTGTGTTAACTTGCTAAATGTAGGGGCCAACAGGGAGAAATTGGATGGGAAGCCTATCAAGATTCTGTTGGAATTATGGAAGCAATTAAAGCCAGACCCCTGAGAGGGAAGGAAAAACCTGCTGCCAAGGCCTCTCCTTGTGCCCGCGTGATTTCCCTACAGGATTTCCTTGCCCCAAAACTCGGCACCTAGGGACAACCGAGGTGTGGGGACAAAGCCCCAGAGAGCAGTTTCCAGGCTCTCAGCCTCACATGGAAAAGTGCTGGATCGGGTAGTAGATGGTCATCAGCTGTGACTAGTTGGCCATCAGCTGTTACCAGTTAGCCATTAGCCACTGATATAATTGCCGTGGTTAAGCTAGCAGACGGCATAGGGCGGGTCGCGGATTGAAGAGAAGTGGATGGCAGGTTGCGAATAGTGTGGCTCCTGCTTCCTGTGTCTCCAACCCAGCCGCTAGCGAGAATATAATGCTATGACTCCCCTATCTATGGCTCCGTGGGTGTTCCTTTTTGGCCTCATCATATCCTGGTTTCTTATGTGGGGAGCGGGAGCTGAGACCCCGCATGCTGCCCTGCATGACAGAGGCCAATGATTGGGCCCTTCGTTTTGACCAGGGAGAAGGCTGAGAGGCATGCTTGGTGGGAGAAAGCAGGAACCAGAGGCCTCATATTGAGTTGACTATTTATTATTCCCCCACCAATGTACAGTGAGTCCTTGCCCTCGTGGATGCAGGTGTGGAGTCTTCCCTCCTGCATGGGAGCCCTGAGCACTTTCTGGGGCTGCTGGCTGCTGTTGATGGCTACCGTGGCTGATCCAGCTGGGTAAAGTAGTCTGTCTGGCCTTGGTGGATTGTGCTCACACGTTTGCCGGTGTGGTAAATTAGTCAGCTTGTTGTATCTGCATGGAACTGCCCACCAGTTCAACCTCCGGATTGCTATGGAAATTTTGCCACTCCAGGTGGCAACAGCTGTAGAAGTGGACCTTGAGGCACATGCTCTGTGATATTGTTTGGACTGAAATGAAACTCTCATAGGCCAGGTGAGTTAAACCCGCCCCTGGTTGAGGTACTCAATGTGGGGTGGTGGTGGTCTTCTGTGGCAGCCTTTACTATTGTTATGGCTTGTGGATGCAATTCTCCAGTTTCCTCTCACAGGGTCCCTTGCAGAAGACACTTGTTGCGTAGGTTGTGAGGTGAGAGCCTGGAGAGATGGAGTGTTGCGACGGAGTACCAGAGAGCAGTTTCCAGGCTCTCGCCTCTAGTGGAAAGGTGCTGGCTCAGTTATGTAACCCGCACTTGCAAACACTTATGTAACTAGTTGGCCATCAGCTGTAACCAGTTAGCCATCAGCCACTATTCTGTTTGCTTATATAACTGTCATGGCTACGTTAGCAAGCACAGATGGTGTAGATCCTACTTCCTGTGTCTCGCCTGGCTGCCAGTGAGAGTGTGGTGCAGGAAGACCCCCTGGTTGGGGTACTGGCAGATGTTTGCTTCTTGTGTCTTTACCAGCTGCCATCGAGAATATAGTGGTTTGAACCTCCTATCCATGGCTCCATTATTGTTCCTTTTCGGCCTCACCACATCCTGCATCACCTTCCGGGAGCTGAACCCCAGCACTACAATATCCCCATTTCACAAATGCAGAAACTGAGTCTCAGAGAGATTAAGTAATTTAATCAAGTTCACATAGCTACTTGGCAGTAGAGCCAAGCTTCTAATCCACGGTTGTCTGAAATCAAAGATTTGCTCTTTCAACTACATTACTGCCTCCTTAATTTGGGGTAGGAGTGTAAAATTTGCCACCAGTATATTTATATATATTTTTTAAATGGTGGTGGGAATTTACCAATACTCTATCACTGCCTGGAGTTTTGTCTTTACTCTGCCTTCATCTAACTTGCTGTGTAAATTTTGGTGAGCAATTTGTCTTCTCTAGTTCTCTCAATTCTGTCATCTGTAAATTTAGGAGATTGATCCAGGTAATTTTAATGTCCTTTTCACCTCTATCAGTTCCTGGCTTTTGTCGTGCAGGGGACCCTGCTCGCTGCGCCATTTGTCGTGCAAGGCAGCTGGTGGGGTTTCTGGTCCTGCTCCCCACATAAGAACGCAGGATATGGCAAGGCCAAAAAGGAACACCCACGGAGCCATAGATAGGGGAGTCATACCACTATCGTCTCACTGGTGGCACTATAGTCTCACTGGAGGCTGGAGCCACATGACCTGCAACCTGCTGTACGCTCTCTGCCTGCCAACCAACTGACTTGCTAACCAACGCAGCAGCAGCAGTTATATCAGTGGCTAATGGCTAACTGGTTACAGCTGGTGGCCAACTAGCCACAGCTGACGTCCATCTACTACCCGAGCCAGCACCTTTCCACGTGAGGCTGAGAGCCTGGAAACTGCTCTCTGGGACTCTGTCCCCATAGCTATATACTTTTAAGTTTCAAAGAGAAATATGTTAATCCTTAAAATCCATTTAGGTGCCATTTGATGCCACAAGTTTTTCATAAGTTTTTCCAAAATGGGTATTCTTATGTGCTGATCTGCTATAGCATAAAAATGATCACTGTGAGGTCTTTTTGCTCATGTCTTCTCATGCAAACCCCTTTAGCCTAATACTTCAAGCTACTACATTTTGTTCTGGTCTCAGTAGTGCCAAATGAACAGTTTGATTGAATTTTTCACTTTTCAGTGGATCATTTTGATTTCCTTGTCTAAATGTCTTGTCTTTGCCAATAAAATTATATCTTACCTGGAATAACAGCATTTTTGTTTCTAATTGGCATTTTTGAAGGCAACAAAAAGGCTCTGGGAGGCCTATCACTAACCCTAGTGTAGTTAAAAGCAGGATTCCACTTGCATCTCAAGCACTGTGAACACACTGTGCCTTGGGTTTGGTTTTCTCCCAGTCCTGCATTTTCAGGAAATGATTTGGAACACCAGCTTCTAAAAGGAGCTGTAGTCCTGCATACCAAAATGCAGTTCAAAAGCCATGTAAATAAATATGTGTGAACTGAACTGTAACAGCTGGGGAGTTCTCACTGAGGACTTCTAATGACCTCTGGATTGAAAGGGACACAGCTGATCAAGGAATCATTACTAAGATTAAAGGCTTATACCAAAATCACTGTGAGACTTAAGCTATTGAATTTACAATGTTGATGGCATAAACTGGAAAGCACTAACTAGCCATATTAATGTGCCACTTGAAAGTCAGAGGATGCAGGGTTATTTTTTTTATCCTTTTCTTCATTTGCAACATGTACTAGGCAATTGAGCTTTAGGAGATAAACTTTTTTTTGTTTCACAGCCTTACATTTTTGTTGATGCAGGGGAGCCTCCATCAGGTAAGATGTTGATAGCACGGTGCTAAAGAAGCAAGTGTTTGAGTTCAACCAATAATGTCCATTTCAATAAGGCATGCCAGGATCTCAGTGAAAAAGCAGAGAAGTCTGAAACAGGGTATGTTTAGGGTCAAAGGAAATGATGTGGCTATGTGGATTGGCCCATAAACGATGGTTGTGGAGTAGGAGGTTACTCATTTGTCCAATAATTTTCACAGTTAAGTTTAACTTGGACTGGAGTTGCCATCTTGTAAAGAATGGGAGGTGAGGTCTACAGAACGGGGCACTACATCAGAATTCTCCAGACCATGGCAATATCCAAAGTCAAGCACATGGCACCTGGAGTCATGGTTCCGGCAGTTTGAAGAAAATATTCTGAAAAATCTAGAGGTTGAGTGACACATTTCAGCTCTAAAGGGAAGGGGTTAACACCTGGGCTGCGTAGGCAGTCACAAAGTGAGGTGGAATTTAGGGAATGCAAGTCCTAGCAGTTTAGCTAGAGAAATAGTCAGGAATCATGAGGTCTGCAATGAGCACACCTAGTATGGGGAAGATGAAGCTGAGGTCAGTGGGCATGTGAATGAGGCATATCACATACACAGCTAGTTTTTGCAGTACTGTTCAGGATTGTATCTGTTCAGAAACTGAACTTTGCAGTACTGTTCAGAAACTGAACCAGGCAGTTATTAGGTTGAAGACATCAGCTGAGAGAGGCTTGGAAAACTACCACCAGAGGGAGCAGTGAGAGTATACAGATAGTTCAGTGTAGTTCTTCCCTCCCTGGCTATTGGGCAAAACACTGCTCTAAATCCTAGCTTCACTGCAAACAACACATCTTGTTACCATTAATTAAATTTTCTAGTGTGCTTTTTGTAAATCAAAAGGTGAGGACCTGTAATATCTCCTAGGCACAACCCATAAACAAATCTATTCAATATGCCATCATCCCACCACTACCTATGAGTTTTCTGAGGGCGTACACATAAAAGTTTAAGACTTGGGCCAGAGGTACATCTGTTTCAAATCACTATTTCACTAAGTCCAATCATTCCTTATATTTGCTTCTACACATGTCCAGTCATACTAAATTCAGGAGTCAGATTTTCTGAAAAGACCTTGGGCATGATCTTTCACCCCTCTGAATTCCTTCAAATTTAAAATAAGATGTTAATAATAGAACCTATCTTATCAGGTTGCTCTGATGATTAAGTGACATAATCCATGTAAAGCACTACAAGAGTAACGGACACAGAGAAATTATTCAAAAAAACAATATTAAAAACACAACATTTTAGGTTGTTAGACAAAACTCCTGCCCTTTGAAAATGGGGCTAATGAAAGTGGACTGGGCTATGAAGCCATCTAACAGGGAGCCTAATGAAGCCATCAATTTGTCATCAAACATTCAAGAAACATGCATAGAATAAAATAATCAATGGGGAAAGGCCTTCCTTGTCAACAACAGCAACCAACCATATAAATGGAAAAAGAAGCATAATTTATATCCCTCTCTGTCAGAAATAAAGTAATAAATGAGAAATAAAACTCTTGTCAGAAAATAGTGTATACAAATGTGAAGAAGTGGGTTAAATTCAGTACTCTGTCAGGAAACGAGGGGAAGGGTGCTCTGGCAGTCATAGTGGCTTCTGATCTTAGAGAAAGTCAGGGAGAATGGATTCTTCACCCGCCACGCACACACTGACTCCTGGTCCCTATCAAGAACAGGCCTCTAGTAACCTTAGCAGAGCCAACATCATGGTCATATCTTTCTTAGAAGACCAGTGTGTCAGGGGATGGAATTAAAATGAAAGAAGAGGGGTGATAGATATATCAGGGTCAATCACAAGCCATTCTTCCCCACTCTCTAACCTCAAAAGGCTAAGATTTGCCTTCAGTTTCATGGGACTATGGGCCTTTTGAGATTTTAGGGGTCCTCTTGATCTCTCCAAAAATCCCCATATTTGCTGGTTGAGGCCTGAAACCCTTTTATAAACATTAAAATTTATTGTGGAATGAAAAGCTTAAATTATAAATGCCTACAGGCAAGAAAACACTTTGGGTAGATAAATTTCTCAATCAACACCAGATTCTAAAGAATGGCATCAGTTATTTTCTTATTTAGGTAAATGAAGAGGTTGGCTATTGAACAAAATGGCAGAGGTACCCTATGGGATCCAGGGTTGTGTAGGGAGACAAATATGCCTCTGGAATAAAAAATTAAAAAAAGGTTCAGACGGGGACACATTCCCACCTGACTACATTCAAAAGGGGTGAAGTACGATTTGGTGTTACAAAAAGAGAAGCTATGCACCAAGTCATTTCTGTCATTAGATTGAAAAGCATGTTTTATGAAGCCTTTGATATTTTGCCATTTAACCAGCAACCTTCAAATAATAAAGCTTCATTGACAATAGTTTTGTTGCTAGAAGTATCGGATACAAAGAGAAACTACAACACTCTCCATAGTATAAAGAGTACTACTTAAATGCAAAGAAATTGAGAACTAATAAAGCTTTCATCTGCACATACAAGATACATGCTGTTTATAATTTAATGCATGATCTGGAACAAGGCTTTGAAATCTGTGAAAGCCTCGGCTAAGTATAGTGAGCCTAGTATACATTCTACTTCTAGTAATGGGACATTTAAAAAAAAAAAAATATGACCGTAACATTCTAGTATGGGACAGGGTAAAAGGAAACAGAAGTCAAGAGACTGGAAGAAGAGATGGCCAAAATAGTTTGCCTAGGTTTTAAGTACTAATCCCTGTTTATGCTAAAATAGGCAGTGACATATTTATAATTGTTCCTAACTTTTAGTTATGCCTTTTGGGTTTGATCTTGCTCCTCAAAACTGCATTTGATGGGTTTACCTTTGAGATGGTATCTGAGTTCAGCAACATTCTTTCTTGCATGAGGCTCCATATGCATATTTGCTCGTGCTTTAATAATAATTTGTGTATGTTTCCTATGCTCACGGGATATCATACCTACCCTTGAGCTTCTTGCCTGAGTTGGTGAGATGTTCTTGTGGACTGGCTATTGACTAAAAAAGGAACTCAGGACTCCAGCTGGGTTTTGTAGGCAACATGGTATCTGTATCCAAAATTGATAACTGCCTGTCCAGATGAAGTCCTTTTGGATTCCAAGCCTTATGTAGAACTGGTACAAGATAGTTTAAACAGTGTTTTAAAAAACAAACAAACAAACAAAAACAAACAAACAAACAAAAACCCTATGGGTCAGAACTAGCATTTTTTGATGGAATGGAATGGGAAAGAATACAATAGAGTATATTCTATGGAAAATCTAAGAATGTGTCACATATGGTAAAGTTAAACTTGTTTGATAAAATGTTTGTTTCAATTAGGTGTATGTACCATGTTTCCCTGAAAATGAGACCTAGCCAAACAATCAGCTCTAATGCGTCTTTTGGAGAAAAAATTAACATAAGTCCCACTCTTATTTTACTATAATATAAGACCGGGTCTTATATTAATTTTTGCTCCAACAGACGCATTAGAGCTGATTGTCTGGCTAGGTCTTATTTTCAAGGAAACAGGGTATATTAGATTGCAATATACATTTCTTATTGTGGGTCACATTTGAAAGCTTAAAAACACTGATTAAAGTTTACCCACAAAATAGGTTCGAAAAAAGATTGATACCCCAGACATTTCCTTCTGAAGTCCTTCTTGAACCAAGTAAAATGAGAATCTCAAATTAGAAATTTCCCCCTCAAAAGAAGGACAACAGTGCTTGCATTCAAAAATATCAATGTGGGGTGCGGGGTGGGAGATGAGGGCAAAGGGGATCAAATATATGGTGATGGAAGGAGAACTGACTCTGGGTGGTGAACACACAATGGGATTTATAGATGATGTAATACAGAATTGTACACCTGAAATCTATGTAATTTTACTAACAATTGTCACCCCAATAAATTAAAAAAAAAGACCTTAAAAAATATCAATGGGCACATACTGGCAAAGGCATGCACCTCCTCAAATGTTTATGTATACCATAAACATTTGTCTATCTACCTAATAGAAATCTCTTGTTTCAGAAGTAATGAGCTCTGACTCTGAGTTTTACCATGCACGAAATAGAAAAAAAACAGTATCTCAAGGCGTTATGAGAAACTTATAAGACAATGTGATGATGCTAGTTAGCATTTATTGAGCTGCTGCTGAGCATTTAGTACTGGAGGTATATGAGAAATAAGGTAGGCACAGTTACTGGCACATAGTAAGTAGTCATTAAATGTTAGACCCTTCTTCTTGTCCTTCCTCTAAGGTGCTTTCCAAACTCAATAGGCTATGATTCCTGGTGAATCAAATTAATGGTAAATGCAGACCAATTACTCTAAGGAGCCCAGGCTCATGTCAGGCACCCAATTTCTTGGTGGTGTTGAAATCTGTTACAGTGAACAATGAGACATCAGTGATAGACAACAACCTTGATTTGGGGGTGCAGAAAAGACCACAGTAAAATAATTTTAATCACAGTAGATGCCAGAGGGGTTTAAATCTTGCCCATCTATAGCAGCAAACTGACCATATCAGTAACCTACTTAAAACATTTCAACAGCTCCCAATTGCCTCTGAGAGAAAACTCCAAGTTCTTAACATTGTTTCAGGACCTTCCTGTTATGGCTCCTGCTTGCCTCTCCAACCTCATCCCAGCTACTCTCATTCAGGTACCCTACCACACCAAGCCATGGCCATTTCACAAATGCATATGAATGTTCACCCACCATGACTTTGTTCATATTGGTCTCTTTAACAGAAATGCCTTTCTCAACTTCTGTTCAATTAACTAAAATATTTTTTCAAGTCCCAGCTGCAAGAACATGTTCTCTGAAGAGTTTTTCTGGCATCATCACCTCCAGGAAAGCCTGTACACCTATAATCTATATTCCTATAGCACTTTGACCCTATCTCCATTAAAGCTATTATCTAGTATTGCAATTGTTTATTTCCATATCTTTCTGTCTCTCTAGACTAAGCTTTATTCAGACAAGTATTAAATCTGGCTTAAGCATCATTCCCTCCTGGACAAGATATCTCACTGCAAGTAAGTATTCATTGAACGTTTATTGTATTAATAGGCCTGGGAAATGGTGGAAATAAAGAGAATCTATTGCTACTTGTTTATTCTTTGTCCCCCGTTGTAAATTCCATGAGAGCAGGCACCATGTTGGTCTTATCACTAATCCCCAGAACCTAGCACAGTGCCTGGAATACAGTAGAATGACTTAATGCATGAATAACTTAAAGCAAGGTTTCCCAACCTCAACACTATTTACATCTGGGGCTGGGTATTTCTTTGTTATGGGACACCTATCCTGTAATTTGTAGCATTATTTATCTCTACCCAGTTGATGTCAGTAACACCACCCCCACCCGAGTTGTGACAGCAAAATATGTTGTGTTCCTGAATGTAGAGCAAAGGGCTTCAGTTTTTCACCATTAATTATTAGATTAGCTGAGGGCTTGTCATATATGGCCTTTATTATGTTAAGGTATTTTCCTTCTACACCTATTTTATTAAGTGTTGTAATCATAAATGGATGTTGTATCTTGTCAAATGCTTTTTCTGCATCAATTGATATAATAATATGATTTTTGTCCTTTATTTTGTTTATGTGATGTATCACATTGATGGATTTGCAATGGTGAACCATCCTTGTGCCCCGGGGATGAACCCCACTTGGTCGTGATGAATGAACTTTTTAATGCATTGTTGTATTCAATTTGCTAGAATTTTGTTTAGGATTTTTGCATCTGTATTCATCAGAGATATTGGTCTCTAGTTTTCTTTTTTTGTGTTGCCCTTACCAGGTTTTGGTATCAGGGTAATGTTGGCCTCATAAAATGAGTTAGGGAGTACTGTCTCTTCTTCAATTTTTTGGAAGACTTTGAGCAGGATTGGTATTAGATCTTCTTTGAAGGTTTGGTAGAATTCACTAGTGAAGCCATCTGGACCCGGACTTTTGCTTTCGGGAAGGTTTTGGATGACTGATTCAATTTCATTACTGGTGATCGGTCTGTTTAGATTTTCCAATTCTTCATGGTTCCGGCTTGGAAGGCTATATGTTTCTAAGAACTTGTCCATTTCTTCTAGGTTATTGAATTTGGTGGCATATAGTCCTTCATACTATTCTTGGATGATCCTTTGCATTTCTGTGATGTCCGTGTTAACTTCCCCTTTTACATTTCTGATTTTGTTAATTAGTGTCTTCTCTCTTTTTATCTTAGTGAGTCTCGCCAAGGGTTTGTCAATTTTGTTAATCTTTTCAAAGAACCAGCTCTTTGTCAGATTAATATTTTTGTTGTCTTTTTGTTCTCTATTTCATTTAGTTCTGCTCTCATTTATGTTATTTCCTTTCTTCTGCTTACCTTGGGATTCACTTGTTCTTCTTTTTCTAGTTCTTTAAGGTGTAACATGAGGTTCTTTATTTGGGATTTTTTTGTTTCTTGAGATACGCCTGTAATGATATAAATTTCCTTCTTAAAACTGCTTTCACTGCATCCCAAAAATTTTGGTAAGATGTATTTTCATTGTCATTTGTTTCTATGTATCTTTTAATCTCTCCTCTAATTTCTTCTTTGACCCAGTCGTTCTTTAAAAGTATGTTGTTTAATCTCCATGTATTTGTGTTTTTTCCTGCTTTCTTTATGCAGTTGATATCCAATTTCAAAGCCTTGTGATCAGAGAATATGCTTGGTATGATTTCAATCTTCTTAAATTTGCTGAGGCTGATTTTATGTCCCAATATATGTTCTATACTTGAGAATGTTCCATGTACACTAGAAAAGAATGTATAGTCTGATGTTTTAGGATGAAGTGCTCTATATATGTCAAGTATGTCCATTTCATCTAATGTGTCATTTAGGGCTGCTATTTCGTTATTTATTTTCTGTTTGGATGATCTCTCCATAGCTGTCAGTGTATGTATTTAGGTCCCCTAGTATAGTTGTGTTTTGGTCAATTTCTCCTTTTAGTTCTGTTAGTAGTTCCTTGGTATATTTCGGTGCTCCCTGATTGAGGGCATAAATATTGATGACTGTTATGTGTTCTTGTTTTATAGTCCCCTTTACCATAATGAAATGTCCATCTTTGTCTCTTGTTATCTTTTTCACCCTGAAGTCTGTTTCATCTGATATCATTATGGCTACACCTGATTTTCTCTGGGTACCATTTGCTTGGAGTGTCATTTTCCACCCTTTCACTTTGAGTCTATGCTTGTCATTGTAGCTGAGATGTGTCTCGTGGAGACAGCATATTGTGGGGTTTAGTTTTTTGATCCAATCTTCTACTCTGTGCCTTATTATTGGTGAGTTCAGTCCATTTACATTTAAGGTGATTATTGATATGTGAGGATTTACTGTCATTCTATCTTTAGTTTTCTGGTAAGGCTATGTCTCCATTGTTTCTTTGCCTTTTTGTTGCTGTCTATTATTTCTGTATGGTGGTATTCTATGAAGTTTCCCTCTGTTTCTTCTTTTATTACACTATGTATTTCAGTTCTGGATTTTTCTTGAGTGGTTACCCTTAAGTTTAAGTAAAAGAAAGTTTGATATTTAGAGTATTCCATTTTCTTTAGCACGCTTACTTTCTGCATTCCGATATTCCAGTTCAGGCCTTTACTGTCCCCCTTTTTATGTTTTGGTTGTCACAAATTGTCCCTGTTGATGGTGGTCGAATAGGCTGCTTTAGTATTTCTTGTAGTGCAGGTCGTATATTAGAAAATTCCCTCAGCTTCTGTATGTCTGGAAATGTCTTTATTCCTCCTTCATATCTAAAGGATATCTTTGCTGGGTACATTATTCTTGGCTCATAATTTCTCTCTTTCAATAGTTTGAATATTTGATTCCACTCCCTCCTGGCTTGTAGAGTTTCTGCTTAAAAAGATTATGATAATCTAATGGGCTTTCCTTTGTAGGTTACCGTCTTCTTTTCCCTGGCTGCCTTGAGGATTCTTTCTTTGTCGTTGATTTTAGAAAACTTCAATGCAATGTGCCTTGGAGAAGGCCTGTTGGGATTGAGGTAATTAGGTGTTCTATTTGTTTCTTGGATTTGAGGATCCAGTTCTGTCCACAAGTTTGGGAAGTTCTCCTCAACAATTTGTTTGAATATATTCTCTGTTCCCTTCTCTCTTTCTTCTCCTTCTGGTATGCCCATTATTCTTATATTGCTCTTTCGGATGGAGTCAGAAAGTTCTTGTAGAGTTCTTTGATTTCTTTTAAGTCTCAAGTCTCTTTCTTCTTCCATCTCTGCAATTTACAGGTTTCTATCTTTGATCTCAGTGATTCTTTCCTCCATCTGGTCAACTCTACTACCTAAGCTGGCTATTTCATTCTTCATTTCTTCTATTGAGTTCTTAATCTCCAGAAATTCTATTTGTTTTTTTTTTTTTTTAAATTTCAATCTCTTTCTTAAAATGCTCATTTTGTTCTTTGATTGCGTTTCTGAGTTCATTAAACTTCCTTTCTGTGTTTTCTTGCATCACGTTGAGTTTTTTCAGAACTGCAATATTGAATTCTCTGTCGTTTAAGTCACATATTTCCATATCTTTAAGTTTATTTTCTGGAGACTTTTAACTTTCCTTCTGAGCTGTCTTGTTGCCTTGGTTATTCATGGCAATTACTGATTTATTATTTCTCTTCCTAGACATCTACAGGAGTGGCCTCTGCAACAGGTTGGTAGGAAGAGGTCTTTCTTTTGTTTTCCAGTGCTTTTTGGTAGAATGTTTTATTTTCTTTCCTACTTCAGCCTTTTATTTCTCGCACACGGTAGTGCTATGTTTTCTCTGCACTATTCCAGCTTCTCACACAATGGTGGGATTCCCTGGGAGATGGGCTTCTCCTCTGTTAATAGTTCGCTTGGGTCACAGGGCGCAGTGTCCATGTGGGTATGCGGAGAGCCTTTGAAGTTCCAAAGCTCTTCCCGCACCAGATTCAGAGCCCGTATGTTTCAGCAGTTCTCTTTACTCCTGCAGGGATCCACCCAGAGAGGTGGGGCCACGGGCGGGGTGAGTTGTGAGAGGTGGCCCAGAGCAATGGCGGCGACCCCCACCACAGCCGGTCCTGCTTCCACAGCTCGGTCCCCTCTGTCGGAACTAGTTGGGCTGTGAATCTGTGTCTGCAGTCCACAGTTCTCAGAACAGCAAGTATTCTGTTCTTTTGATCTGACACTGCTACTGTTCTACTTCTAGCTCCAGCCAGGTGAGGGCGAGGGCGCGGAGTTTATGGAGGGGGCGGCTGGTCTCAGTGCCTAAGGCCTCCGTTCTCTGCTGGGCAGCGAGGGCTTAAACCACCATTTTCAGCCTTTTTCCCTCAGTCTTTGCTCCGAGGTCTCTGCCGTGAGCGTTGGGTTCAGCCGTGTTATATGCTGTCCCCTCAGCCCTGTGGGCCATAAGTGGAGCCCTAGCAGTCCGAGTTCTTCCCTCTCCCACAGCTGCGGCAGTTCTGGGATGCAGCAAACTCGGAGCACTGAGCTAGGTCTGCGTCGTGCACCCGCCTGTGCGGCTCCGTCTCCGTACTTCTCCCTTCCCTCCTTCCCCGCTCGCGCGATTCACCCACGTTTCGGTGAATTCAGTAGTGGGTCTCTACGTCTTGCCTGTGTGCTATGCAGGGAGTCCTTTGTGGAGTTATTGTTGTTCGATTGGTTGTAAATTTCAGGGGAGCTTTACAGAGGCTCACCTCACGCCGCCGTTTTGATGACGTCACTCTTTTTTTTTCCACACCATTT
The DNA here is from genome assembly GCF_004115265.2 of Rhinolophus ferrumequinum. NCBI lineage: Eukaryota > Metazoa > Chordata > Mammalia > Chiroptera > Rhinolophidae > Rhinolophus > Rhinolophus ferrumequinum. The sequence continues at coordinate 27,574,482 of NC_046284.1, read as the reverse complement.
TCATGCCAATGTTTTCAGTTAAGATTTTTCTAACTGTTTCTCTTTCAATGTTTACTTGGTTTCCTATGCTTCTGTCAGTCAGCTGACAATTTTGATGCACAATTTGTTGAATTTTTAGAAAGATTTCCTCAGTTCTGCTCATTACTGGCCACCCTGACCTCAGTTCATCAGTGACTAGTTCTCTACCTTCAGAAAAACATTTCATCCTTTTGTATGTAGACTGCTGCTTTTTTTCTTCGCATTATCACTATAAACTTATAATAACAAGTCCCTGATTTCACTTCCACTCTTGCCAAGTTTAACAAGAAATTTAATGTTTGTTCATTGTTCTAATGCAAGCTCAGACATTCTCACAATGGCACACACAAAAAAATAATGAATGCTACTCAGCAAGGCACTGCCACACATCGACATGAAGACAGCTGTCAGACACTGATATACAGAGGTTATGAAACATTACTGTTTGTACAGTGCTGCCAATGTAAGCGCACTGTGGCAGTTCACAAACATAATTATCAGACGTGGTATGCTTAAATTGTATTTCTCCTTTGGGACTACACTTCTATCTGAACCTTGGGCTGCTTGGTTGCATCCCTGATTGACTTATGTGTCTTGCTAGCCTCTTCCTACGAAGAATAAAACCCCATCTCCCTTGTCTTCAGTCACTGTACTGTGTAATATTCTAACATAGATTTATGTCTGAACTATGACCATATGCTTAAGATTCCTGATGTTCTCCTTCACCCATAAGCTTCCCCTCATCCTCCAATTAAATACTGCTCCCTAGAGGTGTCTTGACTTAATGCTAGCTTCCTTTCCTTGTCCCACCTGACCCTGCAACTAAAACCTCAACATGCTTTATAGACAGGTTTGCTCATTCAAGTCACAATACTGTGGCTCTGGAATATTTAATCAAAAGCAAGTAAGATCCAAATCGTTGGGTAAATCATTGGATTTTCAGAAAACCTCCTTTGAAAAAAATATATTAAAAAGGGAAGGAGCCATACATTAAGTAAATTATTTTCCCAAAACTATCAACATAGATGAGATTCCCTAAATCCTGAGCCCTGAAAGCAGAGAACCTCCAGATACATGGAGATTCTGGTACATGAGAAAACAAAGTGACAGAGGCAAAACATTAGAAGCTGTGTAGGAAGACAAAGTTAGGGAAGCACCAATCATGGGAAGATATACTCAGCTATTGAAACAAAATTTAAAAAGAACATTGCCTTAGTTAGGGGCTCACAGAGATCAAATTTTGTGGGTGGCCCAAAGCCATAAATTTTTCCTCCTCACAATTTAACAAAAGGTGATTCTGATCTCTGGTAAAGGGAGAAGTTTTCACTCCATCATGATCATGTTACAGAATGTGAGTCTAAGGCAGGATCTGCCTGGGGTTCTACACGGGGGTCTATGTCTATGGCCTGTGTGCCTTTCTCCTTTTACCACCATGTTTTCTCTTCCTCTTCAACTCTCCTCCAGCACCAACAATTATAAGGTTTAAGGTGATGCCTTAAAAAAAACCTCAAAGACATTTACTCTGCAGCGTGGCCATTCCATTCTTGAGGGCCATTTTGTCTATTTTCTACCATATACAAGGTGTGATCAAAACTATGGTGAATGCTGCTGCTGAGCGCTATCCTATGCAAAGGCAGGGATCTTCAATATGGGAAGCAGCACATCGAATCTTACTAACAGTGAGTGAAAAGTTTCAACTTGTACAGTGCAGTCAATTGGGTATGAGCTATGGTAGAGAGAAGATGTGTTTTCTTTTTTTTTTAATTTATTGGGGTGACAATTGTTCGTAAAATTACATAGATTTCAGGTGTACAATTCTGCATTACATCATCTATAAATCCCATTGTGTGTTCACCACCTGGAGTCAGTTCTCCTTCCATCACCATATATTTGAACCCCCTTACCCTCATCTCCCACCCCCATCCCACTTACCCTCTGGTAACCACTAAACTATTGTCTTTGTCTATGAGTTCTTGTTTCTCATTTGTTTGTCTTGTTCTTCTGTTGTTTTTGGTTTATATACCACATATCAGTGAAATCCTATGGTTCTCTGCTTTTTCTGTCTGACTTGTTTCGCTTAGCATTATACTCTCAAGATCCATCCATGTTGTCACAAATGTTCCTATATCATCTTTTCTTACCACCAAATAATATTCCATTGTGTATATATACCACAACTTCTTTATCCATTCATCTATCGAAGGACATTTTGGTTGTTTCCACGTCTTGGCCACCGTAAACAAAGCTGCAATGAACATTGGAGCACACGTGTCTTTATGTGTAGATGTTTTCAGATTTTTTTGGTAGATACCCAGGAAAGGGATTGCTGGGTCATATGGTAATTCTATTCGTAATTTTCTGAGGAACCTCCACACTGCAGAAGGTGTGTTTTAAACTGTGCTATAAATCATGAATCATGATCAATGCATTAACATAAAATGGTCAAACAGTTTCATCCTCCATCATGAAAAAGCTCTGTGTCACACATCGCTTCTGGTATGGCAATTTCTGTCAAATAAAAACATGACAATGTGTCCTCATCCACCTTATTCCCTGGATCTGGCACTTAGACTTCTGACTCTTCCCCAAAGTAAATTTGAACATGAAAGGTAATGTTTTGAATCAATTCAGGATACTGAGGCAGCCATAACAGTAAAACTGAAGACACTCACAAAAGAGGACTTCCAGAACTGCTTCAGAAAGTGGCAAGAATGATGGGATAAGTGTGTTTGAAGCAAGAAGGGAGTATTTACAGGAAGACTAATGGCAATGTGTTTTTTACTGTAATATATATTTTTTAAATTTAAACATTCACCATATGTTTTGATCATACCTGGCACATGCTTTTAAAGGAAGTAAGGCCCATAACAAAGACATTAATAGGCAGTACACAGAGGGCTCATAATTTAGTGAGTAAGCAAATTTATTGCATCACTCTCGATAGTCAACCTCATTAAGTTTTCATAAATGATCTGCATTAATAAAGTCACTACCTTCTCTGAAGGGGAAATGGTTGTCATGGTGGCACACGCTGTGATAATGTACCCATTTAAAGAAAGTACTGTGCTAAGTCACTTTTTTATTATTAGTTTAAGGTGTACAAAACAACATAATGATTAGACATTTACACACCTCACAAAGTGATAACCCCAACAAGCCTACTACCCATCTGACACCACACATAGCTATTACAATACCACTGACTATGTAAGTATTCAGGTGTATTCAACATTATAATTTGAAATCTGTATAAAATTTACCCTCTTCATCCTTTCCCCTCTGGCAACCACTGATCTATTCTCTGTATCTATGAGTTTCTTTTTCTTTTCTTTTGTTTGTTCATTTTTTAAGTCCCATTTTTAAAGAGGTAGAGAGATGATGAGGTAGTGATCTGTTTTGAAAAAAATCACAGAGCCAGAAATCAAGCAAGCAGCTAGTAGACCAGTGCCCCAAGGTGATGTCCAGTTCTGTTTATCCTTTGTTTGGGAGTGTTTGTTGCCTGGTTGCCTCACACCTGAAACATTGTCTTGAAGTTGATGGACCAATACTAAATCAGAGGTGGATAAAGATTTCGGCTTTGTTGGTCTTCTACTCTAACTTCAGATACCCAGTAGCCTCATGATTCAGGTACTTAAAGCCCCACACTATGATGCCCCACTTAAACTTGTTTACTACCCTAATGTCTAGAGCCTAGACTTTTCATTTAGACCCATCAAAAAATTCTGGCTTGGGGAAGGACCAAGATGGCAGAATAGGTAAACACTAATCTGCTGGATCCCAGGATCACAGTAAAATTACAACTAAATAAGAACAATCAGCCTCAGGAAACACCTGAATACTAGCTGATCAGAAGCCCTATAATTAAGGATATAAGGAATAAGCCACTTCAAGACTGGTAGGAGGGACAGAGACTTGAAATAGGCTGACTCCAAACACACAGGTAGTGGTTGAGCACTGGGAGGTGCCCACTGAAGAGTGAGGGGTCCCAGAACAACACCAGGCTCCCCAGCTCAGGAGTCCTATTCTGGGAAGAGGCGTCCCTACAATATCTGGCAGTAAAAATCAGTGAGGATTCTGTCCTTCCATCCCAGTGAGATGGAAGGCAGCTGGAAAAAAACATATGTCCTCTTAAAGGGCCATTCACAGTCTCATTTTCAAGCACTCACCCTGGGCTCTGGTGGAGGGGTGGCAACTCAAAAGGCACCAGAGACATACAGGGAAACTCTGAGTTGTGTGGCTTTATAGCAAAGGCGGGGGGAAAGCTGCCATTGTCATTTTGTGGATCCTGCCTCACATGTAACCTATGAGAGGGTGCCATCTTTCCTATGTTGAATCCACACACAAAGGGCCAAATCTGAGACCACACTGGTCTAGTAAAATATGTGCATGTGTGCCTGCACCACCATGGTAACTCCATTGGACCCTGCCCCCCCAGCTAGTGCAGCATTGATGGGCACACTCTCAGCATTTGTGTGGCTGGCTCTGCCCCACAAGCTGCTCAGGGGTTGTGCAGAAGCAGATGGCCCATGGCAGCTTGAGAAAATTTTGTTGTCAATTGAATCCAGCTGATGCTGAAGGCTTTCATGGGTAGCTTTCTGGGTTCTAAGGGCCCAAGGAGAATGATAAATGGCCATGGTGTTCTCAAGGCATTTTGTAGAATGGCCACAGGCTCAAAAGTGGCACAAGAATTGAGAGTGTACATTAACTTTGTGAAAATCACCAGCCACACCCCATGACTCCCTAGGATGCCACCCCACCCAATCCCAGTGGCATCCCTGGGGGCACTGTCAACACCAGATCAACCACCCTGGCCCACAAACCTAAGAAATCACTTTCAATAGCTTAGCCTTATTGGAAGCCAGCAGGTGACAAATGGCCTGGGGGGAGGGAGGGCGACACTGGGACTTCTGTAAAGCTGCCCTAAACCCAACACTGGTGGTAGCTGGACTGAGTTCATGGTGAGGTCACCTCCACATGCTTATAGGTCCAAAATAGGTAGCACCCAATTGCATATAGTTTTGTAGTTCTTACCAGGTAGCACAAGGCCAGTCACAGGCCAGGCTGAAGTTGGCTTTCACAGTAACCCCTCCCAAGAAGCATCAGAAACAACACACCCAGAGGTCAGCCTCAGACCACACCAGAGCACTACTTGAATAACCCCACAAACAGCAAACCCAAAGGATGGCTCCAGCAGGCACAAGAGCCTCTCTTGGGCCAATCCCCCTCTGAGGGGTCAGCCCCTACATAGAAACTCACACATTATGGGCATAGCCAATCTTCCTGTGAGCTTGAGAGTCAGTCACACCCACTGATGTTCTAAAACTAATCAAGGCTCAACTACAACAGGGAAATACACACAACACACATGAGTCACTCCTAGAACACAATCACAATTTATCAGGAATACTGTACCACTGAGCCATACAGGATACCCACTGCATAAGGAAAGCTGGCAAAGACGGAGAGACACAGGAGATTTACCTAATATATAGAAGCAAACACAAAGAGGCAGCCAGAATGAGGAAAAAGAGAAACACGTCCCCCAAATAAAAAAGAACAGCAGAAAATTAGAGGGGAAAAAAAACTAAATGAAGCAGAGGCAACCAACCTACCAGAGACAGAATTTAAGACACTAGTTATAAGAATGCTTAGGAAACTCAGTGAAAACTTCAACAAATACATAGTAAGCATTAAGAAGGGCATAGAAACCATAAAAGAAACAACCAGTTAGAAATTAAGAATGCAATAACTGAAAGGAAGAATACATTAGAAGAAATCAAAAGCAGATTAGATGAAACAGATGATCAAATCAGTGATTTAGAAGACAACATGGCAAAATACACCCAATGGGAACAACAAAAATAAAAAATAAAAAACAACAAAGGTAGTTTAAAGAACCCTTGGGATAACATCAAGCGTAACAACATTGACATCTTAGGCATTCCAGAAGGAGAAGAGAGAGTGCAAGAGATTGATAACCTATTTGAAAAAATGATGAATGAAAATTTCCCTAACCTGGTGAAGGAAATAGACATACAAACCCAGGTAGTGCAGAAAATCCCAAACAAGATGTACTCAAAGAAGTCCACACCAAGACACATCATTATTAAAATGGCAAAGGTTAAAGACAAAGAGAGAATCCTAAAAGCAGCAAGAGAAAGACAACTAGTTACTTACAATGGAGTTTCCATAAGACTATCAGCTGATTTCTCAACAGAAACTTTGCAGGCCCAAAAGGAATGGCAAGAAATATTCAAAGTGATGAAAAGCAAGGGCCTACAGCCAAGATTACCCTACCTAGAAAGGATATCATTTAAAATGGAAAGAGAGAGAACTTCCCAGACAAAAAAAAAAAAAAAAAAAAAAAAAGCTGTAGGAATTCATTACCACCTAACCAGTCTTACAAAAATATTAAAATGACTTATTTAAGAAGAAAGGGGAAAACAGACAAGCTAAGAAAAGATCAAAACCAAGAATAATAAAGTGGCAATAACTATGTACTTATCAATAATCACTTTAAATGTAAATGGATTAAATGCTCCAATCAAAAGACATAGGGTAACTGAATATAAAAGAAAACAAGACCCATACATATATTGTCTAAAAGAGACCCACCTCAGATTGAAAGACACCCATAGACTGAAAGTAAAGGGATGGAAAAAGATATTTCATTCAAATGGAAACAGCAACCACAAAAAAAGCTGGAGGAGCAATACTTATATCAGACAAAATAGACTTTAAAACAAAGACTATAATAAGAGACAGCAAATGACATTACATAATAATGAAGGGATCAATCCAACAAGAGTACATAAATCTATTAAACACCTATACACCCAACATAGGAGCACCAAAATGTATAAAACATATATTGACTGATATAAAGGGAGAGATTGACAGTAATACAATCATAGTAGGGAATTTTACCACCCAATTGACACAGATAGACAGGTCTTCTAGACAGAAAATAAACAAGGAAAGAGGCCTTTAATAACACACTAGACAAGATGGATTTAATTGAAATTTTTTAAAGCATTTCATTCCAAAGCAACAGAATATACATTCTTTTGAAGTGCACAAGGAATATTTTCCAAGATAGGCCACAAAACAAGTCTCAATAAATTTAAGAAGATTGGAATAATATCAAGAGTCTTCACTGACTACAATGGTATGAACCTAGAAATCAATTACAAGACAAAAAAAAAAAAAAAAAAAAAAAAAACCTAAAAAACACAGAAAACATGGAGGCTAAATAAAATGCTACTAAACAATGAATGGGTTAACAATGAGATCAAGAAAGAAGTCAAGATACCTGAGACAAACAAAAATGAAAACGAAAGGGCCCAACATCTATGGGACACAGCAAAAGCAGTCCTCAGAAGGAAATTCATAGCAATGCAGGGCTACATCAAGAAACAAGAAAAATCTTAAATAAAAAAAATCTAACCTAGGGGAACTGGAAAAAGAACGGTAAAAAAAAGCATGGTGAGCAGAAGGAAGGAAATAATAAAGATCAGAGCAAAATAAAAACAAAATAGAGGGTAAAAGAAAAAAATTAAAAAGATCAATTAAAGCAAAAGCTGGTTCTTTGAAAAGATAAACAAAATTGATAAACCTTGAACCAGACTCATCAAGAAAAAAAGAGAGAGGATGCAAATAAATAAGATCAAAAATGAAAAAGGAGAAGTAACAAAGGACACCACAGAAATACAATAAAAATTAAGATAATACTATAAGAAATTATACACCAACAAGTTGGACAATCTAGAAGAAATGGATAAATTCATAGAAACACACAGTCTTCCAAGGCTGAATCAAGAAGAAACAGAAAGTCTAAGCTGACCAATTACTATTCTTGAAATCAAATCAGTAATCAATAATCTCCCAACAAATAAAAGCCCTGGACCAGATGGCTTCACAGGTGAATTCTACCAAATATTAAAAAAATATATTAATACTATTCTTCTCAATCTATTTCAAAAAATTCAAGGAAGGGACACTTCCAAGCTCATTCTAAGAGACCACCATTACCCTAATTTCAAAACCAGGTAAAGACATTAGAGAAAAATAAAATTATATGCCAATATCCCTAATGAACATAGATGCAACTATTTTCAATAGAATATTAGCAAACTGAATTCAGCAATACATTAAAAAGATCATGCACCATGATCAAGTGGGATTTATTCCTGGGATGCTAGGTTGATTCAGTATCCACAAATCAATCAATGTGATAGACCACATAAACAAAATGAAAAACAAAAATCATATGGTCATAATGCCGTGTTTCCCTGAAAATAAGACCTAGCCAGACCATCAGCTCTAATCCATCTTTTGGAGCGAAAATTAATATAACACCCGGTATTATATTATATTACATTATATTGTATTATATTATATTATACCTGGTCTAATATTAAAATAAAACTGGGTATTATATTATATTATATGAAAGACCCAGTCTTATATTAAAATAAAACCAGGTCTTAAATTAATTTTTGCTCCAAAAGATTCATTAGAGCTGATAGTCAGCTAGGTCTTTTTCTCGGGGAAACGTGGTAATAGATGTAGTAAAGGGATTTGACAAAATCCAGCAGTCATTTATGACAAAAACTCTCAGGAAAGTGGGAATAGAGAGAATATAGCTCAACTTAATAAAGGCCATATATGACAAACACACAGCTAATATCATACTTAGCAGGGAAAAGCTAAAAGCATTCCCCTTAAGATCAGGAACAATACAAGGATATCCACTTTCTCCACTTTTATTGAACAAAGTACTGGAAGCCCTAGCAATCAGAAAAGAAATATATATATATATATATATATATATATATATATATATATATATATGACATCCAAATAGAAAAGTAAGAAATAAAACTTATTATTTGCAGATGACATGATACTGTGTATAGAGATTCCCAAAGATTCCACCAAAAAAAATTTAGATACAAGATACAAAACAAATATTCAGAAATTGGTTGCATTTTAATACACTAATAATGAACTATTCGAAAGAGAAACTAAGAAAACAATCCCATTTACAATTGCATGAAAAAAAATACCTAGGAACAAATTTAACCAAGGAAGTAAAAAGACCTGCACTCAGAAAATTATAAGACATTTGACAAAATAAATTAAAGAAGGTACAACTAGGGGGATACCAAGATGGTGCAGTAGGTAACGCTGTGCTTACCTTCTCTCACAACCACATCAAAATTACAACCTACCTACAAAACAACCATTATGGAGAATCACCTAAAATCTTGCTGAACTGAAGCCGTTCAGCTAAGGATGTGCAGAAGAAGCCACCTCTAGACTGGTAGGAGGGGCAGAGATCCAGAAGAGACTGGTCCCATACATGCCCGGGACCATTACAGATTGGGAGGGAAATGTCAGCAGTGGGGGTATCCCCCATCCCCGGGGAAATAAAAGGTCGCAGCCCCACCTCAGGCCAGGGATCCAGTGCTGGGGAGAGAAGTCCCCATAATTTCTGGTTGTGAAAACCAGCAGAGATTGTAACTGAGTGAGACTGAGGGTGACTGCACTCATCGGCACTCTTCTTAAAGGGACTGTGCGTGGACTGACCTACCAATGGAATCACTCTCACTAAGCTCCAGCTCTGGTGCAGCAGCTGGGAAGGTGGCAGGGACATATGATGGGAAACTGAGTTTTCTGAATTTTCAGCTTGTACTACAGGGCAACAATAATCAAAACAGAATGGTTTTGGCACAAAAACAGACACACAGACCTATTCAAATGGAATAGAATTGACAACCCAGAAATAAACCCTCAAATATGGAGAGATAATTTCGACAAAGAACCCAAAAACATACAATGGAGAAAAGACAGCTTCTTCAGTAAATGTTGCTGGGAGTACTGATAAGCCATGTGCAAAAGAATGAAAGTAGAGTGCTATATGTCACCATGTACCAAAATTAACTCAAAATGGATCAAACACCTAAACATGAGACCTGAAAGAATCAACTGCATAAAAGAAAACATAGGTACTAAACTTATGGACCTTGGGTTCACAGAGGATATTATGAATTTGACTTCAAAGGCAAGGTAAATAAAAGTAAAATAAATGAATGGGACTTCATCAAACTAAAAAGCTTCTGCTTTGACAAAGTAAATAGACAATCAACCGAATGGGAGAAGATTTTTGCAAACAATGCGTCCGATAAGGGGCTAATATCCAAAATATATAAGGAACTCATATAACTCAAAAACAAAAAAAAAACAAACAACCCAATTAAAAAATGGTCAGAGGACTTGAAGAGACATTTCTCCAAAGAGGACTTACAAATGGCCAATAGACATATGAAAAAATGGTCAACATCACTAATCATCAGAGAAATGCAAATAAAAACTACAATGAGATATCACCTCACCCCAGTTAGAATGACTATCATCAACAAGAAAAATAATAAGTATGGGAGAGACTGTAGAGAAAAAGGAACCCTCATACACTGTTGGTGGGAATGCTGACTGGTGCAGCTGCTATGGAGAGCGGTGTGGAAGGTCCTCAAAAAATTAAGAATAGGGCAGCCTATTATCTCAGTTGGTTAGAGTGTAGTGCTCTTAACAACAAGGTTGCTGGATCGATCCACACATGGGAATTGTGAGCTGCCCTCCACAACTAGATTGAAACAACTACTTGACTTGGAACTGAAGGGTCCTAGAAAAACACACTTAAATGAATAAATAAATAATTAAAAATAGAATTACCATATGACACAACAATCCCTCTTATGGGTATATACCCAAAAATATGAAAACATTTATCTGTAAAGTACATGTGCTGCGACGTTCATTGCAGCTTTATTTACGGTGGCCAAGACGTGGAAACAACCAAAATGTCCTTCAATAGATGAATGGATAAAGAAGTTGTGGTATATATACATAATGGAATACTATTCTGCCATAAGAAAAGATGAAATAATACCATTTCCAACAACATGGATGGATCTTGAGATTATTATGCTAAGCAAAATAGTCAGACAGAAAAAGTCAAGAACCATATGATTTCACTGATATGTGGTATATAAAACTGAAAACAACAAAAGAACAAGACAAACAAATGAGAAACAAAAACTCATAGACAGAGACAATAGTTTAGTGGTTACCAGAGGGTCAGGGGGCTGGGGGGTGGGAGATGAGGGTAAGGGGGATCAAATATATGGTGATGGAAGGAGAACTGACTCTGGGTGGTGAACACACAATGTGATACATACATGATGTATTGCTGAATTATGCACTGGAATCCTATGTATCTTTATTAACAATTGTCACCCAAATAAACTTTAATTAAGAAAAGAAAAAAACTTCTGTGTGAAGGAACATGATGTTGATATAAACGGAAAGTTTTAGACTTTTGGTCTGGTAGGATAGGGAGAAACCTAGTGGGACAGTCAGTGTGATCCTCAGATTAGAGGCAATATGGAGTTACGAGGACCTACAGGTGTGGAAAGGAAAGGCAGTGACTATTGATTTGGATAGGGGCAGGTGCCGAAAGGAGTAGGAGGCCAGTATGTCGCCTGACATCACATTTTCCCCAATCCAAGAAGTTTTTGTTTTGTTTATGTTCCCTCTATTTCCTGTCAGTCCCCCATTGCACAACCAACTGCACGTTTTTCTCTGTTGACTTAATTTCTTGCCTCTTTACCCCCAAACTGAAAATATCCTGAACTTCTTTGACAGGAGGCCTGAATGCTTCCTGAAAATTCACATTTTAATACCCTCCCTTCTTTACCTGAGGTTGTATCGTTATTACTTCTACATCTTCAATTATACCTCCTCATAGGGTTGGCTTATTGTTGCCTTAATTAAACAGACATCTCTGTTTCTGAGCCCTGCTTAGAACATATCTTTAAGTGAATTTAAACACTTTATCTGACCCTTGACTCTTATTATCCTGCATGATTCACCTGTCTTTTTCAAATCGTTATTTCAGGCTGTCTCTGATTAGCACTTAGTAATTACTTAGCATTACATGTGCAGAGGACGTTTTGGAGGAGGAACCGTTAAGATGAGTTTATCTGACAGTTGAGGGGACAGTTGCTTTCCTTTCTCCCTTCATTCTAGCTAAATGTTTCATGCCCTGCCTTGATTTGGGGTGACACTTTCACTGCTGAGCAAGGTTTACCACATCTCTGCCAGGTCTGCTATCTTGCCCTTGAAACTTCCCATGTTCTGGGTGCAGGGTACTTGGCCCTAGGTCAGAACCCTCCCTCTGCAGTAATATAGAGTATTAAGCAAATGATACTGAGCAATGTTCTTTCCCCAAGTCAAAATGCTCCCATTTAGGTAAAATTTGAGACTACTGCTGGCAGTTAGGAGCCAGAATGGCAAAGGGAAATACAATATAAAAGCAATATGAGCTTAAATGAAATTATGGTGTCAGATGGCACCATTATCCCCATAGGCAGGCATTGGGGAAGCTCCGTTATGTAATAATGCTGGAACAGAATTCCAATAGTAGAAGAAAGAGTGGCATTTCAAACTAGAATATGAAACAAACATGTTCACTCTTTGAGGTCGTCTGGGAGCCACAGATGTGGAATGAGTGACCATAATTTGTATATTGGTTGAGTGAATGAATTAAATTGTAGAAGACTTTGTAAGTTGTTATAAATAAATTTCAACCAATATACAATGGTGAGTTATCAAGGCTTTTAAGCAAGAGAATGATGCCTTGTCCTTATCATGTTTCTATGTCATTATGTATATATCAGAGGCTGCATTAAGGAGTGGTTGAGGAGATACTTAACACCCCTATAATCTCCTTCAGCCTCTTCCCTGCTGGATATTTCTGCAATCTAATGAAAAGTGCTATGCAAACAGCTTCAAACTCCTTTCCAACCAGATTACTCTTTCCACACCCCTCCAAAGTAGAAATTTTGAAGTCACCTCTGCTCTGTTTATATCTCAATGTACCTCAATACCTAAACATGATTGCTATGTGAAAGGCATTGCATTCCTCTGTACTTTATATGCAATGTCCTATTTTAATTATTCAACAATCCCATCCAGTAGGTATTATTGCTATCTCCCCAATTTGAAAGAGGAGAGAATTGAGGCTTAAGGAAATTAAATACCTCATCAATGATCACCTGGCTAATACATGGCAGAGCCAGAACTCAAAACGAGTTTGTCTGACTCCAAAGTCCACATTTCTGTGGTAGCTCAGGCTAAAAAGGTGACATGGACTTAAGGCATTTGCAGTGGGGCTGAAGAAGAGAGGTTCAATTTGAGATTATTTAGAGAGAAAGAATTCATGTTACTTCAAAATATCCAGAAATTCATTATAGCAGTTCTGGTAGGACCATGTTCTGAATTTTTGGCAATGTCTATTTCTGTATAGAAATTAGTTACAAAAAAGCAGCTGTTGAAGTCGTTTATTGAGAGGTTATTTTGAAAGTACTAGTAAGAAATTAGATACTTCTTGTGTGACTTAATTCAGTGTGTGTGTGTGTGTGTGTGTGTGTGTATGTGTGTGTGTGTGTGTGTGTGTAACCAGTGTTGGAGCATAGTCACCCACCATTATTGTTACTGTGTATGTCCAACAGTATGAGACATAAATTATTTTAAAATTCTAATGTTTAAATTACTAATTAATTAGATTTGCCACTGAATCCCTATTTGTCTTAGTCTGTAAGCTTGTGGTCCTCTTATTTCCTTATTAAACCTCCAATTTTCCAGATGCTAGAGTTTTCAGAATTCTTTCATACACATTTTCTTATTTGAATTCTACATAGCCATGTAAGTAACTGAGTCTCAGAAAACATTTAATGTCTTGCCTAAGGTGACACAGAAAATTAGTGGTTGAGCCAGACTTCAGTGTTCTCTCTATTTAACCATAGGATCCAGCACAGTGCATGGACAATATAGGTGCTTACTCAATGTCTGTCCAATGAATAAGTGAACAAATAGCATTGAATTATGACAATAAATTTATAATAAATTTCTGGTAATTGATCCCCAATGCCTGCTAAAAAGTAATCCGTTATTTTAACGTCATGCTAAGGATAATTCAAATGATTCATTGTAGTTAACTTCATTGAGTATAGAGTTCTATTGATTTTGCAGTAGCTTCCAGGGATCATGGTGGTGCTTAAAAATCATTCTTTTGCTAAAAAGTAATTACATTTGGTTACACAAGAAGGATGATTTGTGGCATAGAAAGAAGAACAGTAGATCAGAGAACTTGGGTTCAAATCCCTGCTCTGTAATTTATTAAATATTATGATCTTGGGAAAATTATAGAACTTTGAGCCTCAATTTTGACATTAATAAAATAAGAATAATAACATGTACATTGATAGGATTGCTGTGAAAATCAAATTAGATAATATGTACATGGATATTCTTTGTGAACTACAATGTACTATATAAATGCTATTTGGGGGTTTTGTTCTTATTTGATGCCTTAGACAAGATAAAAGAAAGTTCAATAATAGCCACAATGCTAAGGAAACCATATAACTCCAATCAGAAAGGTACTGCTGCAAAGACAACCAGCCAACATTACATTGTCCTGACAAAGAATACCATGGAAATAAGTAATAACTCGTTACCCGGCTTACAAAAGAAAATGTTTCTGTGAGGCAGGCATCCCTATTTTAAATTCCCTGTTAGGAGCATTGCTTGAAATGGATATGTAGTGAACTGATTAAATGTGGATTTGTGAGATAAGAATACTTTGTTCAGGAAAAACTGAGGGTTGCTAGATGGGCGGGGGCAGTGGGGGTAAGGGGGTAGGTGAGGGGATTATAAAACAATAAGTAACCACAAGATGGCCATGGGGTTTTGAAAATTAATCTGGGGAACGTAATTTAGTGGTTACCAGAGGGTAAGGGGGTTGGGGGGTGGGAGATGAGGCTAAGGGGGATCAAATATATGGTGATGGAAGGAGAACTGACTCTGGGTGGTGAACACACAATGTAATTTATAGATGATGTGATACAGAATTGTACACCTGAAATCTACGTAATTTTACTAACAATTGTAACCCCCAATAAATTAAAAAATAAATAAATAAATAAATAAATAAATAAATATTTTTTTTAAAAAAAAAAGCTCTAAAGGAAATTGGCTGTGTCATCTAATCTACATGTGTGAAAATCCACAACAGTCAGTTCCAAGGGCCAGTAGAAATGTATTTGCTGTTTTGTATTTCGTAGTTGTGCCAGATAACTCAAATCCAACCTATCTGAAAACAAACTCATCATCCTTTCCCCAAAACAAGGTTTTCTTCTTGATTTCTTAGTACTGTATCCAGCAGTTTTTCAGGTGCATTTTGGTTCTTTCTTTCTCTTCCTTCCTAGTCACCAAGTTTGTTGACTGTTATTTGACAGGGCCTTATAGATGTAGTTCCTCCTCTTAATAGTCACCACTTCATACCCCCTTTGTCTCTTTGTATGCTTTAAAGTGTACTAACTTATCTCCCTGCCTTAATGCATCCTGTCATCTCTCCAGATGAATCTACTTAAACCACTGCTGTTGATCATTTCATCTCGCCGCTCAGAAGCTTCAGTGGCTCCCAGTTGCCAACTGAACATACACTGGCATTCAAGGACTACCACAATCTATCTCAGACTTTTCCTGTCCCACTGATTCCCTATGGGTTTTAGTCAAAATTTTTTATCATACTTTTTAGAATACATCTTGCTTTTTCCTTTCTGTGGCTTTATTCACAATTCCCCTTGCCTATGGAAGAATCTTCCTTATCCCCACCCAACAATGATCTCCCAGTTCTTTAGGGTGCAACTCAAATGGCATCTCCTCATATTGATCTTTGGCGACATATACACCAGGTTCAAATCATGGCTGTACTACTCTAGAATGAGTCATCTAATATGTTTTGTGGTGTTGGGCAAGTTACTTAACCTCTCAGAGCCTCAGTTTCTTAACCTGCAAAATGGCAACAACCATATGAAGTAGGTACTATTATTCCTGTGAGGAGGAAAAACACTGCAATACATGAAAGACTTACCACATGCTGAATATAGTAATCACTCAATAAAAAGTAGCTGTTTTCATTGTGATTACCTCAAATAGAGAAGATGTAATTCCCATTTGAATTTTGAAACAACTTTGTTTCACTCTCAGGAGATTTATCTCATATTGATTTGTAATTAATTTTTCATGCCTTCACTCTTTAGAGATTACAAGCTCCTTGAAACTGAAGAATTTATGTGGTATTTCTATGTGAAATACCCGCATAGTAGGCACTCAATAAATGTTTACTGAGTAAATGAAAGATATACTATAAAGAAGGGGACTATCACCCTGCTTTTCTTTGTTTTTTTTTTTTTTGAAGGTCAGTATTTGTAATAATGACACTTCATGTAATGAATATTACATGTTTACATATATGTACCCATCTACATATATGTAGACATATATTTGCAGCATCCGTATAAAAGAATGAAGAAAGACTATGAGGAAATTAAATCATAAAGACATTCAAACAACAGTGTAACACTTCTCATTGAGTTAGCAATGGTTGAGAATCTGATCCCCAGGCCAGTTAATATTACTGTTATACTCTTAACGGTGCTCTCACTTTCTTGTTAACATGCTTTAGATTTCATAGAAAACTCTTCATGTCAATTTGTTCACACTGGGTAAATAATTAGAATAACATAGAAAATAATTGCATATTTAGTTGAATATCTTTAGATAAACTTAGATCCCTATAATTTTTTCTTCTTCAATCTGGCCTTTCTTAAACAAATCTCCATAAACTATGCAAATCCTGTCTTATTTCCTTAGCATTTTATGAAATGGAGAGAAAAGATGTTAAAAATAAGTGCCCTCTTTTTGTCCTTGCCCAAGCTCTGTGTAATGGAGAAGGGGTAGAGATCACCCCATGACTTGACTGGAAAGTATTCTGATGCTCCAGGCTCAGAGGCAGTGTTGTTCGTGGTGATTCTGTGAAACCAGGAGGGCAGAATTACATGAGAAGGGGGTAGAAAGTGAGAAGACAAGTGAATCCCAATGAGCTTTACCACAATGCCTTGTGCAAATAGTTGAGCTGTCTTTCCAGTCCCTTTCTATTTCTTGGGGCCCACACTCCATTTGGAGCCCAGATGGCAGGCACTCTATCTGTCTACGTATGAGAAAATCACACCCATCTTATTAGAGTGTTGTTATTTCTATGTGGAAGAAGCAATGATGTTCAAATAGGAAGGTTTGGGACAGTCAGGAGAAGGATTGAGTTAAATGAATACTAGTAACAGGTACT
Organism: Rhinolophus ferrumequinum; assembly: GCF_004115265.2. Taxonomy (NCBI): domain Eukaryota; kingdom Metazoa; phylum Chordata; class Mammalia; order Chiroptera; family Rhinolophidae; genus Rhinolophus; species Rhinolophus ferrumequinum. The sequence continues at coordinate 27,557,210 of NC_046284.1, read as the reverse complement.
ATTTTAGATTAAAAGGGAAAGAGAATAACTTACATCATGCTGCCTGCTTTTACCCATGTGGAGTTTGAATCAATTGCCAGTGTCAATGACCATACACTCACAAGTGGGCCTATCTGTATTATTGTTTTGGCCTAATTCTCTGCTGCTCTGCACATAGTGGGTGCTCAATATATAAATTTATTGGGGTAACAATGGTTAGTAAAATTACATACATTTCAAGTGTAGACTTCTGTAATACATCATCTGTATATCACATTCTGTGGTGTATATTGGTTTCTGACTGCCTAGTCAATTTCACCGAAAGCAGTTCTATGATCTGAGCTTCTATTGTAACCAGCTACAATGGCTGTGATTCTCCCTCTGGAACAGCGGCTGCAATCAATGTGTAAACTGATGGTATACTCTACTCCTGGGATAAAACTGATGACAATCATGCTGTGTTCCAGGGAAAATTAAGTACAGTCCACCACTAGCTCACTAAGGTATGGTATTCTGCCCTCAGTGGTTCTTTACACATGAATTAACCAGGAGAGATTACACCTTAAAAAAAAAAAGTCATCCGTTGATGTATAGTTGTAAGCTTCAAATCATGTACCTGTTTCAATATATTTATTTGTTTTTTGTTAAGAAGAATGAAATCCTGACAAATCAGAGGGAAAGCAATTGGTTTTGTCCCAATTTTATGTAGACTATCAAATTAGTTTTTGAGTATTTGCAGAGCAATAGCTCAAGATTGATGGATGGAAACTTGATAATCCGCAAATGTGACCCAGCATAATATTATCCGAATTTGCTCTGTGAGAATCAGTTCAACTATTTTCTGCTTTCATGGTAGTGAATATACAGTGTGGTACAAATAATGCCCTGTAAATGAATTCTGACTTTTCTTAATCTTTACAAATATTTTGAGTTGACCTTTTCTCTGAGTGCCCTTTAGTGGGTTCTACGATAGAGCCCAAAAGCATGTGTGGAAAACCATAAAAGAAAGAAGACTACAATCAAAGAGAACAATGGTACATTGGTCCCAGTGTTCATTCCAGGAGTTCCATTTTTCTGTGATATTTTAAGTACAATGTTAATGGCTTGTTGATAGTTCTTGTTAATGACTGAAATACTAGAAGTGAAATTCCACTGCCATGAAACATATTTTACTAAAACTTCTCATGTTTAATGTGACTCTGAAATTTAATTCCAACAAATGTAAGTAGTAATGATGTCAACAACAACAAAAAAAAGAATTGCTGGTTTGGCTATCTCAAATATCATCTAGGAAATGTTCTCTCACTAGGCTTTACAACCTCTTTGAGAGCAGTGAATTGTTGGAAGGCTACATTGAAAAGCTAAGAAAAGCCACCTCTAAATCTTTTCCCCACACATAAACATGCAGAATTTTCCTCACAACTTCTGGGGTTGATAGATCTTTTGAAGGTTAGCCATCAGAAGCCCATGTTAAAGAATCTCTCTCAAAGAAGAAAGCCAGAAGAGAGTAATGGCAACTTCATTATAGCCAAAGAGATTTTAAAGCATTATTATTTTTTTCCAAAATAGAAGTGATGAATTCTGAGATAACGCAGTGAAAAGAGCAGGCACTATATACAATATTTTCCTTCTACCACCCCCACCCACATGTTTCTTTGTTTAGCAGCCAATTTTCTATTTCAATATTTTAAGGCTTTCGTGTTTTATGAGCATCCTGTTAATTAGCCATTTGGTTTCTACAAAATTGTTCCCACAGCATTGGTGGTAGCTATTTGTGGCTACCAGAAAACCCTGAGTTTTATGAAATATCCTTACACAAAAAAAAGGGCAACAAAATAAGTACTGGATAATGCATGGATATGGGGAAACTGAAATTGACAATAAACTTTAGTAGAAAAGGGTTCAAATCCCAATCCTAATTTAGCACAAAGGGACTGAATAATTGTAATGTGCCTTATAAAACAACATGTTGTGAAATGGTATCATAATTTAAATCTTTGTGTTGTTAGACCAGGGATTGAGTTCCTATGGGGATACTGAAATAACCTGAGGTATAATTTTGTGAAGACCTGGATCTATTTTTTCTTTTTTTTTGGTTTTGATGAAACCCTTTAAGCCATATTGCATAATTGTGAAGGGTTGCTGTGGATTCCAATGTAAAAAAAGAGAAGTAAAATGTTCAGAAATAAAAGAAGGAAGGTACTTTAAAATCTGAAGTTTAGATACTTCAGGTGTCTCAGAAGAATGCTCAAGAGTGAGGAAGGAAGGATCATGCCCAAGATGGGTCAGAAGAAGGCAGGCTTGAAACAAAGACTGAGTTGGGGCATTGCAGAATAGGTTTTGGGGCAGTGTGAGAGCCCCATCACCATGGATGCTGCTATGAATACTACTTAGCAACTTTTCACATGTCCCTAGATCATCTTCCCTGAACTTCTAGACCAAATGGATTCTTACCTTCTCTGAATTAAAGCAAATTCTCCTGCACTGAGACAGTAGAGTATAAAATTTTAAAGCATGGAGCTTTGGGATCTGTCTGTACTCAATTCCCAGTACCATCACTTACTGGGTGAACTGGTATTTTATTCAACTACTTTGTGTATCAGTTTGGGGATACTGGTTATATTCATGTGCTAGAGTTATTGGGAAGATTAAATGAGTTAATATCTATGAACCACTTAAACTTAACATATATTAAGTGCCTAATAAATGTTAGTGATTGTTTACAATAACCTCATTAGCCCTTAGTTTTTAGTCTGTATAATGTGTTCTAATGATTCACCTAAGAGATTATGGATTCATTTAACACGGGGGCAGTGAGTTATTAATGTTTGTAGTCATTGTGACACTTAGCACAGTGTCTAGAAAAGAGTAGGTACACACATACAGAAAACTGACAAGTGGATTTTTAAAAGATTTTCAGCATCAATCATTTTAGGTTTAAATGCCATTAATCCAACACATTTAATTAAACTCAACCCCTATCCCTTATGTATAAAAAACCTTTTTATGATTATTAAAATCTCATGTTAAATAGCAGTTCCATGTATATCAAACATGTCTTGTACATAGGAGCTCTATATTTTCAATTGGCAGTGCTCAGACTTGGAAACTAAGAGTGATACACCCTGCCCCCTACCAGTTCGTTTTAAATGTCATGGTTCAGATTGTGAAGCTGAGGGCACACCTGCATTTTTCCTGGTCACTTCAAATTCCATCAATACTTTTCTGTCTGGCAGAGGACTGTGGTGGGATATGCCAGGAAAAAAATTCTATTCATCTTCTTTTCCTGTCCAACAAATTATTGACCTTCTTTCAATCCTTCTCTTTGATGGTATTTAACCTTGTCCTCCACATGGTTTGCTGTCTGATTTCTAATTTTTTAACAGGCACTTAGTACTGCTGCTTCCCAACAACACTTTTAGCACTTCAGAAATTGCCAAGTTAGTTAAGCTTTTTCATAATTTGAACTTTTAAAAGCCTTCATTTTAGACTCTGGTTCTGCACACAATTTTAATAAAATAATTCAACAACTAACCCTAAATACTTGCATTTGTTCAAGTAAGTGTATATGTTTTCTATCTTCTTTTTAAGTCCACCTTCTGACTCCAAGTGGTCAATTAGACTGATTTCTGAGCCAGGTATTATTTTGGGGGGCTGGGGTGTTGGTCAGGTGGTATGTTATACTCAGCAACTTACACACATGAAAGAAATATTTTCAAGACGTCATCAAAATGGTGCCGTGAGGTGAGCCTCTGGAAATCTCCCCTGGAATTTACAACACATTGAAAAACTATAACTCCACAAAAGACTCCCTACACAGCAGACAGGAAAGATGAAGAGTCTCACTACTGAATTCACCTACAAGTGGGCAAATTGCGTGAGCAGGGGAGGAGGGAAAGGAGAAGTGCTGAGATGGAGCCGTGCAGGTGCAGGACGCAGACCTAGCTCAGTGATCCGAGCTCGCTGCGTCCGGGAACTACCACAGCTGCTGGACAGGGAAGAACGTGGACTGCTAGGGCACCATTTATGGGCCACAGGGCTGAAGGGACAGCATAAAACATGGCTGAAGCAAACGTTCACAACAGACACCTCGAAGCAAGGACTGAAGGAAGAAGGCTGAAAAAGGTGGTTTAAGCCCTCACTGCCACAGAGAACAGAAGCCTTAGGCACTGAGACGAGCCAACCCCTCCCTACACTCCCAAAGCTTGCTGCGCCCCCACCGGCCGAGTGCTGGAAGCTGAACAGTAGCAGTGTCAGATCAAAAGAACAGAATATTTGCTGTTATGAGAACGGTGGTCCACAGACACAGATTCGCAGCCCAAATAGTTCTGGCAAAGGGGAAGGAGCTGAGGAAGCAAGAACAGCTGTGGTGGTGGTCGCCGCCATTGCTCTGGGCCAATTCTCACAATTCACCCCGCTCCTGGCCTCACCTATCTGGGAAGATCCCTGTAAGTGTAAACAGAACTGCTGAAACACACCAGCTCTAGCTCTGAATCTGGCGCAGGAAGAGCTTTGGAACGTCAAAATCTCTCCACATACCCACACGGACACTGTGCCCTATGACCCAGGTGAACTGTTAACAGAGGAGAAGACTGCCTTCCAGGGAATCCCACCATTGTGTGAGAAGCTGGAATAGTGCAGGGGAAACATAACATTACAGTGTGAGACAGAAAAAAGGGCTGCAGTCTTTCAGAAAATAAAACATTCTACAAACACGTACTGGAAAATAAAACAAAGACATTTTCCTATCAACCTATTGCAGAACCCACTTCTGTAGATGTTTAGGAAGAGAAATAATAAATCATTAATTGCCATGAATAACCAAGGCAACAAGACTGCTCAGAAAGAAAGTGAAAAGTCTCCAGAAAAGGAACTTAGAGATATGGAAATATGTGACTTAAACGACAGAGAATTCAAGATTGCAGTTCAGAAAAAACTCAATGCAAGAAAACACAGAAATGCAGTTTAATGAATTCAGAAACATAATCAAAGAACAACATGAACATTTTACCAAAGATTGAAATTTTAAAAAAGAACAAAATAGGATTTCTGGAGATTAAGAAATCAATAGAAGAAATTAAGAATGAAATAACCAGCTTAGGTAGTAGAGTTGACCAGATGGAGGAAAGAAAAAGTGACATCGAAGATAGAAACCAGGAAATCACACAGATGGAAGAAGAAAGAGATTTGAGAAATAAAAGAAATGAAGGAACTCTAAAAGAAATTTCTGACTCCATCAGAAAGAGCAATATAAGAATAAAGAGCATATCAGAAGGAGAAGAAAGAGAGAAGAGAACAGAGAATATATTCAAACAAATTGTGGATGAGAACTTCCCAAATTTGTGGACAGAACTGGATCCTCGAATCCAAGAAGCAAATAGAACACTTAATTACCTCAATCCCAACAGGCCTTCTCCAAGGCACATTGTATTGAAGCTGTCTAAAATCAATGACAAAGAAAGAATCCTCAAGGCAGCCAGGGAAAAGAAGACAGTAACCTACAAAAGAAAGCCAATTAGATTCTCATCAGATTTTTCAGCAGAAACTCTACAAGCCAGGAGGGAGTGGAACCAAATGCAAACTATTGAAAGAGAGAAAATGTGAGCCAGGAATAATATACCCAGCAAAGATATCCATTAGTTATGAAGGAGGAATAAAGACCTTTTCAGACATACAGAAGCTGAGGGAATTTTCTAATACACGACATGCACGACAAGAAATAGTAAAGGAGGCTATTCGACCACCTTTAACAGGGATAATTTGTGGCAACCAAAACATAAAAAGGGGAAGAGTAAAGCCCTGAACCGGAATATGGGAATGGAAAAAGTAGGCATGCTGAAGAAAATGGAATACTCTAAATATCAAACTTTCTTTTACATAAACTTAATGGTAACCACTCAAAAAAAAAATTCAGAACTGAAATACATACTGCAATAAAAGAGGGAAACATCATAGAATACCACCACACAGAAATAATAGACAACAACAAAAAGGCAAAAATACAATGGAGACACAGTCTTACCAGAAAACTAAAGATAGAATGACAGGAAATCCTCACATATCAATAATCACCCTAAATGTAAATGGACTGAACTCACCAATCAAAAGGCACAGAGTAGCAGATTGGATCAAAAAACTAAACCCAACCATATGATGTCTCCAAGAGACACATCTCAGCTACAAGGACAAACATAGACTCAAAGTGAAAAGGTGGAAATTGACACTCCAACCAAATGGTATCCAGACAAATCAGGTGTAGCTATACTGATATCAGATGAAATACACTTCAGTGTGAAAAAGGTAACAAGAGACAAATACGGACGTTTCATAATGGTACAGGGGACTATACAACAAGAAGACATAACAGTCATCAATATTTATGCCCCCAATCAGGGAGCACCGAAATATACCAAGCAACTACTAACAGAACTAAAGGGAGAAGTTGACCAAAACACAATTATACTAGGAGACCTAAATACAACATTGAAAGGTATGGATAGATCATCCAAACAGAAAACAATGAAATAGCAGCCCTAAATGACACATGAGATGAAATGGACATAATTGACATTTATAGAGCACTTCATCCTAAAACATCAGACTATGCCTCTTGTTTCTAGTGTACATGGAACATTCTCAAGGATAAACAATATATTGGGACATAAAACTAACCTCAGCAAATTTAAGAAGACTGAAATCATACCAAGCATATTTTCTGATCACAACGCTTTGAAATTGGATATCAACTGCAAAAAGAAAGCAGGAAAAACCACAAATACATGGAGATTAAACAACACACTATTAAATAATGACCGGGACAAAGAAAAAAATTAGAGGAGATATCCAAAGGTACAAAGAAACAAATGAGAATGAAAATGCATCCTACCAAACGTCTTTTGGATGCAGCAAAAGCAGTTTGAAGAGGGAGATTTATATCATTACAGGCCTATCTAAAGACACAAGAAAAATACCAAATAAATAACCTCATGTTACACCTTAAAGAACTAGAAAAAGAAAAGCAAGTGAAACCCAAGGTGAATAAAAGAAAGGAAATAATAAAAATCAGAGGAGAAATAAATGAAATAGAGAACAAAAAGAAAACAGAAAAAAATTAATGTGACAAAGAGCTGGTTCTTTGAAAAGATTAATACAATTGACCAAGCCTTGGCTAGGTTCACTAAGATAAAAAGAGAGAAGACACTAATTAACAAAATCAGAAATGAAAAAGGGGATGTTACCATGGATGTCACATAAATAAAAGGAACATCCAAAAATACTATGAAGGACTATACGCCACAAAATTCAATAACCTATAAGAAGTGGACAAGTTCTTAGAAAGATATAGCCTTCCTAGGCTGAACCATGAAGAACTGGAAAATCTAAACAGACTGATCACCAGTAATGAAATTGAATCAGTCATCCAAAACCTTCCCAAAAGCAAAAGTCCGGGACCAGATGGCTTCATTAGTGAGTTCTACCATACCTTCAAAGACCATCTAATGCCAATCCTGCTCAAACTCTTCCAAGTAATTGAAGAAGAGACAGTACTCCCTAACTCATTTTATGAGGCCAACATTACCCTGATACCAAAACCTGGTAAGGACAGCACACCAAAAAAAGAGAACTACAGACCAATATCTGTGATGAATACAGATGCAAAACTCCTAAACAAAATTCTAGCAAATCAAATACAACAATGTGTTAAAAAGATTATTCATCACGACCAAGTGGGGTTCATCCCAGGGCCACAAGGATGGTTCAACACATGCAAATCCATCAATGTGATACATCACACAAAGAAAATAAAGGACAAAAAACATATGATTATATCAATTGATGCAGAAAAAGCATTTGACAAGATACAACATCCATATATGACTAAAACACATAATAAAATAGGTATAGAAGGAAAATACCTTAACATAATAAAGGCCATATATGACAAACCCTCACCAAATCTCATAATTAAGGGTGAAAAACTGAAGCCCTTTGCTCTATGTTCAGGAACATGACAGGTCTATCCCCTATCACCTCTGTTTTTCATCATAGTTTTAGAAGTTCTCGCTAGAGCAGTCAGGCAAGAGAAAGAAACAAAAGGCATCCAAATTGGGAATGAAGAAGTTAAATTGTCTCTCTTTGCAGATGACATGATGCTGTATATAGAAAACCCTAAAGACTCCACCAAAAAGCTATTAGAAACAATGTGGGGAGCCATGATTTCTTGTTATTCTGAAGCCTTTGCAGACTGGCTCAGTTTTAGCTCCTAAGGCATTGTCTCTGCCTGCACCTGGAGGGTGCTTACAAGCTGCTGAGGAATGAGGTGGGAATGGCCAGTTTCCGGACACAGATCACTGATGATTATCAGGGTAATTGGTGGGCTTTGTCATGAGAAAATGACTTTGGGGAAGTTTCAGTGATTCTGTAGTTTATATGTAAAAGTTGAAAATTTTACTTTCAATGAGGTAATGCACACTCGTGATTGTTAAGCTGCACGTACACAGGTGGTATAAATTGGTAAAGGAAAGTAAACTCGGTGCTTCAGGATCACTGAAGACCAGCCGCATCATCATTTGTGTGAGTGTCTTTTTTCATTCCCACTCCCCCATTCGGGTACTGTTCGATTTGTGGCGGCTGGCCCGTCACAAAACAATAAATGAATACAGTAAAGTTGCCCGCTACAAAATCAATGTACAAAAGTACATTGCATTCCTGTATACTAACAATGAAATCTCAGAAAAAGAAATTTTAAAAAAGGAATTTCTTTTGCAATTGCAGAAAAAAGAATAAAATACCTAGGACTAAACTTAACCAAGGATTTGAAAGACCTACATGCTGAAAACCATAAGTCATTTTTAAAAGAAATTGAAGAAGACACAAAGAAATGGAAAGACATTCTGTGCTTATGGATTGGAAGAATCAGCATTGTTAAAATGGCCATTTTACCCAAGGCAATATATAGATTTAATGCAATTCCCATCAAAATCCCAATGACATTTTTTAAAGAAATAGAACAAAAAATCATCAGATTTGTTTGGAACCACAAAAGACCCCGAATAGCCAAAGCAATCTTAAGAAAAAAGAACAATATGGAGGTATCACATTCCGTGACTTTAGCTTATATTACAGGACTACAATAATCAAAACAACATGGTATTGGCAGAAAAACAGATACATAGACCAATGGAATAGAATTGAGAACCCAGAAAAAAACAACATAAATATGGACAGATAATTTTTGACAAAGAAGCTAAAAACATACAATGGAGGAAAGACAGCCTCTTCAATAAATGGTGCTGGGAGAATTGGATAGCCACGTGCAAAAGAATGAAACTGGACTTCTATCTGTCACCATGTACCAAAATTAATTCAAAATGGATCAAAGACTTAAGCATAAGAGCTGACACAATAAACTGCATAGAAGAAAACATAGGTACTAAACTTATGGACCTTGGGTTCAAAGAGCATTTTATGAATTTGACTGCAAATGCAAGGGAATTAAAAGCTAAAATAAATGAATGGGACTATATCAAACTTGAAAGTTTATGCACAGCAAAAGAGCCCATGGACAAAATAAAGAGGCAACCAACTGAATGGGAGAAGATTTTTGCAAACAGTGCCTCTGATAAGGGTCTAATATCCAAAATATACAAGGAACACATGCAACTCAACAATAAAACAGCAAAGAACTCGATTGAAAAATGGACAGAGGACCTGAAGACACATTCTCCAAAGAGGATATACAAATGTCAAATGAACATATGAAAAAATGCTCAACTTCACTAATCATCAGAGAAATGCAAACAAAAACCACAATGAGATATCACCTCATCCCAGTTAAAATGGCTGTCATCACCAAGACATATAGGAATAAGTGTTGGAGAGGCTGTGGAGAGAAAGGAACCCTCATACACTGTTGGTGGGAATGCAGACTGGTGCAGCCGCTATGGAAGACAGTGTGGAGGTTCCTCAGAAAATTACGAAGAGAATCACCGTATGATGCAGCAATCCCTCTCCTGGGTATCTACCCAAAAAATCTGAAAACATTTATACATAAAGATACGTGTACTCCAATATTCATTGCAGCTTTATTCCCTGTGTCGAAAACATGGAAACAACCAAAATGTACTTCGATAGATGAATGGATAAAGAAGTTGTGGTGTATATACACAATGGAATACTATTCGGCAGTAAGAAAAGATGAAATATGACCATTTCTGACAACATGGATGGATCTTAAGATTATAATGCTAAGTGAAATAAGTCGGACAGAAAAAATAGAGAACCATGTGATTTCACTGATGTGAGCTATATAAACCGAAAACAACAAAAGAACAAGACAAACAAATGAGAAACAAGAACTCATAGACACAGACAATACTTTCGTGGTTACCAGAGGGTAAGTGGAGAGAGGGTTGGTAGATGAGGGTAAAGGGGATCAAAAATATGGTGATGGAAAAACTGACTCTGGATGATGAACACACGATGGGATTTATAGATGATGTAATACATAATTGTACACATGAAATCTATGTAACTTTACTAACAATTGTCACCCCAATAAACTTAAAAAAATCAACAATGTATAATCTGGTGTTCTAGGCTGAAGTGCTCTATAAATGTCAATTATGTCCATTTCATCTAATGTGTCATATAGGGCTGATATTTCTTTATTTATTTTCTGTTAGGTTGATGTATCCATAGCTGTCATTGATATATTTAGGTTTCCTACTATAATTATGTTTAGGTCGATTTCTCCTTTTGGTTCTGGTGGTAGTTGCTTTGTATATTTCAGTGCTCCCTGATTGGGGGCATTAAGATTGATAACTTTTTTGTCTTTTATTTATAGTGCCCTTGTCGTTATGAAATATCCAACTTTGTCGCGTGTTACTTTTTTTATCCTACAGTCTGTTTCATCTGATATCATTATAGCTACTCCTGATTTTATCTGAATACCATTTGCTTGGAATATCAATTTGTACGCTTTCACTTTGAGTCAATATTTGTCTTTGTAGCTGAGATGTGTCTCTTGGAGGCAGCATAAGGTTGGGTTTAGTTTTTTTATCCAAGTTGCCACTGTGTGTCTTTTTACACTTAGGGTGATTATTGATATATGGGTATTTCCTATCATTCTGTTTAGGTGTTCTGGTAAGACGGTGTCTCCATTATTTCTTTGCTTTTTTGTTGCTGTCTATTATTTCAGTGTGGTGGTATTCTATGATTTTTCCCTCTGTTTCTTCTTTTATGTTATATATTTCAGTTCTGGATTTTTACTGAATGCTTTTTAGGTGTCTGGAATTACTATAATGTATTTTTCTCAGAACCTTGATTTCACAGAGTTCTTCATGACAGTGGGTGGGCTCAACACTCCCCTGCTTCAACTGAAAGGTAAGTTCCACTTTTGTTCATTTTATATATTGAGGTGCTGAATAATATTTCTAAACAGGGTGTCACAGTTAATATAGTTATGGAAAATACTGTGACAGACAATGAGTCACTCTTACTGGAAACTACCTCTTGAATGTATCATTTATTGAGCTGGCCAGCTTCTCATGTGTAGGATGATAAGTTTTGTCAGAAAGCTCTTTCAGAGCCTTTTTTATCAAACTTATAGGTAGCTGTGTAAGGCTCATACTAGCTTCAAATACAGGACTGCCAAGGTCAGGCTCAGTCAGTCCTGGCAAAACAAAACAAATCAAACTTATTTAGTACATTACAAGCATGAAGTGGCTAAAGATCTTCACACAAATATTTTCTCAAGAGCTCCTTCCAGGACTGCCAGGCATTCCAACATAATTTATAGTTTTCTCTTCTGTATTTCTCTGGGTCATACTCTCAGCATCTTACAGTCCTTATTGGATCTTTATAGAAATACATATTAACTTTAAATCTGCAAAGCTGCAAGATGAAGGCATCCAAACATAAAGTGTGTATCACTGAAAACCTTGCACCCTAAATCTAGAACCAGCCCTTCATCACAACTGCCAAGTACATAGTTGTCCCAAATAAGTCAGACAGAGAAAGGCAAATACCATATGATCTCACTTATATGCGGAATCTAAAGAAAAGAATAAGTGAATGAACTAATCAGAAACAGTTTTGGAGACAAAGAGGAAAAACTGAGGGTTGGTAGATGGGCGGGGGTGTGGGGGTAAGGGGGAAGGTGAGGGGATTAGAAAACAATCAGTAACCACAAGATGGCCACGGGGTTTGAAAATTAATCTGGGGACCGTAATTTAGTGGTTACCAGAGTGTAAGGGGGTTGGGGGGTAGGAGATGAGGGTAAGGGGGATCAAATATATGGTGATGGAAGGAGAACTGACTCTGGGTGGTGAACACACAATGTAATTTATAGATGATGTGATACAGAATTGCACACCTGAAATCTATGTAATTTTACTAACAATTGTCACCCCAATAAATTAAATAAATAAATAAATAAATAAATAAATAAATAAATAAATAAAATATAGAACAAAAAATCTCAGGTTTGTTTGGAACCACAAAAGACCCCGAATAGCCAAAGCAATCCTAAGAGAAAAGAACAATGCTGGAGGTATTACACAGCCTAACTTCAGCTTGTACTGCAGGGCAACAATAATCCAAACAGTACGGTATTGGCAGAAAAACAGACACACAGACCATCAGAATAGAATTGAGAACCCAGAAATAAAACCACATAAATATGGACAGATAATTTTCAACAAAGAAACCAAAAACATACAATGGAGAAAGTATAGCCTCTTCAAAAAATGGTCCTAGGAATATTGGAAAGCTATATGTAAAAGAATAAGACTGGACTGCTATCTGTCACCATGTACCAAAATTAATTCAAAATAGATTAAAGACTTAAACATAAGACCTGAAAGAATAAACTGCATAGAGGAAAACATAGGTACTAAACTTATGGATGTTGGGTTCACAGAGGATTTTATGAATATGACTTCAAAGGCAAGGGAAGTAAATTTAAAATAAATGAATTGACTATATCACACTAAAAAACTTCTGCTTTGACAAAGTAAAGAGACAACCAACCGAATGAGAGAAGATTTTTGCAAACAATTCCTCTGATAAAGGGCTAATATCCAAAATATATAAGGAACACATATAACTCAACAACAAAAGAAAAAAGAATACAATTTAAAAATGGTCAGATGACCTGAAGAGACATTTCTCTAAAGAGGACATACAAATGGCCAATAGACATATGAAAAAATGTTCAATATCACTAATTATCAGAGAAATGCAAATAAAAACCACAATTAGATATCACCTCACACAAGTTAGAATGAACATCATCAACAAGACAAATAATAACAGGTGTTGGAGAGGCTGTCGAGAAAATAGTGCCCTCAGACACTGTTGGTGGAAATGCAGATTGGTGCAGCCACTATGGATGGCAGTGTGGAGGTTCCTCAAAAAAATTAAGACTAGAATTGCCATATGACCCCACAATTCCTTTCCTGGTTATGTACCCAAAAAATCTGAAAATATTTATTCAGAAAGACCTTTGTGCTCCAATGTTCACTGCAGCTTTACTTATGGTAGCCAAGACATGGAACCAACAAAAGTGTCCTTCGATAGATGAATGGATAAAGAAGTTGTGGTATATGTACACAATGGAATACTATTCGGTCATAAGAAAAGATGAAATAGTACCATTTGTGATAACATGGATGAATCTTAAGATTATAATGCTAAGTGAAATACGTCAGACAGAAAAAGTAGAGAACCATATGTTTTCACAGATATTTGGTATGTTAAACTGCAAACAACAAATGAAGAAGACAAACAAATGAAGAAACAAATACTCATAGACATAGACAATAGTTTAGTGGTTACCAGAGGTTAAGGTTGTATGTGGCTTCTAGAAGAAGGTAAATGGGATGAAACATATGGTCATGGAAAGAGAACTGACTCTGGGTGGTGAACACACAATGTGATATATAGATGATGTATTATAGAATTGTGCACCTGAAATCTATGTAACTTTACTAACAATTCTCATCCCAATAAAATTTAATTAAAAAAGAATAATTAGGAGAGATATCTCTGCTGTGGAAGTAACCCCAGAGGAGCAAGGGACTGCAGCCCCACAGCAGGCTCCCTAGACCGGAGTACTGGTACCAGTAGGAGGAGACCCCACAATATCCAGCTGTGAAAAACAGTGGTGATTCCAACTGTTCAGGTGATTTGGAAGGTGTGGGGAACCCAGCTATCTTCTTCATGGACCTGTGCACAGATTCACTCACTCACTGGCATTCACCCTGGGCTCTGGAGGATTTATGGTGACTTGGGAAGAATCACAGATATATGGGAAGAGAATTAGTTGTGTGGATTTAGAGTGAGGACTGGGGGGATAATCACCATTTTTCCCTGTGTAGAAATTTCCTTCTGGGCAACTAGTTGGTGAGTGCCATCTTTCCTGTGTTAAGCCATCCTCACATGACCAAATCTGAATCTGCATTGCCATGGGGAAATCTTCTCACTTCATACTGGTGACTCCACGGGACATCACCCTACCCAACATATGCAATGCAGGAGGCTCTTTATTAGCCAGAAGCCAGCCCTGCCCATCTTGCATACTTTCTTGGACAAGTTTCAGGGGTTCAGAAGCACCAGGTGGGTGGTGGCTGGCTTCTGTGTGCTCTGAGCCTTTTGCTGAGTAGCCCCTAGGAAGTACAGAAGATCCCAAATAAGATCAACCCAAACAGGCTCATGCCAAGACACACAATAATTCAAACAGCAAAAGTTAAAGACAAAGAAAGAATCTTAAAAAGCAGCAAGAGAAAGGCAATGAGTTACTTATGAGGGAGCTCCCATAATTGTCAGCTGATTTCTCAACAAAAACTTTGCATGCAAGAAGGGAATTGAATGAAATATTAATATTCAAAGTGATGAAAAACTACAGCTTACAAACTGAGACTATTCTAACCAGCAAGGCTATCATTTAAAATTGAAGATATAAAGTCCTTCCCAGACAAGAAAATGCTGAAGTAGTTCATCACCACCCAACTAGTATTACATGAAATGGTAAAGGGACTTTTTAAGAAGAAAAAGGATAAAAAAAAGAACATTAATATTAATAATAAAATGGCAATAATATATTTACAAATGGATTACATGCTCCAATCAAAAGACACATGGAAACTGAATGGATAAGAAAACAACACCCATACATATGCTATCTACAAGACACCCACACCAGATTGAATGGCACACACAGACTGAAAGTAAAGGGATGGAAAAAGATATTTCTTTCATTCAAATGGTAATGAGAAATAAGGTGGGGTAGCAATATTTATATCAAGCAAAATAGACTTTAAAACATAGGCTATAATATTCTATAGGTCCATCCATTTTGTTCAAAATGGTAATATTTCAATCTTTTTAATGGCAGAGTAATATTCCATGGTGTAAGTGTAACACATTTCCTTATTCACTCATCTATTGATGGTCATTTGAGTTGTTTCCATATCTTGGCTATTGTGCATAATATTGCAATAAACAGGGAGATATATATATATATATATATATATATATATATATATATATATATATATATATATATAATTAGTTTTCTGGATTTCTTTGGACAAATACCCAGGAGTGAAATAAGTCAGACTGAGGAAGACAAGTACCATATGATCTTACTTATATGTGGAATCTAAACAACAGAAAAAGGAGCAAATACAACAGAAATGGACTCAGTGATACAGAGAGAAAACTGGTGGTTGCTAGATGGGAGGGGGTTGGTTTGGGGGTGGGGGAGAAGGTGAAGGGATTAGAACGTACAAATTGGTAGTCATAAAATAGTCATGGGGATATGGAATTCTGTATGGGGAATATAATCAATAACGTTTTGAAGATGATGTATTACAGAATTGTGCACCTAAAACCTATGTAACTTTATTAACCATGTCACCCCAATAAACTTTAATTAAAAAAATACAAAAGATCAATGAATCCAAGAGCTTTACTTTGAAAAGATAAACAAAATTGATAAACCTTTAACTAGATTCAAGAAAAAAAGAGAAAGGAACCAAATAAGTAAAATCAGCAATGAAAGAGAACAAATGAAAACTGATACCACAGAATACTAAGAATTGTAAGAAAATATTATGAACAATTATATGCAAACAAATTAGACAATCTGAAAGAAATGGACAAATTACTAGAAACATACAATCTTTCAATACTAAATGAAGAAGAAATAGAAACTCTGAACCAACTACTACTTGTGGGGAGCCATGATTTCTTGTTATTCTGAAGCCTTGCAGACTGGCTCAGTTTTAGCTCCTGAGGCATTGTCTCTGCCTGCACCTGGAGGATGCTTGCAAGCTGCTGAGGAATGAGGTGGGAAAGGCCAGTTTCCGGACACAGATCACTGATGATTATCAGGGTAATTGGTGGGCTTTGTCATTGAGATAATGACTTTGGGGAAGTTTCAGTGAGTCTGTAGTTTATATGTAAAAGTTGAAAATTTTACTTTCAATGAGGTAATGCACACTCGTGATTGTTAAGCTGCATGTACACAGATGGTATAAATTGGTGAAGGAAAGTAAACTCGGTGCTTCAGGATCACTGAAGACTGGCCGCATCATCATTTGTGTGAGTGTTTTTTTCATTCCCACTCCCCCATTCAGGTACTGTTCGATTTGTGGCGGCTGGCCCACCACAACTACTAACAGAATTAAATCAATAGTCAAAAAATTCCCAACAGCTAAATTCCTGAACCAGATGATGTCACCTGTGAATTTTACTAAACATTCAAAGAAGAATTCACACCTATTCTTCTGAAACAATTCCAAAAATGTTAAGAGGAGGGATAGCTCCCAAGCACATTTTACAAGGCCACCATTACCCTGATTCCAAAATCAGACAAAGACATTTAAAAAAAGAAAATTATAGGCCCATATCCCTGATGAACATAGCTCCAACAATTCTCACTGCAAGTTTGGTTCAATATATGCAAATCAATTAAATTGATATAACATAAACAAAGTGAAAGACAAAACTCATATGGTGATATCAATAGATCCAGAAAAAGTGTTTGATAAAATCCAGCATAAATTTATGATAAAATCTCTCAGGAATGTAAAAATAGAGGGAACATACTTCAACATAAAATAGGCCATATACAGCAATATATTCACCACTTTTATTCAACAGAGTATTGGAAGTCCTAAACACATCAATCAGACAGGAAAAATAAATAAATAAATAAATAAATAAATAAATAAATAAATAAATAAATAAAACAAATAAAAAACATCCAAATTGGAAAGAAAAAAGTAAAGCTGTCATTATTTACAGATGACATGATACTATATAGAAAATGTGAAAGATTCCACCAAAAACATATTAGGACTGGTAAATGAACTCAGTAAAGTAACATGATAAAAAATTAATAATCAGAAATCAGGATCAAATATATGGTGATAGAAGGAGAACTGACTCTGGATGGTGAAAACACAATGGGTTTTATAGATGATGTAATACAGAATTGTACACCTGAAATCTATGTAACTTTACGAACAATTGTCACCCCAATAAACTTTAATGAAAAAAAAAAATAAAAGAAAGTTAAATGTAAAAAGAAAAAAAAAAAGAAATCAGTTGCATCTGTATATACCAATAATGAACTGACAGAAAGAGAAATTAAGAAAACAGTCACGTTTACAACTGCATCACAAAAAAAGAAAATACCTAGGAATAAATTTCACCCTGGAAGTAAAAGACCTGTACTCAGAAAACTATAAGAAACTGAATAAATAAATTGAAATAGATAAAAAAAATGGAAGCATATACTGTGTTTATTGATAGGAAGAATGAACATTGTTAAAATGTCTATACTATTCATAGCAATCTATAGATTCAATGCAATCCCTGTCAAAAAATGGTTTGGAGGTTCCTCAAAAAATTAAAAATAGAACTACTTACTACTTTATGACTCAGCCTTTCACTTCTGGGTATTTATCGGAAGAAAAAAACAACAACAACAACACTTATTTGAAAACATATATGCAAGCTCTATGTTAATTGTAGCACTATATACACTGGCGAGGATATGGAAGCAACTCAAGTGCCCATCAATAGACGATTGGATAAAGAAGAGGTGGTCCATATATGCAACAGAATATTAGTCAGCCATAAGAAAGAATGAAATCTTACCATTTGCAACGACATGGATGGACCTGGAGGATATTATGCTAAGTGAAATAAGTCAGACTGAGAAAGACAAATACCACAGATCTCACTTACATGTGGAACCTAAAGAACAGAATAAATGAATAAACAAAACAGAAATAGGCTTGTAGATACAGAAAACAAACTGATGGTTGTCAGACGGGTAGGGGTTTGGGGAGCTGGGTGAAAAATGTTAACTGTTTAGGAAGTAGAAATTGGTAGTTACAAAGTAGTGACAGGGTGTAAATTACAGCATAGAGAATGTAGTCAATAATGTTGCAATAACTATGTATAGTGCCAGGTGGGTACTAGACTAATCGGGGCATCACTGCATAAGTTACATAAATGTCTAACCACTATGCTGTACACCTGAAACTAATATAAAAATAATATTGAATATCAATTGTAATTGAAAAAAATAATGTAAAAAACTCTTTAAAAAAATCAGGAGCAGGACAAACTACAAATACACATATTTATTTTTTGGTTCACTTATTTTTTATGTGCATCTCCCACCTGACTATAATCTCCATGTGGGCAGGGTTTAGGCCTATTTCATTTATCACTGTATACTCAGTACCTGGCATATAGTAGGTACTGAATAAACATGTGTTGAATTAATTAATGCTAAAATAACATTCCATGTAGACCATAAATCAAAATCTATTTGCTGTAATTGAGCCTAAAATTTGGATATGAACTTCCTGGCTGCCAAAGCAAAAAAGAAGGGGGATTTAGTTCTCAAAAACAAAAATTCACATCAGTTTTTCAGGTGAAACAAACCATTTTCTAGAATGCAGTTCTAAATAAATTGCTCACATAGGTTCATAAGAGGTACCAAGTAATGTACAGAATAATATCCTTAACAGTACTTCTATAGCTTTATTTTAGATATTTCTTATCATATACTTTAACAACAGCACAGGCCAGAACATTAAAACACAAGTTTGGTAGAAGAGGTGGCTCTAGTGAGAGGCTACAAATTTATATATATCTCTATATCTATATCTACATATCTATATTTATACATCTATATCTACATATAGATATAGATGTATAGATATAGATAGATAGATATCTCTATCTATAGATAGATAGATAGATAGAAACATATATAGAAAGATATAGATGTATATCTATCTATATATCTATAGATATATATCTCTATAGATATATAGATAATAGATGTATATCTATCTATATATCTATAGATATATATCTCTATATATCTCTCTCTCTATATATATATAGATATATAGATATAGATATACATCTATATCTATCTATATATATCTGCATATCTATATATCTATATCTATATCTATCTATCTCTCTATGTATATCTTAATATGTAGCTTTCTGGAGGTCTGGATTGATTCAAGCATAAAATTTTATGTTTCTTTAGATTCTCTGTAGTGCCAACGCAATACCTCCCATACATCATGTTTATTGCCTTACAAACCATTTTTAAATATCCAGTGACGTTTAATGAGTCCCACTCTTACTTCTTTCCTACTTGTTTGCCTTTACTTTTGTTGTTCCCTGTATCTGGAATGTTTTTTCTACCTCATCTCCATCTGTATAAGTATAAGCAATCTTTCAAGATTAACCAGAAATGCTACTTATTGTTTCAAACCCTTCCTGATCTTCTCAACCAGCTGTGATTCTTTGAAATTCCGAGAAATTGTTTACTCCTCTACTTTGCATTTATTTGATTCTACTTTGTGTTAAAACCATCTAGAAAATTTGCCTTTATGGCAGGAATCCTATATAGTTCACCTGTAAATTCTCCAAAGGACCCACCACTCTACTTTCCACTAACTAGGCATTTACAAAATATTCAGTTGGATAACAATGTGTTGGCAATTATGAGATTTTTCTAATCTTTTCAGTTAATCTCATTTGAATAATCACATTGGAAATTAAGGTTAATCCATAGATCACGGAAAATTTTAAAAATGTATTTTGAAAGTAATAGTTGGCATGTTGGGTGTAAACAGAAAAGAATAGCTATGAATATGGGAACTATAATGTACAGAAAAAAATTCACGCATCCTCTAAGTCCTAAATTTAATCACTGATGAAACAATTAATCTTACTCTGTTTTGTTGTCACAAATAATAACCCTGATCCTGACCTTAGCCATCTACCTTATTTGGGAATTTATAGTGCTATCTATATAACATAAATATATTGTGCAATGAGAGCAGCTATTCATTTTCCTCAATCCACAGTCTGGCATTGTCTTTGCTGAACCTAATGGCCAGGTAAACTGCTCTTTGCACAGTGACTTTGAGTTTTTTGGAAGAAATGTGTGCAATCTCATCATAGAAAGATTGGTTGCATATCAACAGCAGCTGTCTCAGGTTCTTGACTTTGTGCATAGGGTCTTTGTCCACAAGCCTCTGAGGAGCACATGCTCAGTTTTCATGTTGTTTCTATAACCAGCATTAGACATCAAGATCTGACGATTGCGTCTCAAACTCATCCTGCAACCAGTGCAGGATTTCTTCCAGTTAGGTTTAATTATGACAAAAGTTGTGGACTGGTATCACCTGAATGTATTGTATTTTGTTTTTTCTTTTGGCAATCTTATGTTTCATGAGGGGTCTGAGAGTGGCCATAAGGCCAGTCAGAAGATGCTGCTGCTACTGGAGGCGGTGCTGAAAAAAGAAAGGGGAATAAGGACTGCAGGGGCTGAGGAACGCAACTACTTAAAAAAAACTAACAGCTTTATTAAGATACCAAAAATTCATCCCTTTAAAAGTGTTCAGTTTGGGGGGTTTTACTATATTCAAAGAATTGTGCAGCTATAACCATAATGTAATTTTGGAACAATCTCAGCTGCCTTTTGATGAATATTTTTGATCATAAATGGGAGTGAGAAAGAATATCCAATGTGAGCCTAGCCCCACTGTATGAGACACTACTTAAAGTGAATATCAATATATATGAAAGTAGCAACATATACACTAGGCCTAAATTATGTTATTTTGATTTTAATTAAAGTCACATGACATTCTTTTTTATACCTAAAAAAAATATAATTATATTTTTGTAATAATATTGCACTGATACATTCAGATATCTCAATGTGAGTAATTAAAACCACAAAAAGATAAGCTGAATGTGGATGCTAAATATAGCAGCTGAAAATTGGATTTCTGCTAGGTACCATCCACATAGTTTTATATTGATCAGAAATTTAAAGATATATTCACGGAATCACTTTTCTTTTCTTTTCTTTTTTTTTCTGGTCGTCTTTCAAAATTACCACAGCACTATTTTTACAAATAAGTGTCTTATTTTACTTCTGTTAAGAATTCTAGTTTTGATCTCCAGCTGATAAATCCAGTGTGCCTATGGTTGCTAGGGAACTGACAAATATAATTCTTCAATCTCTTATAACAAAAAGGTATAATTATACACTTGCTTATAGGAGAAAATATATTCAAAGTCCATTTCCCTAAAATTAGGTTAACTAATGCAATCATTTCTATATGAAAAATAAAATTACACAAGAAAATAGCAGTTAACATGATAATAGGAGAATGATCTGAACTTCCTATTGTTCTCTCCCACTCTCCACCTCTTCAAATCTATCCTTTATGGTAAAATAATTTTGATTTGGCCCCCAGTGCAAAACACATCCTTTTGTTACTGCCTTCAGGAATATTTCATTTAGCTCCCCTCCAAAATTAGAAGCAAGAAGCTCAGTATAGTAGGTTATGAAATTTACTCATGATATATTCTCAAATTTGTTATTAATATTTCATTATTGTGATTGTTAATGGTCTCAGGATCAGGGGGAAGATTTTCTGGGATAATCAATCTGTTTTTATGAGAAACATTATTCATAAACTTATGTAAAAGATCTGTTCTTCCGTTATAGTATAACCAGCTAATAATCTATGTGCGTGCCCATTTGACCTTGCAATTACTCGCTTAATTGTATGATGCATTGCAATGGAGTTATTAATTCTACTTCCTTAAGAGTTGTATTCTTTTCCTCTGTAGGTCAGTCAGGAGAAATGATAGAGATCCCATTAATAACCATTATCAGCACCTCAGGAGACATGTGAAAACATTCTTTCAAAGGGTGTGAATTTGTTCCTGAAGAGAAGCAAATGTAGATACTTCCAGTTCCAGGAAAACCTTCTCTCTAACTAAGGAACATCAACTCAGTGGTAGCAGTTACAGGCTGAAGAATGGAAAGCAAGAAAATTCAATAGCATCAGGACTCCCAGCTGTAAATGGACCAATTTGTTTCTCGTGAGCCTTCTGGAGATATCTCTAGCTATTGCCTTTGTCCTGTTCACAATGGTCCTGCATCTTGCATGATTTACTGCTGTTAGTCTGCTAGTAAGAAAGAGAAAGGAGGCATGTTTTCAGACAGCCCCAAAGAGTCAGCCTTACAAACACTAATGCCTCCGTTCCAACAGTTCTAAAACCACACTCATCCAGCTTTATTTATACTCTATTTGTCTCAGTCAGAAATGCTCTTAAAATCCCTCTTGCTTCGGGAAGCATGCTTTGTTTGGAAGTAGTTGAAGGTGGCAAAATTACAGTATTAGAGCATCATAATCCTGAAAAGGACTCATAAATGATCATCCTGCTCAGCATACTGTCCAAAGACAGGTTTTGGACACCATTCTGAGCTAATTATGCCTACCTTCTCTTACATCCACTTGGGCAATGAAAGTAGGAGTAGAAAATAAGGGTGGGACCACACCATGGATTCTGGATTCTCCCTTTTCTCTACATTTATTCCTGCTACCATCCTGGACCAGGTTCTGTTTGCCTCATATAAGAACAGAATTATTTGCCCCCCTTATTGGCTTTGCTGGCACCAGCCCCCACCACCATTACAGATTATTTCATTTTGTCATGACTCAATAATCAGAGCAATTTCCTTCCTTGTTTCTAGTACAGTTATTTATTCAAGAACAAATATTTATTGGATATCTACTATTACTGAGCATCATTCTAGACACTGAGGAGAGCAAAAGAACAAAACAGACAAAAATACTGACTCTGATGCAACTCACTTTCTAATTAGAAGAGTATGATAATAAACAAAATAAACAAGTAAATATATGGTATATCCAGTGATGGTCTAGCATATAGATGAGAATAAGAGTGATGCAAGATAATTGCTAGGGCAGAGGTTGGGGCAGAAGGGTGAAGCAGTTATAATTCTCTTTATCTTTCTTCTAAAATTTGTTTTCAATGTCCTGTTATGTGTGTTTGCCGATATTCTTTTTGAGAAGAATTGGGCAGGATATATAGTATAGATAAATAAATGCATGCATCTTATCATTTAATTCTGAATCCCTCTACCTGGTTTTTAGGATCCTCCCTATCCTGATCAAAATGTCTTTCAAACTTTCAGTCTCCCCTCATAGATGGAAAAAAATATTCAAACCTGTTACATCGCTCTTGCTGATGGACCTTGGCCAGTTTGGCATACATCTTTCTTTCCATATTCCCCAACACATTTCCTTTATGGTAATATAAAAGAAGGGGTTGAGTGCATTTTTCCACTTCATGTGAAGACATTCCAGATGAAACCTGCACATAAGACTCTGGATGCTGGAGGTGGAGGGAATAAGAGTCGCTCTACCATTATGAGCAAGTGAGAGGACAAGACAAGTTAGACTGGAGGAACTGGGAAAACTACAAGCTAATGACCTGACAATTAGCTAAGGATGCATATGCCTCCATCCCCCCTGGAGATCAGCATGCATTGGCTATAACGAATGGTGGGATGACTACTCAGGAGGGAACCTTTCACTTCATGCTACCTCTCTCCAGATTGTATGGAAATTTAGACCCAAATGATCATACAATAGACATGCCTCTTGCCCTCTGGTAAACTGAGAGTATATCAAGGTGAGAAGCAAAACACAGACATCTGAGACTTGTTGAGAATTAAGTCTG
The DNA here is from genome assembly GCF_004115265.2 of Rhinolophus ferrumequinum. Taxonomy (NCBI): domain Eukaryota; kingdom Metazoa; phylum Chordata; class Mammalia; order Chiroptera; family Rhinolophidae; genus Rhinolophus; species Rhinolophus ferrumequinum. The sequence goes on along the minus strand of NC_046284.1, from coordinate 27,533,105 downwards.
CCCTCTCTGGGGAAAAATAAATAAGAAGGGCCACAGCAAAGGGAAAAGGTATACTCATAATTATAAACAATTTCCTCTCTCTAATCTGTGTCCCAGAAAAGAAAAAGTCATCAAAGTATTCAGAAAGATGGAACTTCTTATAACAAAATGTCATCTCTATATGAGAAAGAAGAGTTGGAGCTTGATCTACCAGTCCTAAGATTTAGTGATTCAGCTATGAGAAAGAATTTTTCTAATATCTGAAGTCTAGAAGTATATATTTTTAAAAACAAAGAGTTCCTGGTAAAGCTATAAGGAAAATACCTGAATATATATGGCATATATGGTTGAGGAAAAGCACTTTTGAAGGGCGTGATCATGCCCAGAATGTATAGTGCTCTATGTTTCTAAGATTGATAGTGATAGTGATAGCAGTTAGAAGAAAAATTGCTGCGTGTAATATGCTTGTATGCAATCAAAATCATATAATGATTAAGTTGCCAGTACTATTTCGAGTACAAGAAAATGGCATCAGTTTTCTTCAGCACAGGAGAAAACCAGTAAGTCTCGATTGAACAAAAGATATAAACCCTCTCCATTTACACCCAATACACACAAGGGAAACTTTGTATAGAATAAGAAGTAGGAGTTTGTATTAGTTTCCTAGGGCTGCCATAACAAATTACCACAAACTGATGGTTTAAAATGGCAGCAATGTATCCTCTCACAGTTCTGGATGCCAGAAATTTGCAAATCAAGGTGTTAGTATGGTTGATTTCTTTTGGAGGCTCAGAGAAAATCTATTCCATGCTTCTTTCCTAGCTTCTGTTTGCTGCCAGCATCCCTTGGCATTTTTTTTTTTTTTTTTTTTTTTTTTTTTGGCTTGCAGCTGCATCATGTTAATCTCTGACTCCACCTTCAGATGGACTTTCCCTCTGTCTCTCTGTATCTCATTCCTCCCTCTCTTTTCTTATAAGAATACCAGTCATTGGATTTAGGGCCCACCTTAAATCCAGGATGATCTCATCTAAAGATCCTTAAATTAATTACATCCACAAGGACTCTATTTCCCAATAAGGTCACATTCCCAGGTACATAACTAAGAAGTTATGATTTGGACATAAGTTCTTACGGGACACAATTTAATCCACTACAGTGTTTCTCAGTAAAAGAGAGGTAAACCTCCAACAGCTGTTCATAGGAGGCTGTTTAACAACTAAATTTACTCTTTATTAAAGAGTTAGGCATCCCCTGGTCTATTGGGAATTATTTGTTTTTAGGGGCTTGACTCTTTCAAGGTCTTAAAAGGGGAGAGCTAACTCCAAGAATGAAATTTATGAAGAGCTCTGCCTCCTGAGGCCCATCCCTCTTGTTCTGAGAGATGCATACATTTTATGTCAAGGCTCATATTTTGCACCACAAAACCTAAAACAAAAACCCTAATGGTCGCATACATCATGGTCCTCTGGAAAGAAACAAATATGTGGTGGTGACATTAGTATCTTAAATTAAACTAAAAGTGGTTACATAATGAGTCCAATAATGTGTCCACTATCTATAAGTATCAAGCTGTCTGGCACATAGTAGGTGCTCAATAAATACATATTAACTCTTTGAATAAAACACAGATTATTGTGTTTAAGCCCAAATTCATTGTTCAGTTGTGAAAATAGGGCACCACGAAGCTAGAACTGTAAATCAGATTGCTACTCAGGTTGAGTGGCTGTGCTCACTAGCAAACAACTTCTCTCCTGTCCCCTAAAAAAATAATTTAAAAAGTCAAGGATATTAATGACTGTCCACAGGAACCAGTAAAATGAATGATGACTTTGGCTACCAAGTGTTGGAATCTAAGGAATATAGCACAAAGAAAAGCATATTCCAGAATATGGCAAGAAGCCAGGTATAGCCATGCATGGTACCTGGAAATAAGTTTCCTTCACATCATATTTCTTATTGGCAAGGCACCTATTTCCTCCAGTGCCAATTACACATGTGATCTATGATCCCAGCACATACATATATACATGAATTTCACTCTAGGGTAAAGATATTAAAGGGAAATAGCCAACAGTCCTCATGTTTCCTATTATAAGAGATTTTAAAAGAAATTGAAGAAGACAAAAAGAAATGGAAAGATATTCCATGCTCATGGATTGGAAGAATCAACATAGCTAAAATGGCCATATTACCCTAAGCAATACACAGATTTAATGCAATTCCCATCAAAATTCCAATGGCATCTTTAAAAAAATAAAACAAAAAATCTCAGAATTTTTGGAACCACAAAAGACCCCAAATAGCCAAAGCAATCCTAAGAAAAAAGAACAATGCTGGAGGTATCACACTCCCTGACTTTAGCTTGTACTACAGGGCAACAATAATCAAAACAGCATGGTATTGGCAGAAAAACAGACTCATAGACCAATGGAATAGAATTGAGAAGAAAGAAATAAACCCACATAAATATGGACAAATAATTTTTGACAAAGAAGCAAAAAACATACAATGGAGAAAAGACAGTCTCTTCAATAAATGGTGCTGGCACAATTGGAAAGCCACCTGCAAACGAATGAAACTGGACTGCTATCTGTCACCATGTACCAAAATTAATTAAAAATGGATCAAAGACTTAAGCATAAGACCTGAAACAGTAAACTGCCTAGAAGATAACATAGGTACTAAACTTATGGATCTTGGGTTCAAAGAGCATTTTATGAATTTGACTCCAAAGGCAAGGGAAATAAACGCTAAAATAAATGAATGGGACTATATCAAACTCAAAAGCTTCTGGACAGCAAAAGAAACCACCGAAAAATAAAGAGGCAACCAATGAATGGGAGAAGATTTTTGCAAACAGTGCCTCCGATAAGGGGCTAATATCCAAAATATACAAGGAACTAATACAAATCAACAACCAAAAAAAAAAAAAAACCCAGTTGAGAAATGGGCATAAGACCTGAAGAGATATTTCTCCAAAGAGGATATACAAATGGCAAATAGACATGAAAAAATGCTCAACATCACTAATCATCAGAGAAATACAAATAAAAACCACAATGAGATATCACCTTACCCCAGTTAGAATGGCTATCATCAACAAGAGAAATAGTAACAAGTGTTGGGGAGGCTGTGGAGAAAAAGGAACCCTCATACACTGTTGGTGAGAAAGTAGATTGGTGTAGCCGTTATGGAAGACAGTGTAGAGGTTCCCCAAAAAATTACGAATAGAATCACCATGTGACCCAGCGGTCCCTCTCCTGGGTATCTACCCAAAAAATTTGAAACCATTTATCTATAAAGACATGTGTGCTCCAATATTCATTGCAGCTTTATTTACAGTGGCCAAGACGTGTAAACAACCAAAATGTCCTTCAATAGATGAATGGATAAGGAAGTTGTGGTATATATACACAATGGAATACTATTCTGCAGTAAGAAAAGATGAAATAGGACCATTTGTGACAACATGGATGGATCTTGAGAGTATAATGCTAAGCGAAATAAGTCAGACAGAAAAAATAGAGAACCATGTGATTTCACTGATATGTGGTATATAAACTGAAAACAACAAAAGAACAAGACAAGCAAATGAGAAACAAAAACTCATAGACACAGACAATAGTTTAGTGGTTACCAGAGGGTAAAGGGGGAAGAGGGTGGTAGATGAGGGTAAAGGGGACGAAATATATGGTGATGGAAGGAGAACTGACTCTGGGTGGTGAACACACAATGTGATATATAGAGGACGTAATACAGAATTGTACACCTGAGATTTATGTAATTTTACTAACAGTTGTCACCCCAATAAACTTCAATTTAAAAAAAGAGTCAAAAGTTGTATTACCTTTTCAAAAAGAATGGCTGTGATAGAACCCAAAGCTAAATAACCCATTAGACCTTTTCATAACATTATATGACATAAACCAAAACATTCTCTATCCTATATATTGGTAGTCTTAAATGGAGGAGAAACAGCATAGAGTACCTTATCAAATACTTGTCACTTCTCTCATTTGTAAATAACAATAATGAAGAAGACCTAATCTCCCCTTCATAACTACATAGCTTATGGGATTGCTCTTCTTATGGCTTCTGTGTAAGTAAAAATGTGTAAAAAATTAAAGGAACTCGACTTGACATAGTGGAGAAAATTGTTGGCCTGATATTGAAAAATATCCTTCAATATTACCCAGGCTGCCCTGCACTGTAGAAATCTGGGCTTTTCATTTGGAATGCTTGCAAATCAAAATAGGAGTGCCTAGAAAAGTCACTGATACATAACTATAAGGCAGCAAAATACAATCAAATGTTCCTAGGCCCAAGAAAAGTGTGTGTGTGTGTGTGTGTGTGTGTGTGTGTGTGTTTGTGTGTGTGTGTGTTGTATTTGGGGGAGGGGTTGTATTTGAAGGAGCCCTATAGATCCTACAATGAACATGCTGTAGGATCCTATGAAAAACAAATTATTTGAGCAATAAACTGGAGGGAAGACCCCTTAACTTTCCTGTTTCTAGCTGTGTGCTTCTTTCTACTAATTAACCATGATGTCTTTATTATGGTCTGTGGAACAGCTAATCAACAGGGAGAGATGCTAGTTATAGTCCACAGCTGCTCCTGTGTACCTGCATAATGCCCATGATTTTGTTCCCAGCTGTTGAGTCTAATCCATTTATGGCTGTTTATGGCTCATAGTCCAAGAAATCTTCTATTTACAGCTCATTCATCATTCTTAACATTTTTACAAACCCAGGCCGAATGTTCTGAGGGTAGGAAATAAACCCAGACTTCTACAGTCTCTTTTACTATCTCAGTACATAAAACCTTTCTTCCTCTGAAAGGCTCGCAAACCATATTTTTTTCACACTCCAAATTAACATTAAACTAATTTCAACTGACCCATGATATTCTTCTTCTTCTTCTTCTTCTTCTTCTTCTTCTTCTTCTTCTTCTTCTTCTTCTTCTTCTTCTTCTTCTTCTTCTTCCTCCTCCTCCTCCTCCTCCTCCTCCTCCTCCTCCTCCTCCTCCTCCTCCTCCTTCTTCTTCTTCGTTTGAGGTGCACAAAACAATGCAATAGTTAGACAGTTTGACATTTCACCCTTCACAGAGTGATAAACCCCCACCCCCAATCTATTGCCCCTCTGACAATCATATATATCTATTACAATTCCATTGACTCTATTCTCTATGCTGTACTCCATATCCCGTGACTATATATATCAAATTATATTTGATGGACTCATGATATTATGCTATTAGAATTGTAAAAGACAAATGTGTAATTATGACCTCTTGGGGACAGAGCCCCAGAGAGCAGTTTCCAGGCTCTTGGCCTCACGTGGAGGGGTGCTGGCTCGGGTAGTAGATGGCTGTGGGCTGTGGCTAGTTGGCCGTCAACTGTAGCCGGTTAGTCAATTGGCCACTGATATAACTGCCGCCGCTGCACTGGGGAGGGGAGTCCATCGGTTGGCAGAAAAGCGGACAACAGGTTGCATGTTGGGTGACTCCAGCCTCTAGTGAGACTATAGTGGTATGACTCCCCTATCTATGGCTCCATGGGTGTTCCTTTTTGGCCTAGCCACATCCTGCATTCTTATGTGGGGAGCGGGAGCTGAGACCCTGGAGGCCACCCCGCACGACAGACCTATTTTTTGTTTTACAGGGAGCTAGATAATTCTAAAGTGGTTGTCCTAGTTCTTTATAAATGGTGTAGGGTGGGCATGGAAAAGAGTCAACAACTTTCAAATTGTTGTGAATATTGCCATATTGCTAATGGAAATCCAGACTAGAGAATTAATATAGGTTGAGTGTCACCAATATGGAATCAACTAAGTCTCCCCAAAATACTCGGTCTAAATCCAGACTTTACCCTATTTTTTTTTTTTTTTTTTTTTTGCAGAAACAGTACCATCACATTCCCATACATACTATATCCTTAACAATATCAGTAACAATGAATCCTGGGAATGTTCAGATCCGTGCCTTTTGAAACCACTGCTCTCAAAGCCTGTTGAGAAATTTTGATAAATCTTGCAAAACAAAATTTGTATTGTTTTACTTCAAGAAAAAATGTACTATGTCATTCAGCAGTCCATGTGCTACAGACAAAGACTATTGGAAACACACTTATCATTGAACAAATTTAAATACCGTGTTTCCCCCAAAATAAGACCTAGCTGGACCCTCATCTCTAATGCATCTTTTGGAGCAAAACAATGTAAGACCAGGTCTTATTTTAACATAAGACACAGTCTTTAATATAATATAATATAATATAATATAATATAATATAATATAATATAATATAATATAATACTTGGTCATATATTAATTTTTGCTCCAAAAGACACATTAAAGCTGATTGTTTGGCTAGGTCTTATTTTTGGGGAAACACAATACTAACAATGAAATCTCAGAAAAGGAAATGAAAAAAAAAAAAGGAAATACCCAAAATGAAATACAGAGAAAAATATGGAAAAGATGAAACATAAAGTCAGAGGTATAAAAGTTGTAATAGGAAAGCTTTATGTATGTCTATTTGAAGTTCTAGAGAGAATTAAGAAAATGGTGGAAGCCATAGTCAAGAAGAAAACAGCTAAAATATTCTATAATTAAAAACATTCTTCCTCTGCTTTGGGAAGTTTGATGTACCTCAAGGATACTTAGACACATTGTGATGAAACTTTTCTAAATCATCAAAGATATAGAAAAGTTCTTCAATGCAGCCACAGAAATGAGATGGGTAACAGAAAAGAAAATTCTCTACAGAAAGAATGACCCCAGAGGACAGTGAAATAATATCTTCAAAGTACTGAGGAAAAGAAATCAGTCTAGAATGGTATAGGTATAAAAATTATCTCAAGAGACTGGGACTGGAAATCGCAGTGGAGCCCCGCTGTGCCAGGCACGCACGGGGAGCCTAGGGCGGAGCGGAGAGCGCAGAGACCGGGAGGCGGGCTCTTTCCCTGCATTCCACGGCTGATTTCTCCCGCCGGGAGGGCCCTAGCGCAGACAAAGAACATAGCCTCCATACCTGGGTCCCTCCCCCGCCCCGCTCTTCCAATCCTACTCCGCCCTTCCAGAGACTTAAACCGGCCCCTGAACCGAGGAGTGGTATCTAAGCCTCAGGCTTTGGGAAGCCTGACGGGCAGCCCTGACCCAGGCAGACTGGGAAGTGTGCGAGATTTTGGCTGCGCTAGGAGAGAAGAGACGCCCCCACCCCCAGCCACCACCTTTTCTGGCCTGCGGGAAGAGGACGACGCGCGGCTGGGCTGGGAGAGTGAAGACCCCTCCATCCCCAGCCCCCACCCTTCCTGGCTTGCCTAGGGTGGGGTGGGTGCAGCTGCAGAGACACACCCGGAGATCAGCAGTGAGGCAGGCGCAGCTCTGGGCTTTCAGCAGATCAGAAATCTCCCACCCGCACTCACACACAGACACTGAAGAGGTGCCTTAAGACTCAAGAGTACTGGTCACATATCTGGTGGTGCCACTCTCAGTGTGCATATGTGCAGGCAAGGGCAGAAACTGCACTGACATTGTGGAAACTATCATCCAGACACCTCAGGCCCACGCATTTAAGTCTGCAGTCCCAAGGTCTCTCTGGGCACCAGGTGACCGGCTCTGCCTGCGCAATAAGCAGGGGGCTTTTTGGTACAGCAGAGAACAACCTGGACATTGCTGGGTGGGCTTGGGCCGAGACTGTCGCTGCTTTTTGTATTGCTTTGTTTTGTTATGTTTTGCTTTGTCTTTATATCTTTGATATCTTTGCCTCTGTCGAGTGGGGGTTATCAGGTGGTTTTGCATGTGAACGTATTTGATATTTTTCTTTGTTGTTGTTGTTGCTGTTGTGCTTGGTGATTTGCTTTGTTCTGAAACTGCCCTGCCGGGGCCCAGCTTGTGAGGCACGGTCAGCAGATCAGAAATCTCCCGCCCGCACCCATACACACACACTGAAGAAATGCCCTAGGACTCTGGAGTTCTGGACAAAGGGCTGGTGGTCCTACTCTCGGTGTGCATACGTGCGGACAAGGGCAGAAGCTGCATTGACTTTGTGGAGACTATCATCCAGACCCCTCAGGCCCACGCATTTAAGTCTGCAGTCCCAAAGTCTCTCTGGGCACCAGGTGACCGGCTCTGCCTGCGCAATAAGCAGGGGGCTCTTTGGTACAGCAGAGGACAACCTGGTCATTGCTTGGTGGGCTCAGGCCGAGACGGTCGCTGCTTTTTGTTTTGCTTTGTTTTGCTTTGCTTGGTTTTGTTTTGCTTTGTCTTGTATCTTTGATATCTTTGCCTGTGTGGAATGGGGGTTATCGGGTATTTTTGCATGTGAATGTACTTGATTTTTTTTTTTTTTTTTGCTGTTGTCGTTGCTGCTGTGCTTCGTGATTTGCCTTGTTCTGGGACTTCCCTGCCGGGGCCCAGCTTGGGTGGCACGGGACTCGGCATATCCGGGGGCCAACTCCAGACCAAATCGGAGTGAAGCCGGGTTTGACCTGCAGGTCACACACCTAGAGGGGGTTCTCTGCAGGCTATGGAGCCCATAGAGGCCAAATCACATTGGGGTGGTCAACCATCACGCAGCAGAGTGCCCTGCGGGGGGCAGAGCCAAGTCTCATGGCGGGTGAGCCCAGGAGTTGACCCCACCTGCTCACTAGCGGGAAGCAATTAAAGATCTTCTTGAACGGGACAGTGTACACAACACAAGACTCACCTTTGGAGCACACGCAGAGGAGGACGACGTGGTGCGAGTCAAATATAAAGGACACATACTACATAAGATAACCTAGCAAGAACTAAGAACTCTAGGGGATCTACCTAATATATCAAAATAAACACAGTCAGCCAGAATGGGGAAACAAATATACACGTCCCAAATAAAAGAACAGAAGAAGCCTCCACAACTGGAACCAAATGAAGCAGACGTAACCAACCTCTCAGAGACAGAGTTCAGAACACTGGTGATAAGAATGTTTAAGGAGCTTAGAGAAGACATAAAGAAGGATGTAGAAATCATAACAAACGAGCTTAGAGAAAACATAAAGAAGGATGTAGAAATCATAATGAAAAACCAGTTAGAAATAAGAACACAATTACCGAAATTAAGAACTCACTTGAAGGAATTACCAGCAGGCTAGATGAAGCAGAGGATCGAATCAGCGACTTAGAAGACAAGGTAGCAGAGATCACCCAAACGGAACAACAGAAAGAAAAAAGAATACAAAACAATGAGGATGGCATAAGAGACCTCTGGGATAACATCAAGCGCAACAACATGCGCATCATAGGAATACCAGAAGGTGAAGAGAGCAAGCAAGGGATTGAGAACATATTTGAAGTAATAATGTCTGAAAACTTCCCCAACCTGATGAAGGAAACCAACATACAAGTCCAGGAAGTGCAGAGAGTTCCAACCAGGATTAACCCAAACAGGTCCACACCAAGACACATTATAGTTAAAATGGCAAAGCTTAAAGACAAAGAGAGAATCCTAAAAGCAGCAAGAGAAAGACGGAGGGTTACATACAAGGGAACTCCCATAAGACTATCAAATGATTTTTCTACAGAAACATTGAAGGCCAGGAGGGAGTGGCAGGAGATACTCAAAGTGATGGAAAACAAAGGCCTACAACCTAGATTGCTTTATCCAGCAAGGCTATCATTTAAAGTTGATGGAGAGATAAAGAGCTTTCCAGAAAAAAATAAGCTAAAGGAATTTATTACCACCAAGCCAGCATTGCAAGAAATACTAAAAGGACTTCTGTAAATAGAAGAAAGATCAAAACAACCTAACTACAAATTTAAAAATGGCTATATCTATGTACCTATCAATAATCACTTTCAATGTAAATGGATTAAATGCTCCAATCAAGAGACATAGGGTGGCTGACTGGATAAGACAGCAAGACCCTTGTATATGCTGTATACAAGAGAATCACCTCAGAACAAAAGACACACACAGGCTGAAAGTGAAGGGTAGGAGTAAGATATTTCATGCAAATGGAAACGAGAAAAAAGCTGGAGTTGCAATACTTATATCTGACAAAATAGACTTTAAAATGAAGAACATACTAAAAGATAAAAATTGGCACTATATAATAATAAAGGGATCGATCCGACAAGAGGACATAACCCTAGTAAACATCTATGCACCCAACATAGGAGCACCTAAATATATAAAACAGGTACTGACTGACATAAAGGCAGAAATCAACAGTAACACTATTATAGTCGGGGACTTCAACACACCTCTGACAACAAGGGACAGGTCTTCCAGACAGAAAATCAATATGGAAACAACAGCCTTAAATGATACATTGGACCACTTGGATTTAATCGATATTTTCAGAACATTTCACCCCAATGCTGCAAAATACACCTTTTTCTCAAGCGCACATGGAACATTTTCCAAGATAGATCATATGTTAGGCCACAAAACAAGTCTTGATAATTTTAAGAAAATTGAAATCATACCAATTGTCTTCTCTGATCACAATGCTATGAAATTAGAAATGAACTACAGGAAAAAAACTGGAAGACACACCAATTCATGGAGGCTGAATAACTTATTACTAAATAATGAATGGATCAAGCAGGAGATCAAGGAAGAAATCAAAAGATATCTCGAGATAAACGAAAATGAAAACACGACGACCCAAAATCTATAGGATGCCGCGAAAGCACTCCTAAGAGGGAAATTCATAGCTTTGCAGGCCTACCTAAAGAAACAAGAAACATCACTAATCAACAGTTTATCTTCACATTTAAGGGATTTGGAAAAAGAACAGCAAAATAAGCCCAAAGGGAACACAAGGAAGGAGATAATAAAGATCAGAGCAGAAATAAATGAAATAGAAACCAGAAAAACAATACAAAAGATCAATGAATCCAAGAGTTGGTTCTTAGAGAAGATAAACAAAATCGACAAACCTTTAGCCAGACTCATTAAAAAAAAGAGAGAGAGGACCCAAATTAATAAAATCAGAAATGAAAGAGGAGAAGTGACAACGGACACTGCAGAAATACAAAGAGTTTTAAGAAGCTACTATGAGCAGCTATATGCCAACAAATTTGACAATTTGGAAGAAATGGACAATTTTCTACAGGCGTACTACCCTCCAAGGCTAACTCAAGAAGAAACAGAAAACCTGAATAGACTGATTACCACCACGGAAATTGAATCAGTAATCAACAGTCTCCCAACAAACAAAAGCCCTGGACCAGATGGCTTTACAGGTGAATTTTACAAAGCGTTCAAAAAAGAATTATCACCAATTCTCCTCAAGCTCTTCCAAAAAATCCAGAAGGAGGGAAGACTCCCAAACACTTTTTACGAAGCCACTATCACCCTGATCCCAAAATCAGACAAAGACACCACAAAAAAAGAAAACTACAGGCCGATATCTTTAATGAACATAGATGCAAAAATCCTCAACAAAATATTAGCCAACAGAATTCAGCAATACATTAAAAAGATCATTCACCACGATCAAGTGGGATTCATCCCTGGTATACAGGGGTGGTTCAACATCCGCAAATCTATTAATGTGAAACACCACATTAACAAAATGAAAAATAAAAATCACATGATCATATCAATAGATGCAGAAAAAGCATTTGATAAAATCCAACAGCCATTTATGATAAAAACACTTAAGAAAGTGGGAATAGAGGGATCTTACCTCAACATAATAAAGGCCATATATGACAAACCCACAGCTAACATCATACTCAATGGGGAAAAGCTAAAACCATTCCCCCTAAGATCAGGAACAAGGCAAGGTTGCCCACTATCTCCGCTTCTATTCAACTTAGTTTTGGAAGTTCTTGCCACAGCAATCAGACAAGAAAAAGAAATAAAAGCATCCAGATTGGTAAGGAGGAAGTAAAGTTATCATTGTATGCAGATGATAAGATACTATATATAGAGAACCCTAAAGTCTCCACCAAGAAGGTATTAGAGCTGATAGATGAATTTAGTAAAGTAGCAGGATACAAAATTAATATTCAGAAATCAGTTGCATTTGTATATACCAATAATAAAACATCAGAAGGAGAAATTAAAAAAAAACAATCCCATTTACAATCTCTCCAAAGACTATAAAATACCTGGGAATAAATTTAACCAAAGAAGTAAAAGATCTATACTCAGAAAATTATAAGACACTGAAGAAAGGAATGAAGGAAGATATAAATAGATGGCAACAGATATCATGTTCATGGATAGGAAGAATTAATATAATTAAAATGTCCATACTGCCTAAGGCAACATACATATTCAATGCAATTCCTATCAAACTGCCAACGTCGTTTTTTACAGAAATAGAACATATAATCCTAAAATTTATATGGGACCATAAAAGACCCCGAATAGCAAAGGCAATCTTGAGAAATAAGAACAAAGTGGGAGGTATAACAATACCTGACTTCAAATTATACTACAAGGCTACAGTAATCAAAACAGCATGGTACTGGCATAAAAACAGACACATAGATCAATGGAACAGAATAGAGAGTCCAGAAATAAATCCACGCCTATATGGCCATTTAATCTACGACAGTGGAAGCAAGAATGTACGATGGGGTAAAGACAGTCTATTCAATAAATGGTGCTGGGAAACCTGGACAGACACATGCAAAAAAATGAAGTTGGACCACCTCCTTACACCATATACAAAAATAAATTCAAAATGGCTTAAAGACTTAAATGTAAGATCTGAAACCATAAAATACCTAGAAGAAAATAAAGGAAGAAACTTCTCAGACATTACCCGGAGTAAGATTTTTACAGATATATACCCTCGCTCGAGGGAACTAACAGAAAAAATAAACATATGGGATTATATCAAACTAAAAATTTTTTTCACAGCAAAGGAAACCATCAATAAAACAAGAAGGGATCCTACTGAATGAGAAAAGATATTTGCCAATGATATATCTGATAAGGGATTAATATCACAAATCTATGGAAAACTCACTCAACTCAACTCCAAAAAAACAAACGATCCAATTAAAAAATGGGCAGAGGACTTGAAGAGACATTTTCTAAAAAGGACATACAGATGGCAAACAGACATATGAAGAAATGCTCAACCTCACTAACCATCAGAGAAATGCAAATAAAAACCACAATGAGATACCACCTCACCCCAGTCAAAATGGCTATCATCAATAAATCAACAAACAACAAGTGCTGGCACGCATGTGGAGAAAAGGGAACGCTTGTGCACTGTTGGTGGGATTGCAGATTGGTGCAGCCGCTATGGAAAACAGTATGGAGGTATCTCAAAAATCTGAAAATGGAACTACCTTATGATCCAGTAATTCCACTCCTAGGTATCTATCCGGAGAAATCCAAAACTTCAATTCAAAAATCTTTATGCACTCCTATGTTTATTGCAGCACTATACACAATAGCTAAGACATGGAAACAACCAAAATGCCCATCAGTAGATGACTGGATTAAGAAACTGTGGTACATTTATACAATGGAGTATTATGCAGCCATAAAGAAGAAAGAAATCTTACCATTTGCAACAACATGGATGGATCTAGAGAACATTATGTTAAGTGAAATAAGTCAGACCGAGAAAGATAAGTACCATATGATCTCACTTATTTGCGGATTCTAAAGAAAAGAATAAGTGAATGAACTAATCAGAAACAGTTTGGGAGACAATGAGGAAAAACTGAGGGTTGCTAGATGGGCGGGAGGGGTGGGGGGTGGGGGGGAGGGTGAGGGGATTGGAGGGCAATCTGTGACCATAGGATGGCCACGGGCTTGAAAATTAATCTGGGGAACGTAATTTGGTGGTTACTAGAAGGTAAAGGGGTTGGGGGGTGGGGGATGAGGGTGAGGGGGATCAAATGTATGGTGATGGAAGGGGAGCTGACTCTGGGTGGTGAACACACAGTGTGATTTATGGATGAAGTGATACAGAATTGCACACCTGAAATCTATGTAATTTTACTAAAAATTGTCACCCCAATAAATTAAAAATTAAAAAAAAATAAAATAAAATAAAATAAATTAAAACAAGACTGTTCTCTGAGATAAGAAAAGTAATGCTGTTAACTAACAGCCTGTAATGTAAACTTAAGAAGCTTCAAGTTCAATATCATTTATAAATCACTAATATGATATAGTATTTGATATTGTGAAGTACAAAGAGATAGATTAATAGTTTAAAAAGTTAATAGACTTCTAAAATTAATTATTTAAAAAAATTATCTCAAGAATGAAAATAAAATCTTTAAAAATATGTATATAGCAGGATAAATTATGCTGTTACTTTTACCAATATTTGACATTCCTTCCATCTTAAAATAAGCACTAGTAGTTTAATTACTTTTAGAAAAAAAAAAAGAGTAAAATTTCAAAGAAAAATTATGTTTAGCACAGACAAACCACCACTACAACAAAGTTTAAAAAGACGTACTTCAGGGGAATAAAAGCAAATTATCCCAGAAGTGTGACTGAGTTAAAAGAAAGAATGGTGAATTAATAAATTGGTAAACAAGTGGGGAAATTTTAAATAAGCATAGACAGTAAATATAATAATGCTATCAGGATTAAAAAGGAAAAAACAGCAGACAACAACAGTTTGTAAGATTAGAGGAGGGATTTGGAGTTCATCTGCTCTAAAATCTTTACATTGTTTGGTGGGGGGTTAAAACACTAATTACGTTTAGAATTCAAATAATATGCATGAAAACTTTTAAGGCAATTCACTAATATAGGAGAACTAGAATGTATAATTTCCAAACAAGTAGAAGGAACAATGTGAAACAAAACAAACAAAACAAAACAAACGAACAAACAAAACCCTCAGTAAATCCGAAAGAAAGCAATAAAAAAAAGATGGTGGTATAGATAAACTCTGTGCTTCCCTCTTCCAGTGCCCACATTAACATTACAACTAAATTATAGAAAAATCAATCTGGAGAACCATCTGAAGTCAAACGGAATAGAAGTTTTATAACTAAGACTATAAAGAAGAAGCCACATCAAGACTGGTAGGGAGGGCAGAGATGCAGAACGGGCCAGCCTTTCACCTACTGTACCAGCTGAGAATCAGGAGGAATAACTGAGCCACAGAGATCCCCACTCCCCTGGAAGAGGGACGGACTCCAGCACCACACTTGGCCCCCCAGCCCAAAGTACAAATGCTGGGAAGAGGAGCCCCAACAAAATCTGGCTGTGAAAAGCTGTGATGATTCTGATAGTATTGGAAACCCACATGTCTACTTAACTGGCCCATGCACAAACTCATGCACACACAGGCACCCACTCTGTGCTCTGGAAGAGGGACAGTGACTCAGGAAGCATCAGAAACATACAGGGAGAGACTGAGTTGTTGGGCTTGAGGGCAAGGACTGCATGGATGGTTGCCATTTTCCCTGTGTAGAATCTTCCTCCTGTGAAGCTGAGAGGTAGGTGCCATCTTTCCTGTGTTGAGCTCTCCCACACACTGCCAAATCTGAATTTGCATTGGCCTAGTGAACTCTGTCCATTCCATCCACTCACTTCATACTGCTGGTTTCCTGGGATCCTGCTTCACCCAACTCACTCAATACCTGAGGCACTTTCTCTGCAAACAGCCAACCCTGCCCACATTGCACTCTTTTTGGACAACTCTCGGGGGTCATTGGGCCCCTGGTGGTGGCAGCTTGACTCAATGTGCTCTGAGATTTTTACTGAGTAGCTCCAGGTTCAGTACTGGCATCAAACCAAAATCTACATTAGCCTGGTGAACATTTGCACCATCATGATGACTCCCTAAGATCCCACCTCACCCAACTTGCATACTGCACAAGGCTCTATTAATGGCTAAGCCTTACAGGAGCTAGCAGGCAGCAGCAAGCCTTGGGGTGCCATGTGTTTTTGTGGAGCATCCCCAGTCCCAGTACTGGTGGCAGCCATCCTTGTTTCACAGTGTGGCCTCTTCCACATACCTCCAAGTTTAAGAAAGACAACGATCAACTGAAGATTGCTTTGTAGCTCATACCAGGCATTCCCGGACCATTCCCTGTTGGCTGACCTAGGCCAATACCATAGCCCCTCCCAAGAGGCCAAAGAACAAAAATAGCTGGTGTTGCCTAAGATTACAGCAAAATACCACTGATTTAGCCCCACAAGTGGCACACCCAAAGAGCAGACTCAACAGACACCGAGCCAACTGGGGCAAATCCAGTTGCATGTGGTAAGCCCCTTACACAGCATCTTATAAACTGTGGGTATGGACAAACCGCACAGCCAGTCAGCCTGAGTGTCAATCCCACCCACTGATATGCCAACAGCAATAAAGGATCAACTATAATAGGAGAGCACACACAAAACACACAAGGGACACTCTTGGAGAACCAAGTGCAGGGGTCCAGGGATACTGTGCCACTATGTCCCACAAGGCACCTATTACATAAGACCACCTGGCCAAGACTCAGAAACATAGAAGATCTACCTAATACAGAGAAACAGTCACACAGAGAAAGCCAAAATGGGGAAATAAAGTAAATATATTCCAAATGAAAAATACAGGAGAAAACTCCAGAAAGGAACTAAATGAAATGGAGGCAAGCATTCTACCAGATAAAGTTCAAAACAATGATTATAAGGATGATTAGTAAACTTAGGGAAAGGATATATGAACTATGTGAGAACTTCAACAAAGAGATAGTAAGCATTAAAAAAAGAAAAGAAAAAAGAAAAAGAACCATCCTGTAATACAGAATTGTACACCTGAAATCTATGTAACTTTACTAACAATTGTCACCCCAATAAACTTTAATTAAAAAAAAAGAAAGAAAAAGAACGAGCTAGAAATGAAAAGCACAATAACTGAAATGAGGAATGCCCTAGAAGAAATCAGCAGCAGATTAGAAGAATCAGGTGATGGAATCAGAGATTTGGAAGACAACGTAGGAGAAAATTCCCAATCAGAACAATCAAAAAGAAAAACAAAATCACCCCAAAAATGAAGATAGTTTAAGGGCCTCTAGAACAACATCAAGTACAATAACATTAGCATAATAAGGGTACCAGAAGGAGAAGAGAGAAAGCAATGGATTGCGAACCTATTTGAAGATATAATGACTGAAAACTTTCTTAACCTAGTGGAGGAAATAGACATACAAGCTCAGGAAGTGAAGAGAGTCCCAAATAAGAAGAACCAAAAAGGCCCACTCCAAAACACGTTATAATTAAAATGTCAAAGGTTAAAGACAAAGAGAGAATCCTAAAAGCAGCAACAGAAAGGCAACTGGTTATTTAAAAGCGCCTACTAGTGCAGCCGCTACGGAAGGCAGTGTGGAGGTTCCTCAAGTAATTAAAAATAGAATTATCGTATTACCTAGCAATCCCTTTCCTGGGTATCTACCCCAAAAAATCTGAAAACATTTATACATAAAGAAACGTGTGCTCCAATGTTCATTGCAGCTTTGTTTACGGTGGCCAAGACATGGAAACAACCAAAATGTCCTTCGATAGATGAATGGATAAAGAAGTTGTGGTATATATACACAATGGAATACTATTTGGCGGTAAGAAAATATGATATCGGAACATTTGTGACAACATGGATGGATCTTGAGAGTATGATGCTAAGCAAAATAAGTCAGACAGAAAAAGCAGAAAACCATATGATTTCACTGATATGTGGTATATAAACAAAAAACAAAAGAACAAGACAAACAAATGAGAAACAAAAACTCATAGACACAGACAATAGTTTAGTGGTTACCAGAGGGTAAGGAGAGTGGGGGTTGGGAGATGAGGGTAAGGGGGATCAAATATATGGTGATGGAAGGAGAACTTGACTCTGGGTGGTGAACACACAATGGGATGTATAGATGATGTAATACAGAATTGTACACCTGAAATCTATGTAATTTTGCTAACAATTGTCAACCCAATAAACTTTAATTAAAAAAGAGGCCTACTATAAGATTGTCAGCTGATTTCTCAACAGAAAGTTTACAAGAAAGAAAGGATTGTCATGAAATATTCACAGTGATAAAAAGAATGGATCTACAACTGAGCCTACTCTAGCCAGCTACTCTATCATTTAAAATTGAAGGACAAATAAACAGCTTACCAGACAACAAAAAGACGAAGGAGTTCATCACTACCAGACCAGTATTACAAGAAATGTTAAAGGGACTCATTTAAGAAGTAGAAAAAAAGGAAAACAAAAACTAAAGATGAATAACAAAATGGCAATAACTATATAACTATTAATAATTACTTTAAATGTAAATGGTTTAATGCTCCACTAAAAGCACACAGGGTAGCTGAGTGGATTAAAACCCAAGACCCATACATATGCTGTCTATAAGAGACTGACTTCAGATTGAAAGGCACACACAGACTGAAATTAAAGGGAAAGAAAAATATATTTTATGCAAATGTAATTGGGAAAAAAAAAGCTAGGGTAGCAATGTATAAATCAGACAAAATAGACTTTAATACAAAGGCTATAAAAAGATACAAAGAGGGACATTACATTATGATAAAGGGGTCAATCTAAGAAGGTATACACTTTGTAAACATTTATACACCCAAAATAGGAGCATTTAAATATATAAAGCAAATATTGATCAACATAAAGGCAGAGATTGACAATAATACAATCATAGTAGGAGATTTTACTACCAATTGACACCAATGGACAGGTCTTCCAGACAGAAAATCAAGAATAAACCAGTAGTCTTAAATGACATATTAGACTAGATAGATTTAATGGATATTTTTAGAGCATCTAATTGCAAAGCAGCAGAATATATATTCTTTTGAAGTACACATGAAACACTTTCCAAGAGGTACCATATGACAGGCCACAAAACAAGTCTCAATAAATTGAAAAAGACAGAATTATATCAAGCCTCTTCTCTGACCACAATGGTATGAAGCTAGAAATAAATTACCAAAAAAAAAAAAAAAAAAAAAAAAAAAGAAAG
Source organism: Rhinolophus ferrumequinum (assembly GCF_004115265.2). NCBI lineage: Eukaryota > Metazoa > Chordata > Mammalia > Chiroptera > Rhinolophidae > Rhinolophus > Rhinolophus ferrumequinum. The sequence goes on along the minus strand of NC_046284.1, from coordinate 27,514,178 downwards.
AAAAGAAAAATCCAAAGAACAAAAAAGCACATGGAGGCTAAATACCATGCTACTAAATAATAAGTGGGTCAACAATGTAATCAAAGAAGAAATCATATCTTGAAACAAATGAAAATGAAAACACAACAACCTAAATGTATAGGACACAGCAAAAACACTCCTAAGATGAAAATTCATAGCAATACAGGCCTTCCTCCTACATAAAGAAAAATCTCAAATAAACAACTAACCCTTACACTTAAAGGAATTAGAAAAAGACCAGCAAACCAGTCTAAAGTAAATAGAAGGAAAGAAATAATAAAGATCAGAGCAGAAATAAATGAAATAGACTCTAAAAATAAAAAAAAAAACTTCAATGGAACCAACAGTTGGTTCTTTGAAAAGATGAACAACATTGATAAATCTTTAGCCATATTCAGAAGAAAATAGGACAAGGAACCCCAATAAATAAAATCAGAAATAAAAGAGAAATGACAACTGATACAATAGAAATATGAAGGATTATGAGAAATATTACAATAAATTATATGCCAAGAGATTGAACAATCTGGAAGAAATGGATAAATTCTCAGAAATATATAATCTTTCAAGACTGAATAAAAAAACAGATATTCTGAATTAAATGATTACTACTAATGAAATAAAATCAGTAATTGAAAAACTTCCAACAAACAAAAGTCCTGAACTATATGGCTTTAGAAGTGAATATTCAAAGAAGAATTAACACCAATCTTCACAAACTATTCCAAAAAATACAAGAAGAGGAAAATCTACCTAGCTCATTTTATGAGGCTACCATTATGCTGATTTCAAAACTAGACAAAGAAATTACAAATATATATATATATGTATATATATATGTCAATATCCCTGAAGAATATAGATCCATAAGATCCTCAACAAAATATTAGCAAACCAGATTCAGCAACACATTAAAAAAGAGCATACATCGTGATCAAGTGGGATTCATTGCTGGTATGCAAGGTTGGTTCAATAACCACAAATCAATTAAAGTGATACACCACATAAACAAATAAAAAATAAAAATCAGATGGTCATATCAATAGATAAAGAAAAAGCACTTCACAAAATCCAAAATCCATTTAAGATAGAAACTTTCAGGAAAGTGAGAATAAAGGGACAATATCTCAACATAATAAAGGCCATATATGACAAACCCAGACCTAACATCATACTCAATGGAGAAGAGCTAAAAGCATTCCCCTTAAGATAAGGGACAAGACAAGGATTTTCACTTTCACCGCTTTTATTCAATAGTCCTGGAAGTCCAAGCCACAGCAATCAGACAAGAAAAAGAAATAAAAGGCATTTAATTGGAAAGGATTAAGTAAAATTGTCATTATTTGCAGATGAAATGATACTATATAGAGAACCCCAAAGATTCCACCAAAAATTGAGGAGAACTGATAAATGAATTTAGTAAAGGAGACAGATACAAAATTAGTATTCAGAAATTGGTTGTAATTTTGCACATCAATAGCAAACTATCAGAAAGAGAAATTAAGAAAACAGTGTCATTTATAATTGCATCAAAAAATACTAAGGAATGAATTTAACCAAAGAAGTACAACACCGGTACTCAGAAAACTGTAAGACATTGAAGAGAGAAATTAAAGCAGACACAAATAAATTGAAACATATACCATGCTCATGGAGAGGAAGAATTAATATGGTTAAAATGTCCACACTACTTAAAGCAATATGTAGATTCAGTGCAATCCCTAATAGAATACCAATGGCATTTTTCACAGAACGAGAATAAATAATCCTAAAATTTATATGGAACCATAAAAGACACCAGATACCTATGGCAATCCTAAGAAAGAAGAACAAAGGTGGAGGTATCACGCTAACTAATGTCTAATTATACTACAAGGCTATAGTAACCAACACAGCACAGTATTGGCATAAAAACAGGAATGCAGGTCAGTGGAATAGAAGAGAGACCAGAAATAAATCCATGCCTATATGGTCATTTAACTATGACAAGGAAAGCAATAATTTACATTGGGGTAAAGACAGTCTATTTAATAAATGGTGTTGGGAAAACAGTACAGATACATGCAAAAAATGAAACTGGACCACATTCTTATGAGAATAAACTCATAAAGGATTAAAGACTTAAATATAAGATCCAAAGCCATAAAACTCCTAGAAGAAAAATTAAGAAGTATATTCTCAGACATTACCCTCAGTAACATTTTTATTGATATAACTCCTTGGAAAATGGAAGCAAAAGGAAAAATAAAGAAATGGAACTACATCACACTAAAAAGCGTTTTCACAGCAAAGTAAACAACAAAATGAAACGACATTGTATTGAATGGGAGAAGATATTTGCCAATGATACATCAGATAAGGGGTTAATATCCAAAATATACACATATATTAAAAAGCTCATACCACTCAACATCAAAAAAACCACAAATAATCCAATTAAAAATGAGCAGAGTACCTGAATAGACATTTGTCCAAAGAGCATATGCAGATGGTGAGAAGACATATGAAAAGATGATCAACATCTCAAATCATCAGTGAAATGCAAATAAAAACCACAATGAGAACCACCTCACTCCTGTAAGAATGGCTAAGACAAATAAATCAACAAATAAGTGCTGGTGAGGATGTGGAGAAAATGGAACCCTTATGCACTGTTGGTGGGATTGCAAATTGGTACAGCCAGTATGAAAAAGAATATGGAGGTTCCTCAAAAAATTAAAAATAGAACTGCCTTAAGACCCAGCAATTCCACCCTGGGTATCTATCCAAAGAAATCCAAAACACTAATTTGAAAAGATATATGCACCCCTCTGTTTATTGCAGCACTATTCACAATAGCAAGATACGGAAACAACCGAAATGCCCATCGATAGACGATTGGATAAAGAAACTGTGGTACTTTAACAATGGAGTATTACTCGGGCATGAAAAAGGATGAAATCTTACCATTTGCAACAACATGGATGGCCCTTGAGAATATTATGGTAAGTGAAATAAATCAGACTGAGAAAAACAAATACCATATGATCTCACTTGTATGTGGAATCCAAAGAACAGAATAAAGGAACAAACAAAACAAAAATTAATTCATAGATACAGAGAAAAAAAACTGACGGTTGCTAGATGGGATAGGGGTCAGGGGATCAGTGAGAAGGTGAAGGGATTAGAAAGTACACATTGGTAGTCACAAAATAGTCATGGTGATGTGAAATACAGTATGGGGAATATAATCAACAATGTTATAAAGACTATATAGGGTACTGGACTTATTAGGGAGATCACATTATAGATTATGTAAGTGCCTAACCACACATTGTACACTTGAAACATAAAATAATATTGAATGTCAATTATAATTATATATACACACAAATGCACACTCGTATATATACTCATATTCATGAGATATAAAGTACAGCATAGAAAATATAGTCAAAGATGCTGTAATGCTCTACACATGAAACCTATGTAACTTAACTAACAATTGTCACCCCAATAAATTTTTTTTAAGTTTATGTGGGTGACAATTGTGAGTAAAAGTACGTAGATTTCAGGTGTACAATTCTGTATTACATCATCAATAAATCCCATTGTGTGTTCACCACGCAGAGTCATTTCTCCTTCCATCACCATATATTTGATCCCCTTTACCCTCATCTACCACACCTTCCCCCCTTACCTTCTGGTAACCACTAAACTATTGTCTGTGTCTATGAGTTTTTGTCTCATTTGTTTGTCTTGTTCTCTTGTTGTTTTGGGTTTATATACCACATATCAGTGAAATCATATGGTTCTCTGCTTTTTCTGTCTGACTTATTTCGCTTAGCATCATACTCTCAAGATCCATCCATGTTGTCACAAATGTTCCTGTATCATCTTTTCTTACCGCCAAACAGTATTCCATTGTGTATATATACCACAACTTTTTTATCCATTCATCTATCGAAGCACATTTTGGTTTCCATGTCTTGGCCACCATAAATAAAGCTGCAATGAACATTGGAGCACACGTGTCTTTATGTATAAATGTTTTCAGATTTTTTGGGTAGATACCCAGGAGAGGGATTGCTCGTTCATATAGTAATTTTATTCGTAATTTTTGAGGAACCTCCACACTGCCTTCTATAACAGCTGCACAAGTCTGAATTCCCACCAACAGTGTATGAGGGTTCATTTTTCTCTACAGCCTCACCAACACTTGTTATTATTTGTCTTGTTGAAGATAGCCATTCTGACTGGGGTGAAGTGATATCGCATAGTGGCTTTTATTTGCATTTCTCTGATGATTAGTGATGTTGAACTTTTTTTATATGTCTATTTGCCATTTGTATGTCCTCTTTGGAGAAATGTCTCTTCAGTTCCTCTGCCCATTTTTCAATTGGGTTGTTTGTTTTTTAGTTGTTGAGTTTCATGAGTTCCTTGTATATTTTGGATATTAGCCCCTAATAGCAGGCACTGTCTCCACAGATCTTTTCCCATTCAGTTGGTTGTCTCTATTTTGTCGAAGGTTTCTTTTGCTGTGCAGAAGCTTTTAAGTTTCATGTAGTCCCATTCGTTTATTTTAGCTTTTACTTCCTTTGCCTTTGGAGTCAAATTCATAAAATTCTCTTTGAACCCAAGGTCCATAAAGTTAGTACCTATGATATCTTCTATGCAATTTATTATGTAAGGTCTTATGCTTAAGTCTTTGATCCATTTTGAATTAATTTTGGTACATGGTGACAGATAGCAGTCCAGTTTCATTCTTTTGCACGTGGCTATCCAATTGTGCCAGCACCATTTATTGAAGAGCCTGTCTTTTCTCCATTGTATGTTTTTTGCTTCTTTGTCAACAATTCTGTCCACATTTATGTGGTTTTATTTCTCGGTTCTCAATTCTATTCCATTGGTCTATGTGTCTGTTTTTCTGCCAATACCATGCTGTTTTCATTATTGTAGCCCTGTAGTACAAGCTAAAGTCAGGGAGTGTGATACTTCCAGTATTGTTCTTTTTTCTTCAAATTGCTTTGGCTATCCGAGGTCTTTTGTGGTTCCAAACAAATCTGACGTTTTTTTGTTCTATTTCTTTAAAAAATGTCATTGGGATTTTCATGGGAATTGTATTAAATCTGTATATTGCCTTGGGTAAAATGGCCATTTTAACTATGTTGATTCTTCCAATCCATAAGCACAGAATGTCTTTCCATTTCTTTTTGTCTTCTTCAATTTCTTTTAAAAACGTCATATAGTTTTCAGCATATAGGTCTTTCACATCCTTGGTTAAGTTTATTCCTAGGTATTTTATTCTTTTTGCTGCAATTGCAAAAGGAATTGTTTTTGTATTTCTATTTCTGAGATTTCATTGTTAGTATATACAAATGCAATGGACTTCTGTATGTTGATTTTGTAGCCGGCAACTTTACTATATTCGTTGATTGTTTCTACTAGCTTTTTGGGAGAGTCTTTAGGGTTTTCTATATATAGCATCCTGTCATCTGCAAAGAGTGACAATTTAACTTCTTCATTCCCAATTTAGATGCCTTTTATTTCTTTCTCTTACCTGATTGCTCTGGCAAGGACTTCCAACACTACGTTGAAGAGCAGAGGTGATAGGGGACAGCCCTGTCGTGTTCCTGAATGTGGAGCAAAGGGCTTCAGTTTTTCACCATTAACTATGATATTAGTGGAGAGTTTGTCATATATGGTCTTTATTATGTTAAGGTATTTTACTTCTATACCTATTTAATAAGAGTTTTCATCATAAATGGATGTTGTATCTTGTCAAATGTTTTTTGTGCATCAATTGATATAGTCATGTGATTTTTGTCCTTTATTTTGTTTATGTGGTGTATCACATTGATGGATTTGCAGATGTTGGACCATCCTTGTGCCCCGGGGATGGACCCCACTTGGTCGTGATGAATGATCTTTTTAATGCATTGTTGTATTCGATTTGCTAGAATTTTGTTGAGGATTTTTGCATCTGTTTTCATCGGAGATATTGGTCTGTAGTTTTCTATTTTTGTGCTGTCCTTACAAGGTTTTGATATCAGGGTAATGTCGGCCTCATAAACTTAGTTAGGGAGTACTGTCTCTTCTTCAATTTTTTGGAAGAGTTTGAGCAGAATTGGTATTAGATCCTCTTTGAAGGTTTGGTAGAATTCACTAGTGAAGCCAGCCATCTGGTCCCGGACTTTTGCTTTTGGAAAGGTTTTGGACGACTGATTCAGTTTCGTTACTGGTGATCAGTCTGTTTAAATTTTCCAGTTCTTCCTGGTTCAGCCTTGGGAGGCTATATGTTTCTTAGAACTTGTCCATTTCTTCTAGGTTATAGAATTTGGTGGCATATAGTCTTTCATAGTATTTTTGGATGATCATTTGTATTTCTGTGGCGTCAGTGATAACTTCCCCTTTTTCATTTCTGATTTTGTTAATTAGTGTCTTCTCTGTCCCGACCCGCGGGACACTACACGAGGGACCCCGAAGTACCTAGAAGGGAGTAAAATGGAAGACACAAAGACCGGAGACAAGACAGGAGTTCTGATCAAGTCTCTCTTTATTGCAGCTCAATCATGGGTTATATACATTTTTTTGCTGGGTGGAGGGGCATTAACATAAGCAGGGTGGCGCAGGCTGATGGGCTTATGCCATCTGGACATACCCTACAGAATGTGGATGTTATCTAAAGACCCAAGTAACTTCCTCTATCTCATGCTTCTCAGTAATGTGATGGTGCCTTACAGGCACCCGCCCTCTACACTTCTCTCTTTTTATCTTAGTGAGTCTAGCCAAGGGTTTGTCAATTTTGTTAATCTTTTCAAAGAACCAGCTCTTTGTCACATTAATTTTTTCTGTTGTCTATTTGTTCTCTATTTCATTTAGTTCTGCTCTGACTTTGTTATTTCCATTCTTTTCATGACCTTGGGTTTCCTTTGTTCTTCTTTCTCTAGTTCTTTAAGGTGTAACATGAGGTTGTTTATTTGGAATTTTTCTTGTTTCTTGAGATAGACCTGTAATGATATAAATTTCCCTCTTAAAACTGCTTTTGCTGCATCCCAAAAATTTTGGTAGGATGTACTTTCATTGTCATTTGTTTCTATGTATCTTTTGATCTCTCCTCTAATTTCTTCTTTGACCCAGTCATTCTTTAAAAGTATGTTGTTTAATCTCCACGTTTTTGTGTTTTTTCCTGCTTTCTTTTTGCAATTGATACCGAATTTCAAAGCCTTGTGGTCAGAGAATATGCTTGGTATGAATTCAATCTTCTAATTTTCCTGACGCTGATTTTATGTCCCAATATATGTTCTATACTTGAGAATGTTCCATGTACACTAGAAAAGAATGTATAGTCTGATATTTTAGGATGAAGTGCTCTGTATATGTCAGTTATGTCCATTTCATCTAATGTGTCATTTAGGGCTGCTATTTCGTTATTTACTTTCTGTTTGGATGATCTATCCATAGCTGTCAGTGATGTATTTAGGTCCCCTAGTATAATTGTGTTTTGGTCAATTTCTCCTTTTAGTTCTGTTAGTAGTTGCTTGGTATACTTTGGTGTTCCCTGATTGGGGGCATAAATATTGATGACTGTTATGTCTTCTTGTTGTATAGTCCCCTTTACCAATAGGAAATGTCCGTTTTTGTCTCTTGTTATCTTTTTCATCCTGAAGTCTGTTTCATCTGATATCGTTATGGCTACACCTTATTTTCTAGGGTACCATTTGTTTGGAGTGTCAATTTCCACCCTTTCACTTTGAGTCTATGCTTGTCCTTGTAGCTGAGATGTGTCTCTTGGAGACAGCATATGGTGGGATTTAGTTTTTTTATCCAATCTGCTACTCTGTGCCTTTTTATAGGTGAATTCAGTCCATTTACATTTAGGTGATTATTGATATGTTAGGATTTCCTGTCATGCTATCTTTAGTTTTCTGGTAAGACTGTATCTCCATTGTTTCTTTGCCTTTTGGTTGTTGTCTGTTATTTCTGTGTGGTGGTATTCTATGATGTTTCCCTCTGTGTCTTCTTTTATTGCAGTATATATTTCAGTTCTGGGTTTTTTGTTTTTTTTTTTTTGAGTGGTTATCCTTAAGTTAATGTAAAACAAAGTTTGATATCAAGATTATTCCATTTTCTTCAGCACGCTTACTTTCTCCATTCCCATATTCCGGTTCAGGCCTTTACTCTCCCCCTTTTTATGTTTTGGTTGTCACAAATTGTCCCTGTTGATGGTGGTCGAATACCCTCCTTTAGTATTTCTTGTAGTGCAGGTCGTATATTAGAAAATTCCCTCAGCTTCTTTATGACTGAAAAGGTCTTTATTCCTCCTTCATATCTAAAGGATATCTTTGCTGGATATATTATCCTTGGCTCATAATTTCTCTCTTTCATTAGTTTGAATATTTGATTCCTCTCCCTCCTGGCTTGTAGAGTTTCTGCTGAAAAATCTGATGAGAATCTAATGGGCTTTCCTTTGTACATTACCGTCTTCTCTTCCCTGGCCGCCTTGAGGATTCTTTCTTTGTCATTGATTTTATACAGCTTCAATACATTGTGCCTTGGAGAAGACCTGTTGGGATTGAAATAATTAGGTGTTCTATTTGCTTCTTGGATTCGAGGATCCAGTTCTCTCCACAAGTTTGGGAAGTCCTCATTGGCAATTTGTTTGAATATATTCTCGTTCCCTTCGCTCTTTCTTCTCCTTCTGGTATGCCCATTATTCTTATATTGCTCTTTCTGATGGAGTCAGAAAGTTCTTGTAGAGTCTTTCATTTCTTTTAAGTCTCAAGTCTCTTTCTTCTTCCATTTGTTTAATTTCCAGGTTTCTATCTTCGATGTCACTGATTATTTCCTCCATCTGGTCAACTCTACTTCCTAAGCTGGCTATTTCATTCTTAGTTTCTTCTATTGAGTTCTTAATCTCCAGAAATTCTATTTGGTTCTTTTTTAAAATTTCAATCTCTTTCGTAAAATGCTCGTGTTGTTCTTTGATTGTGTTTCTCAGTTCATTCAACTGTATTTCTGTGTTTTTTCTTGCATCTCGTTGAGTTTTTTCAGAACTGTAATCTTGAATTCTCTGTCATTTAAGTCACATATTTCCATGTCTTTACGTTCCTTTTCTGGAGACTTTTCACTTTCTTTCTGAGCTGTCTTGTTTCTTTGCTTATTATTGCAATTGCTGATTTATTGTTTCTCCTCTGTACATCTACAGGAGTGGCTTCTGCAACAGGTTGATAGGAAGAGGTCTTTCTTTTGTTTTCCAGTGCTTGTTGGTAGAATGTTTCATTTTTCTCTCTGACTGCAGCCTCTTTTTTTCTCTCACACTGAGTTATATGTTTTCTCTGCACTATTCCAGCTTCTGTCACAACGGGGGATTCCCTGGGAGACGGGCTTCTCTTCTGTTAACAGTTCATCTGGGTCATATGGCGCAGTGTCCGTGTGGGTATGCGGAGAGCTTTTGAAGTTCCAAAGCTTTCCTGCACCAGATTCAGAGTCTGTGTTTTTCACCTGTTCTGTTTAGTCCTGAAGGGATCCGCCCAGATAGGTGGGGCCAGGGGCGGGGTGAGTTGTGAGACGTGGCCCAGAGCAATGGTGTTTTCCACCACTACAACGGGTCCTGCTTCCACAGCTCCCTCCCCTTTGCCTGAACTAGTTTGGTTGCAAATCTGTGTCTGATGACCACAGTTGTCAGAACAGCAAATATTCTGTTCTTTTGATCTGACTCTGCTACTCTTCCGCTTCTAGCATTAGGCAGATGGGGGATGGGGCGCGCTCTGGGAGGGTAGGGACGGGCTGGCTAGTCTCAATGCCTAAGGCTTCCGTTCTCTGCTCAGCAGTGAGGGCTTAAACCGCGGTTTTCAGCCTTCCCTCAGTCTTTTCTCAGAGGTCTCTGCCGTGAGCATTGGGTTCAGCCATGTTATATGCTGTCGTCTCTGCCCTGTGGGCCATAAATGAAGCCCTAGCAGTCCGAGTTCTTCCCTCTCCCTCAGCTGCGGTAGTTCCGGAATGCAGCTAGTTCCGGGCACTGAGCTAGGTCTGTGTCCTGCGCCTGAGCGGCTCTGTCTCTGCACTTTTCCCTTCCCTCCTCCCCCGCTCTCCTGATTCACCCACCTTCAGGTGAATTCAGTAGTGGGTCTCTTCGTCTTGCTCTTCTGCTGTGCAGGGAGTCCTTTGTGGAGTTATAGTCGTTCAATTTGTTGTAAATTCCAGGGGAGATTTACAGAGGCTCACCTCACGCTGCCATTTTGATGATATTTCTCCCAATAAATTTTAATTACAAAAAAAAACTCCCCCAAACAGAAAACAGTTTCAAAAAGTTTAAAAAAAAAATACAAAATGGTAGTTACAAAATACTCTCGGTGATTTAAAATAGAGCATATGGAATATAGTTAATAATATAGTAACAGATATGTAAAGTTCCAGGTGGGTACTAGACTAATAAAGAGATTATTTCATAAATCATATATATATATATATATATATATATATATATATATATATATATATGTGTGTGTGTGTGTGTGTGTGTGTGTGTGTGTGTGTGTGTAATTACTATGCTGTATACCTGAAACTAATATAACATAATATTTAATGTCAACTAAACTGAAAAATATAAATTAAAAAGAATTTTTAAAAATATATAATGGTCATATCACCTTAGAAATTTGCAATGTCTCAGCTGAAAAATTATTTTTTATTAAAATTTAATTGGGTGACAATTATTAGTACAGTTAAATAGATTTCAGCTGTTCTGTAATACATTATCTATATATCACATTGTGTATTCACCAGCCAGAGACAGTTCTCTTTCCATCACCACATGCTTGATCCCTTTTACCGTCATCTACCACAGCCCCTACACTCTTATCCTCTGGTAACCACTAAACTAGTGTCTGTGTCTATGAGTCTTTTTTCATTTGTTTTTCTTGTTCTTTTGTTGTTTTCAGTTATATATACCACATATCAGTGACATCGTATGCTTCTCAACTTTTTCTGTCTGACGTATTTCGCTCAGCATAATAATCCTAAAATCCATCCATGTCGCAAATGCTATTATTTCATCTTTATTTATGGCCGGATAGTATTTCATTGTGTATATATAAAACAACTTCTTTATCCATTCATCTATTGAAGGATATTGTTGTTGTTTCCATGTCTTTGTCACCATAAATAAAGCTGCAATGAACATTGGAGCACATATACACAGGAGAGGGTTTGCTGCATCATATGGTAATTCTATTCCTAATTTTTTGAGGAACCTCCACACTGCCTTCCACAGAGGCTGCACCAATCTGCATTCCCACCAACAGTGTATAAGTGTTCCTTTTTCTCCATAGCCTCTCCAACACTTGTTATTATTTGTCTTGTTGATGATAGCCATTCTAACTGGTGTGATGTGATCTCATTACAGTTTTTATTTGCATTTATTTGTTGATTAGTAATGTTCAACATTTTTTTTTCATATTTCTATTGGTTATTTGTATGTCTTCTTTGGATAAATGTCTACTCAGGTGGTCTGTGCATTTTTTAATTGGATTGTTTGTTTTTGTTGTTGTTGAGTTGTATGAGTTCCTTATATATTTTGGATATTAGCCCCTTATTTGAGGTGTTGTTTGCAAAAATCTTCTACCATTCGGTTTGTTGCCTCTTTATTTTGTCGATGGTTTCTTTTGCTGTGACGAAACTTTTAAGTTTGATATAGTCCCCTTCATTTATTTTAGCTTTTACTTCCCTTGCCTTTACAGTCAAATCCATAAAATGCTGTTTGAATCCAATGTTCATAAGTTTAGTACCTATGTTTTCTTCTATGCATTTTATTGTTTCAGGTCTTATTTTAAGTCTCTGATTAATTTTGAGTTAATTTTGGTACATGGTAACACATAACAGTCTAGTTTAATTCTTTTGCAGTTGGCTTTCTAATTTTCCCACCACCATTTATTAAAGAGGCTGTCTTTTCTCCATTGTTGTTTTTTTTTTTTTTTTTTTTTGGCTTGTTTGTCAAAAATTGTATGTCCCTATTTATGTGGGCTTATTTCTTTGTTCTCAATTCCATTTCATTGGTCTGTGTGTCTGTTTTTTGTTTGTTTGTTTGTTTGTTTTTGTTTTTGTTTTTTTGCCAATACCATAGTGTTTGGATTATTGTTGCTCTGTAATACAAGCTGAAGTCAGGGAGTGTGATACCTTTAGGCTTGTTCCTTTTTCTTGGGATTTCTTTTGCTATTCGGGGTCTTTTGTGGTTCCATACAAATCTGATGGGTTTTGGTTCTGTTTCTATGAAAAATGTCATTGGGATTTTGATGGGTGATTGTGTTAAATGTCTATACTGCATTTGTTTAATGTAGCCAATTTAACTATGTTGATTCTTCCAATCTATGAAAACAGAATGACTTTCCATTTCTTTGTGTGTTCTTCAATTACTTTTTTTAAAAACGTCTTATAGTTTTCAGTATGTAACTCTTTCACATCTTTTGTTAAGTTTATTCCTAAGGATTTTATTCCTTTTGTTGCAATTGCAAAAGGAATTGTTTTTTTTCTCATTTCTTTTTCTGAGATTTCATTGTTAGTATATAGAAATGCAATTAACTTTTGTAGATTGATTTTGTAGCCAGTGAGTTTACTATATTAGTTTAGTCTTTCTAATAATTTGGTGGCATCTTTAGGGTTTTCTATTTATATAGTATCATGTCATCTGCAAAAAGTGACAAGTTAACTTCTTCATTCCCAATTTGGATGCTTTTTATTTCTTTCTCTTGCCTGATTTCTCTGGTTCGGGCTTCCAATATAATGTTGAAAAGCAGAGGAGATAAGGGAGAGCCCTGTTGCGTTCCTGGATATAGAGCAAATGTCTTCATTTTTTCACTGTTAATTATGATAGTAGGTGAGGGTTTGTCATATATGGCCTTTATTATGTTGAGGTATTTTCCTTCTATACCCATTTTATTAAATGTTTTGATCATAAATCGATGTTGTATCTTTTCGAACTCTTTTTCTGCACCAATTGATATGATCATATGATTATTGTCCTTTATTTTGTTTATGTGGTTTATTGATTGATTTGCATACGTTGAACAATTCCTGTGCCCCTGGGATTAAGCTCACTTGGTCGTGATGTATAAATTTTGTTTTTGTTGTTTTTGTTTTTGTTTTGTTTTTTATTTTGTTTTTTGTTTTTTATTACACTTATAATTATACATGCTTTTTTTATTGGTTTCAGGTGCACAAAACAAAATAATAGTAAGACGTTTATCATTTATATCCCTCACACTGTGTCAACCCTCCTTCCCCCATCCCTCTGACATTGCACACAGCCATTACATTTCCACTGTCTCTTTTCCTAATGCTGTACTCTGCTTCATCTGGTCCCTGACTTTTGCTTTTTGAAGGTTTCAGATGACTGATTCAATTTCTTGGCTGTTGATATGTCCATTTAGGATTTTTAGTTCTTCCTGATTCAGGCTAGGAAGGCTATATGTTTCTAAGAACATTTCCCTTTCTTCTAGGTTATTGAATTTGGTGGCATATAATCCTTAATAGTGTTCTTGGGTAATCTTTTGTATTTCTCTGGCATCCGTGGTAACCCCCACTCTTCATTTCTGATTTTGTTTATTTGTGTCTTTTATCTTACTGAGTTTAGCCAAGGGTTAGTCAATCTTTTCAAGAACCAGCTCTTTGTTACATTATTTTTTTCTATTGTCTTTTTGTTCTCTATTTCATTTAATTCTGCTCTGATTTTTATCATTCCTTTCCTTTTGCTGACTTTGGGTTTCATTTGTTCTTCTTTTTGTAGTATTTTAAGGTGTAATGTCAGGTTATCTGTCTGGGATTTTTCTTGTTTCTTGAGATAGGCCTGTAATGACATAAATTTCCCTCTTAAAACAGCTTTCACTGCATCCCCAAAATTTTGGTAGGACGTATTTTCATTGTCATTTGTTTCTATGTATCTTTTGATAACTCCTCTAATTTCTTCTTTGACTCAGTCGTTCTTGAAAAGTATGTTGTTTAATCTCCATGTATTTGTGAATATTCCTGCTTTGTGTTTGCAACTGATATCCAACTTCAAAGCCTTGGAATCAGAGATTATGCTTGGGATAATTTCAGTTTTCTCAAATTTGCTGAGGCTAGTTTTACGTTGCAAATATGGTCTATCCTTGAGAATGTTTCATGTACACTAGAAAAGAATGTATAGTCTGATGTTCTAGGATGAAGTGCTCTGTAAATGTCAGTTACGTCCATTTTATCTAATGTGTCATTTAGGGCTTAATTATTTATTTTCTATTTGGATGATCTATCCATAGCTGTCAATGATGCATTTACATCCCCTACTATAATTGTGTTATGGTCAATTTCTCCCTTTAGTTCTGTTAGTAGTTGCTTGGTATATTTTGGTGCTCCCTGATTGGGGGCATAAATATTGGTGACTGTTATGTCTTTTTGTTGTATAGTCCCCTTTATCATTATGAAATATTCATCTTTGTCTCTTGTTACTTTTTTTATCCTGAAGACTGTTTCATCTGGTATCTACATCTGCTTTTCTCTGAATACCATTTGCTTGATTGACAATTTCCACCCTTTCACTTTGAATCTGTATTTGTCCATGTAGCTGAGATGTGTCTCTTGGAGGCAGCATATGGTTGGGTTTAGTTTTTTGATCCAATCTGCTACTCTGTGCCTTTTTATTGGTGAGTTCAGTCCATTTACATTGAGGGTGATTAGTGATATATGAGGATTTCCTATCATTCTACCTTTGGTCTTCTGGTAAGGCTGTGTCTCCATTATTTTTTTGCCATTTTGTTGTTGTCTATTATTTTAATGTAGTAGTATTCTATCATTTTCCCCTCTCTTTCTTATTTTATTATGTTACATATTTCAGTTCTGGATTTTTTGTGTGGTACCATTAATTTTATGTAAAAGAAAGTTTGATATTCAGAGTATTCCATTTTCTTCAGCATGCTTACTTTTTCCATTCCCTTGTGCCTCTTGAGACCTTTATTCTCTCTCCTTTTATGTTTTTGTTGTCACAAATTATCCCTATTTATGCTGTGAGTTGATTTATGCGCTGCAGTAATAAGTTGTCTTTTTCCTCTTTTTTATGTGTGTTTTAGTTTCCTTCTTTACCCTGTATGTAATGTTTAAGTGTATAGTGTCCTATTTGGTGTAGGGGTAGTCATTTCCTGATTCTCTCTGTTCGTAATACTACTCATGGTTTTGTATTTTTTTGCTTTCTTGTTTCAGGTCTAATACCCTCCTTCAGTATTTTTTGTAGTGCAGGTCGTGTGTTAGAAAATTCCCTCAGTTTCTGTATGTCTGGGAATCTCTTTATTCCTTTTTCACATCTAAAAGATATCTTTGCTGGGTATATTATTCTTGGCTCACAATTTCTTTCAATAGTTTGAATATTTGATTTCACTCCTTACTGGCTTGTAGAGTTTCTGCTGAAAAATCTGATGATAATTTAATGGGCTTTCCTTTTTATGTCACTGTCTTCTTTTTCCTGGCTCCCTTGAGGTTTATTTCTTTGCCATTAATTTTTGACAGCTTCAATACAATGTGCCTTGGAGAGGGCCTGTTAAGATTGAGGTAATTAGGTATTCTATTTGCTTCTTGGATTCAAGGTTCCATGAGCTGAACATTTCTTAATGCTTTAACTAGGACGTGATTATGCCCATCTGATTGTTTCTTATCCCTAGTCATGGGCATTTTGTATATGCTAGATGCCTCTCAAATTAGTCTATATTAAGGTTAAATGTTGTAAAATAAATTTTTTTTTATTATTATTGTTCATTAGGTATTGAATCAACTTCTAGTTGTCATTGCCTTTAACAAA
Source organism: Rhinolophus ferrumequinum (assembly GCF_004115265.2). Lineage (NCBI taxonomy): Eukaryota > Metazoa > Chordata > Mammalia > Chiroptera > Rhinolophidae > Rhinolophus > Rhinolophus ferrumequinum. The sequence goes on along the minus strand of NC_046284.1, from coordinate 27,498,358 downwards.
ACGGATACTTACCTGGAACACATTGACAAACATAGGGATTCAAGGCAAGCAGTTGGAAAACACTACCCTACTCTAGAACTGGCTTAAATGCAAATTAAAATATTAATTTGATTATTGTTTTAGTTAAGCTCCACTTAGGAAAATTCATAGCTGAAATGCATGTTTATTTATAGGAAAGAAATAGTTGAGAAATGGGTTAAAGCCAAACAGAATTATAAAGAAAATTTGCAATGTAAGGGTGTGGACAGAGGCTAAGTAAGGTGTAGCCATTACTTACTAAGATTAACTAGCAACAAACAAGAATGGGATGCCTTTCAAAGTGGTTAGATTTGCCGGCCATATATAGCTTATTCCAATAACACCATTCAAAATTCCATTATGAAAATCACTTAGTGACCATCAGTTTGTTCTCTGTATCTACGAGTCTGTTTCTGTTTTGTTTGTTCGTTTAGTCAATAATATTGTAAAAACTATATATAGTGTCACATGTGTACTAAATTTTTCAGGGAGATCACTTCATAAATTATGCAAATGTTTAACCACTGCACTGTACATCTGAAAGTAATATAAAATACTATTTAATGCCAACTATCATTAAAAAATAGTCACAGTGATATAAACTACAGCATGAGGGATATAGTCAACAATATTGTAATAATTATGTGCAGTGTCAGATGGGTAACAGACTTATTGAGATTATCTCTTTGTGAAGTATATAAATATCTAATCACTGTCTTGTTTTCTACACTGAAACTAATAAAAGAGGAAAAATATGCTTAGCAAAAAGGCTTCAGTACCATTTTATAAGCACACAGAAAAGTACTCTTTTTTATATTCAAGTGGCATTTTTCAGGTTAATCAGTCATATTGTTCATAAAACTTGCATTTAAATGGCTTTTATTTGTTTCAAAAGTTTTAATATTAAAGAATAAAGCTTTGTCACAAAGGGGGTTTAAAAGATTGAGTCACAGTGTCAGAAGGCAATACACATGGCTGAGTTTTAGCAATGTTAAAAGCTCTGGCAGCCTCATTATAACAAGTGTTAGTAGTGCAAGGGATTTATGTAAACAACAGTACCATTCAATGAGTTATACCAGCTTCAGTGTGACTCAATTAAATCAAACTAATTATTCATTTATATTCATATCTCATACAAGGTAGGGCTATCAGTTTTATGTTGCCTCATCTAGTTAGATATATATATGTGGGGGAATGAATGTAGCTCTCTTAAATTTGGAAATTTCCTTTACATTTTCTCTAATTAAGGCTGTCCAGTTTCTCTAGTTAAGGCTGACTCACTAAAAATTGTATGGAATCAAAATATATCTTTCCTACCTTCCTGTCTCACATTCAGTGCTACTCTCTGTTATAACCATGTCTGTCAAATACTCAGGGTTTTTATTCTGTCCTGGCTTCCCAAGGAGGTATGCCACCCAGAATGGCCATCCCTCCTGGCATTAGTTACTTAAGGGGAAAAAGTGACAGAATCAATTTCCATGTCTTCGGCAACTACATAAAACCTTTCCTCTTGCAGTTGGAAAGGAAAAAACCTTCTGGCTTCATGGAATGGGAACTTATCTACCCAGGCCCATCCCTCTGCATATAATGATTTGGGACAATAAGAAAACAAGTAAATTCAACTGAAGAAAAATCCCCGATTGACAATTTGCTAAAATTGTTCCTCATAAAGAGATTATGAATAAAGAGTATAGCCTACTTTTCAAAGAAGTTGTCTATAGATCAGACTTATACTAGGATGAATATTGGCCCTTGCCTCTAGGTATCACACAATTCTCTCTATATAAAGACCTGACAATGTTTGACACATAGCTGCCTGACTCTCAGAGAAATGTAACCCAAGATCTCGTAATAACCTAAGGTAATAAGTCAGTATTTCTCTGTCTCCTGTCTTTCATACATGCATAATAAGGAAATGGGACAGAAAAGGAATTCCAAGAGATCAGGAGCCCATAAATAGGGATAATAATGCATGTGAATAGTGTAAACCATCCATCCTATCAAGACCTAACCATAAATTCAGTTTTTAAGTGTAATAACTTCACAAAAGATTTCCTTGCTCTTTAAAAAGAAAAACTTCTAACATGACTTTTGTTTGTTTGTTTGTTTTAGCAATAGGGAAAAGAAAAAGAGGATAAAAGGAAAGAAATATAATAAATGGAGAATCAAGGTAGCGAGAATTTAAAATTGAAAACATGGTGTGGCTGGAAGAGCACAGGATTAGATGTCAGGAGACATGAGGTGTAGTCCAATTGCTGTCACTCACTAGTTATACAACTTTGTGTAAGTCATTGAACCTCTTTCTGAGCCTATATCCCCTCATCTTTAAACAAAGGAACAAAACAGAATCTGTCAAGCATAGCTCTCTGGATTATATCAAATGATTATATCAATTGAGATAAGGGATAAAAAAATGATTGACCAAATATAAAGTGTTGTAAAATAAAGGTGCTTAATACAATTATGCTTTTTAAAAGAGTCCTATAAACCTTGATGTCTAACTCTTGATTGATAAGGACACAAAAGGTGAGGAGCAGAAGTTGATGGCTCAAGAAAAAGGACATATATAGTAACACCATGGGGAATAAATCTTCAAATAGCTAGATTGTAACTACCCTGTGTCTCCGAAAATAAGACCTAGCCAGACAATAAGGTCTAATGCATCTTTTGGAGCAAAAATTAATATAAGACATCGTATTCTGTTCTGTTCTATTCTATTCTATTCTATTCTATTCTATTCTATTCTATAAGACCCAGTCTTATATTATAGTAAAATAAGACCAGGTCTTATATTAATTTTTGCTCCAAAAGACACATTAGAGCTAATTGTCCGGGTTGGTCTTATTTTCGGGGAAACACGGTACCACCACTACCAAATATCTTTTAACAATGCACCTCCAGTGTCCATGATCTCCTCAGAAACCCTAAAATTCCAGAAGCTTACAGATTAAAAACTCAATTCAGTTAATGCTGTGTTGGCACACAGCATCTTTGAATTCTCTTCCAATGTCAAGGACTATAATCTGCATTTTAGAAAAACTGTATCTTCTTTTACTACAGTAAATATGAAACAAAAATCTACCATACCTTTATAGGAGCAATCATTTGCCTGACATTGGTTATCTTTGATAAATTAGAACCTCTCCTTAGAAAAGATAGTTTTTTAGTCACAACCAGTGTAATGAAAAAGAATCAGAGACACAATAAGGCAATGATTGTGTCATGGAAAGGTCACTATCATCTGGGTCATGATGATCTGAGGCACAGTGATAAAATGATTGAGGGACCCTGACTGATCCCATCAGTCGGGTAGTAGTTTGCTCCTCAGTATGTCATTTCTTGTTTTCCTATGTTTTAACTTGGTACTTTGTTGATACCATGTTTCCACTTTCTTCCTTTTCAATTCCCCTCACCAATTTCATATGTAATTATCTTCTTTTATAAGAAACTCCTTTTCTGAGGAGCTGTCCTACAATCACCTGACCATTTCTATGCCTCTTTTTGACATGTGAAATTTCTGCTATAAATTTATCTTCATGCATTTCTGCAGTTTCTCCTTTTTGTCCCAGCTGATCATTTTCTATGCTGTCTCCCATGTTTTACTTATATGGGATTTCCCTTTCCCATTCACTAAATGTTGCATTCATTTATTTTAATGACTTCAGGAAGCCTTGATCCTGACACTCATATAACTGTAAACTATTTATTATTTTTCAATATAAATAATTTTTAAAGTTTAGGAGGTGATCCTTTTCCCTAAGGTTGTTAGCTCCTCTAAAAGAGGATAAAGTTTAAAAGAGCCTAATGTTGCCTGAGTGTTTTGAAAATAGTAATCTCAAATAATACAGGGAAAGGTCCTAGTTCAAAATTAGCTGGAAAAGGCAAGCTTGAGGCAAAGAGAGTTGTTGTAATCTGTACATTCAATACAGAACATACTGGCTTTCAAAAAATATATTGAATATTTTCCAGTTATCAATGGTTCCCATTTTAGCCATAACGTTATTACTGAATGTAGTTAGATTTGACTATATATTGCCTCCAAAATGGCTCCTCCAATTGAAAAAACAGTCTTCTTCAGTTTACTATCCACTGCAATTACTATCCACAGATGTAACACAAAACCTCTACCATGTAAGTATCACTTATTCTCTACTTTTACTTCCAGTTCTCTGATAATTACATGTGCTATTTTTGTTTTCTTTTGTTTTGTTTTTTACAAATATCCAGCTCTCAAGTCTCATTTTGGCCATATGATATGAACTTTTGCCAATGACCCCTTGGCTAATGATACACCATAATTGAATACCTAAAATTCACCATTATGGAATCTTTGTATAATTTAATAAAATGCCCAATAAGTTCCTGAGCCCCATAAAGTTAGTCATTGAGAATTATCCTCTACTCACAATTTGACCCTCTCAGAAAAACTGTACTAATACCTTAATAGACTTTCTTTCATATAACAGTTAATTGCAAAATCATTTCTTACCTCAATATTTGTATGATATTTTTATGGTAATTACATCTAAACCACATGATAGCATAACCCAGAAAAATCCAAATTGATGCACATTCTACAAAATACCTGACCAGTATTCCTCAAAACAGTCAAGGCCATGAAAAAGAAAAGTCTGTGAAAGAAAAGAAAAATTGTGAGTCAAGAGGAGCCTAAGGATACACAACAACTAAATATAATTTGGTACCCTGGATAGAATTCTAGAACATAAAAAGGAAATTAGGTAAAAATGAAGGAAATTGGAATAAACCATAGACCTTAGTTAATAATAATGTATTGTTATCCATTCATTAATTGTGTCAGATATATATTAACTTATGATGTTAATAACAGGGGATAGTGGACATAGAGTATAAAGGAATTCTCTTTAGTATCTTTGAAATTTTTCTGTGAATATAAAAACAGTTCTAAAACTTTTGAATAGTGATTATTAAAATACAATGTCCACAAGAAGGCACAGTAGCTAAATGTTGTGTTTGCCTCCTGTCATGACCACATCAGAATTACAACTAAATTATAGAACAACCATCACTGAGAATCACCTGAAGTCTAGCTGAACTGAAGTCCTACTTCTAAGGACATACAGAAGAAGCCACCTCAAGACTGGTAGGAGGGCCAGAGACATGGAACAGGTTTGTCTTACACCCGCGTGTGATTGTTACAAATCAGGAGGGATATCTTGGATATGGAGGGCTCCCCCTGAGAGGAGTGAGGGGTCCCAGCCCCTCACCATACTGCCCATCCCAGGTTTCCAGTGCCAGGGAGAGAAGTCCCCATAATTCTGGCTGTGAAAACCAGCAAAGAAAAAGACTGACATATCAAAAGTGTAGCAGCATGAGGTGCTCCCGTAGATCTCTCCTCTTGAACTTATAACAAGTTGAGCATATATAACTCAACAAAGGATTTCCTGCACAACACACAAACACATCTGATAGATATGCACATCAAATACAGAAGTGGACAGGTGTGGTGTAGCAGCTCTCAGCAACAGGCAGAAACGGAGCCACAGAGCCTGGCGGCCTCCCCCAACCCTCCCAGAGCTCTCGTCCTTGCACTTTTTCCAGGGCAAGTATTGGGACCCAATTACAGATATTGGTCTGTAATTTTCTTTTTTGTGTGTTATCATTTCCAGGTTTTCCTCTCAGGATAATATTGGCCTCATGAGATGAATTAGGGAGTATTGTCTCTTCTTCAATGTTTTCAAAGAGATTGAGAAGGACATGTATTAGATCCTCTTTGAAAGTTTGGTAGAATTCACTAGTGGAGCCATCTGGTCCCAAACTTTTACTTTTGGGAAGGTTTCAGATGACTGATTCAATTTCCTTACTGTTGATTGGTCTATTTACATTTTCCAATTCTTGGTGATTCAGCCTAGGAAGGCTGTATGTTTCTAACAACATGTCCATTTCTTCTAGGTTATTGAATTTGGTGGCATATAGTCCTTCACAGTATTCCTGGATAATCCTTTGTAATTCTGTGGCACCCATGGTAACTTTCCCTCTTTCCTTTCTGATTTTCTTTACTTTTGTCTTTTCTCTTTTTATTTTAGTGAGTCTAGCCAGGGGTTTGATAATTTTATTGATCTTTTCGAAGGAACAACTCTCTGTTACATTAATTTTTTCAGTTGACTTTTGTTCTCTATTTCATTTAGTTCTGATATGATGTTTATTGTTTCCTTCATTCTGCTGGCCTTGGGTTTCTCTTGTTCTTATTTTCTAGTGCTTTAAGATGTAACGTGAGTTTATTTATCTTCAGTTTTTCTTCTTTCTTCTGATAGGCCTGTAATGATATAAATTTCCCTCTTAAAACTGCTTTCACTGCATCCCTAAAATTTTGGTAAGATGTGTTTTCATTCTTATTTGTTTTTTGTATCTTTTGATCTCTCCTCTTATTTCCTCTTTGACCGAGTCATTCTTTAAAAGTCTGTTGGTTAATCTCCACATATTTGTGGTTTTTCCCGCTTTCTTTTTGCAGTTGATATCCAATTCCAAAGCTTTGATATCAGACAACATGCTTGGTATGATTTCAATCTTCTTAAGTTATCTGAGGCTAGTTTTCTGTCCCAATATATGGTCTATCCTTCAGAAGGTTCCATATACAATAGAAAAGAGTGCATTTTCTGATATTCTAGGATGAAGTGCTCTATAAATTTCAATTATATCCACTTTTTCTAATGTGTCATTTAGAGCTGATATGTCTTTATTCATTTTCAGTTTGGATGATCTATCCATAACTGTCAATGATGTAGTTAGGTCCCCAACTATTATTGTGTTATGGGTGATTTCTCCCTTTAGCTCTGTTAGTAGTTGCTTTGTATATTTCAGTACTTCCTGATTGGGAGCATAAATATTGATGACTGTTATGTCTTTTTGTTGTATAGTCCCTCTTATCATTATGAAATGACCATTTTCGTCTCTTTTTCCTTTTTTTTTTGTCCTGAAGTCTCTTTCATCTGATATTACTATAGTTATATCTGCTTTTCTCTGAATACCATTTGCTTGATTGCCAATTTCCACCCTTTCAGTTTGAATCTGTATTTGTCTTTGTAGCTCAGATGTGTCTCTTGGAGGCAGCATATAGTTAGTTTTTGTTTTTTGATGCAGTCTACTACTCAGTGCCTTTTTATTGATGAGTTCAGTCCATTTACATTTCAGGTGATTATTAATGTGTGAGAATTTTCTATCTTTCTATCCGGTGTTCTGGTAGGATGATGTCTGCATTGTTTCTTTGCTTTTTTATTGCTATTATTGCACTGTGGTGGTAATTCTATGATTTTTGCGCTATTTCTTCTTTTTTTGTTATATATTTTACTTCTGGATGTTTTTGAGTGGTGATCGTTAAGTTTATGTGAAAGAAATTTTCATATTTGGAGTATTCCTTTTTCTTCATCATGCTTCCTTCCTCCACCACTTTGTGTCAGTTCAAACCTTTATTCTCTCCTTTTTTATGTTTCTTTGTCACAAATTATCCCTATTTATGCTGTGAGATGATTTCTGCACTCCAGTAACAAATTGTCTTTTCCCTCTCTCTTTTTTGTTTGTTCGTTGTTTCCTTGTTTACCCTGTGTGTTATATTAAGCGTATAGTGCCTTATTTGGTGTAGGTGTTGCTATTTCCTGCTTCTGCTTCTATCTCATGTTTTTTGTTTCTTTGTTTGTTTTGTTTTTGTTATACGTTGTATAGCCTCCTTCAGTATTTCTTGTGGTGCAAGTGGTATGTTAGAAAAGTCGCTCAGCTTTTGTATGTCTAGAAATGCCTTTTCCTCTTTAATATCTAAAGGGTATCTTTGCTGCATATATTCTTCTTGGCTTATAAATTCTCTCTTCCATTTGTTTGAATATTTGATTCCACTCCCTCCTGACTTGCAGAGTTTTTGCTGAAAAATCTGATGATAATTTAATGGGCTTTCCTTTGTAGGTTACCATCTTCTTTTCCCTGGCTGCCTTGAGGATTCTTTCTTTGTTGTTAATTTTTGACAGGTTCAATACAATGGGCCTTGGAGAAGGCCTGTTGGGATTGAGGTAATTAGGTGTTCTAATTGCTTCTTAGAGTTGTGATTCCAGTTTTTTCCACAAGTTTTGGAAGTTCTTGTTGACTACTTTTATGAATACACTTTCTGTTCCCTTCTCCCTTAATTCTCCTACTGGTATAGCTATAATTCTTATATCGCTCTTTCTCATGGAGTCAGAAAGTTCTTGTAGAGTTCTTTCAAATATTTTAATTTCCAAGTCTCTCTCTTCTTCCATCTCTGTCATTTCCAGATTTCTGTCTTCGATGTCACTGATTCTTTCCTCTATCTGGTCAACTCTATTTCCTAACTGGCTATTTCATTCTTCATTTCTTTTAGTGAGTTTTTAATCTCTAAAAATTCGATTTAGTTCTTTTTAAAATTTTCAATCTATTTGGTAAAATGTTCATTTTGTTCTTTGATTGTGTTTCTGAGATTATTAAACTGCTGCCTGTATTTTCTTTCATCTCCTTAAGTTTTCTCAGAAGTGCAATTTTGAATTCTCTGTCAGTTAAGTCACATATTTCCATGTGTTTAAGTTCATTTTCTGGAGACTTTTCATTTTCTTTCTGAGCTGCCTTATTACCTTGGTTTTTCATGGCAATACATGAGTTATTATTTGTTTTCTTAGGCATCTCCAAGAGGGGGTCCTGCACCAGGTCAATGGGAAGCGGTCTTTCTTTTGCTTTCCTATAGGTGTTGGTAGAATATTTTATTTTTTCTACGACTACACCCTTTTATTCACTCTTATGCTGTAGTGTTATATTTTCCTGAACTGTTCTGACATCTCACAAAATGGGTGGTGGGGTTACTAGAAAGCAAATTTTCCTCTGTGAGCAGGTTTCCTGGGTCTCAGTACCCTTCCTCTGAGAAGGGATGTGAAGAGTTTATGAAATTCCAAGACTCTTTGTGCACCAGTTTCAGTGCCTGTGTGTTTCAGTGGCTCTGTTTACCCTTGCAGCGATATACTCAGATAGATGGGTGCAAGGGTGAGTCGGGTTGCGAGAGGTGGTTGTGACCAATGGCAGAGACCACCAGCAAAACCAGTCCTGCACCCAAGGCTCCCACCACTTTGTTGGAGTTAGTTGGACCAGAAGTCATTGGCTGTGGGCCACAGTTCTCAGAACTCCAAATATTCTGTTCTTTTGTTTTGATATTGCTACCGTTCCACTTCTAGCACGGGGAAGGTGGTGGTGTTGCTGAGCACTGGGGGGAGAGAGGGTAGGGACAGGTCAGCTAGGCTCAGTGCCTATGCCTTCCATCCTTTGCTTGGCAGTGAAAGTTGAATCCACCATTTTCAGCTTTCTCCCCTCTGTCTTAGCTCCGAGGTCTCTGCCATGATTGTTGAGTTCAGCCATGTTATATGCCACTTGTAGGCCATGAGGGGAGTACAAACAGTATTCCGTGACTGTTATAGCTCCTGAATGCAGGGAGCTCAGAGCTCAGAGCTAGGTCTGAGTCCACTGGCAAGAACCCCGCGTCTCCCCACTTCTACCTTCCCTCCTCCCTCACTCACTCAATTTTCCAACCTTTAGATGATTTCAATTATGTCTTCCTTAGTCTTGCCTGTTTGCTGCACAGGGAGTCACGTGTGGAATTATAGCTGTACAATTTCTTGTAAATTCCAGGGGATATTTCAAAAGGATCACATCACTCTGCCATTTCTATGACGTAATCTACGAAGCAGTTTTGAAAGGAAAATTTACATCGTTATAGGCTGTCTCAAGAAAGAAGAGGACGTCATCAAAGTGGTGGCATGAGGTGAGGCTCTGGAGATCTCCCCTGGAATTTACAATGAATTGAACAACTATAACTCCACAAAGGACTCCCTGCACAGCAGACAGGCAAGACGAAGAGTTTCACTACTGAATTCACTTAAAGGTTGGCAAATTACACAAGCAGGGGAGGAGGGAAGGGAGAAATATGGAGATGGGACCACGTGGGCAGAGGACGAAGACCTAGCTCAGTGCTCGAAGCTTGTTGGATCCCTGAACTACTGCAGGTGTGGGAAAGGGAAGAACTCGGATTGGTAGTGCTCCATTCATGGCCCACAAGGCTGATGGGACAGCATATAACACGGATGAACCCAATGCTCATGGCAGAGACCTTGGAGCAAAAACTGAGGGAAGAAGGCTGAAGTCGGTGGTTTCAGCCCTTACTGCCCTCAGAAGCCATAGGCACTGAGACTAGCCGCCCCCTCCCTACCCTCCCAGAGCTTGCCCTGCCCACACCTGCCAGTGCTAGAAGTGGAACAGTAGCAGTGCCAGATAAATAGAATGGAATATTTGAAGCTCTGAGAACTGTGGTCCGCAGACACATATTCACAGCCCAACTAGTTCCGGCAAAGGGGAGGGAGCTGTGGAAGCAGGATTAGCTGTGGTGGTGGTCACTGCCATTGCTCTGGACCACCTCTCACAACCCATCCCACCCCTGTCCCAACCATCTGGGCTGACCCCAGCAGGAGTAAACAGAACTGCTGAAACACACAGGTTCTGAAACTGGTGCAGGAAGAGCTAAGGAATTTCAAAAAATCTCCGCATCCCCACAGGGACGTGGTGCCCTATGAACCAGGCAGACTGTTAACAGAGGAGAAGCCTGCCATCCAGGGAATCCCCCTATTGTATGAGAAGCTGGAAGAGTGCAGAGAAAACATAACACTACAGTGTGAGACAGGAAAAAAGGCTACAGTCGGAGAAAAAATAAAACATTCTACCAACACGTACTGGAAAACAAAAGAAAGACCTCTCCCTATCAACCTGCTGCAGAACTCAATCATGTAGATGTCTAGGAAGAGAAGTAATAAATCATTACTTGCCATGAATAACCAAACAAGACAGTTCAGAAAGAAAGTGAAAAGTCTCCAGAAAATGAACTTAAAGATACGGAAATATGTGACTTAAATGACAGAGAATTCAAGATTGCAGTTCTGAAAAAACTCAACGAGATGCAAGAAAACACAGAAAGGAAGTTTAATGAACTCAGAAACGCAATCAAAGAACAACATGAGCATTTTACGGAAGAGATTGAAATTTTAAAAAAGAACCAAATAGAATTTCTGGAGATTAAGAACTCAGTAGAAGAAATCAAGAATGAAATAACCAGCTTAGGTAGTAGAGTTGACCAGATGGAGGAAAGAATCAGTGACATAGAAGATAGAAACCTGGAAATGACACGGATGGAAGAAGAAAGAGACTTGACACTTAAAAGAAATGAAAGACTCTACAAGAACTTTCTGACTCCATCAGAAAGAGCAATATAAGAATAATGGGCATACCAAAAGGAGAAGAAAGAGAGAAGGGAACAGAGAATATATTGAAACAAAGTGTCAATGAGAACTTCCCAAACTTGTGGAGAGAACTGGATCTTCGAATCCAAGAAGCAAATAGAACACCTAATTACCTCAATCCCAACAGGCCTTCTCCAAGGCACATTGTATTGAAGCTGTCTAAAATCAATGACAAAGAAAGAACCCTCAAGACAGCCAGGGAAAAGAAGACAGTAACTTACAAAGGAAAGCCCATTCGAATATCATCAGATTTTTCAGCAGTAACTCTACAAGCCAGGAGGGAGTGGAACTAAATATTCAAATTATTGAAAGAGAGAAATTATGAGCCAAGAATAATATATCCAGCAAAGATATCCTTTAGATATGAAGGAGGAATAAAGACCTTTCCAGTCATACAGAGGCTGAGGGAATTTTCTAGTACACGACCTGCACTACAAGAAATACTAAAGGAGGCTATTCTACTACCATCAACAGGAACAATTTGTGGCAACCAAAACACAAAAAGGGGGAGAGTAAAAGCCTGAGCCCAAATATGGGAATGGAGAAAGTATGCGTGCTGAAGAAAATGGAATACTCTAAATATCAAACTTTCTTTTACATAAACTTAAGAGTAACCACTCAAAAAATAACCCAGGACTGAAATATATACTATAATAAAAGAAGAACAGAGGGAAATATCATAGAATACGACTATACAGAAATAATAGACAACAACAAAAAGGCAAAGAAACAATGGAGACACAGCCTTACCAGAAAACTAAAGATAGAATGACAGGAAATCCTCACATATCAATAATCACCCTAATTGTAAATGGAATGAACTCACCAATCAAAAGGGACAGAGTAGCAGATTGGATCAAAAAACTAAACCCAACCATATGCTGTCTCCAAGAGACACATCTCAGCTACAAGGAAAAGCATAGACTCAAAATGAAAGGGTAGAAATTGACACTCCAAGCAAATGGTACCCAGAGAAAATCAGGTGTAGCCATACTGATATCAGATGAAACAGACTTCAGGGTGAAAAAGATAACAAGAGACAAAGATGGACATTTCATAATGGTAAAGGGGACTATACAACAAGAAGACATAACAGTCATCAATATTTATGCCCTCAATCAAGGAGCACCAAAATATACCAAGCAACTACTAACAGAACTAAAGGGAGAAATTGACCAAAACACAATTACACTAGGGGACTTATATACATCATTGACAGCTATGGATAGATCATCCAAACAGAAAATAAATAACGAAATAGCAGCCCTAAATGACACATTAGATGAAATGGACATAATTGACATATACAGAGCACTTTATCCTAAAACATCAGACTATACATTATTTTCTAATGTACATGGAACATTCTCAAGATACACCATATATTGGGACATAAAATCAGCGTCAGCAAATTTAAGAAGATTGAAATTATACCAAGTATATTCTCTGACCACAAGGCTATGAAATTGGATATCAACTGCAAAGAGAAAGCAGGAAAAAACACAAATACATGGAGATTAAACAACATACTTTTAAAGAACAACTGGGTCAAAGAAGCAATCAGAGGAGAGATCAAAAGACACATAGAAACCAATAACAATGAAAATACATCCTACCAAAATTTTTGGGATGCAGCAAAAGCAGTTTTAAGAGGGAAATTTATATCATTACAGGCCTAGCTCAAGAAACAAGAAAAATCCCAAATAAATAACCTCATGTTACACCTTAAAGAACTAGAGAAAGAAGAACAAATGAAACCCAAGTTCAGCAAAAGAAAGGAAATAACAAAGTCAGAGCAGAACTAAATGAAATAGAGAACAAAAAGAAACGGAAAAAAATAATGTGACAAAGAGCTGGTTCTTTGAAAAGATTAACAAAATTGCCAAACCCTTGGCTGGACTCACTAAGATAAAAAGAGAAAAGACACTAATTAACAAAATCAGTAATGAAAAAGGGGAAGTTATCACTGACGCCACAGAAATACAAAGGATCATCCAAGAATACTATGAAAGACTATATGCCACCAAATTCTATAACCTAGAAGAAATGGACAAGTTCTAAGAAACATATAGCCTTTCAAGGCTGAACCAGAAAGAACTGGAAAATCTAAACAGACCGATCACCAGTAACGAAATTGAATCAGTCATCCAAAATCTTCCCAAAAGCAAAAGTCCGGGGTCAGATGGCTTCACTAGTGAATTCTACCAAACCTTCAAAGAGGATCTAATACCAATCCTTCTCAAACTCTTCCAAAAAAAATGAAGAAGAGGCAATACTCCCTAACTCATTTTATGAGGCCAACATTACCCAGATACCAAAACCTTGTACGGACAGCACAAAAAAAGAAAACTACAGACCAGTATCTCTGATGAATACAGATGCAAAAATCCTAAACAAAATTCTAGCACCTGCTATCGAAGGCAGTGTGGAGGTTCCTCAAAAAATTACAAATTGAATTACCGTATGACCCAGCAATCCCTCTCCTGGTTATCTACCCAAAAAAATTTGAAAACATTTATCCGTAGTCACATGTTCTCCCATGTTCATTGCAGCTTTATTTACGGCAGCGAAGACATGGAAACAACCAAAATGTCCTTCGATAGATGAATGGATAAAGAAGTTGTGGTATATATACACAATGGAATACTATTCAGCAGTAAGAAAAGATGAAATAAGACCATTTGTGACAACATGGATGGACCTTGAAATTATAATGCTAAGCAAAATAAGTCAGGCAGAAAAAGGAGAGACCATATGGTTTCACTGGTATGTGATTTATAAACCAAAAACAGCAAAAGAATAAGAAAAACAAATGAGAAACAAAAACTCATAGATACAGACAGTAGTTGAGTAGTTACCAGACGGTAAGGGGGAGAGAGGTGGTAAATGAGCATAAAGGGGATCGAATATATGGTGATGGAAAAAGAGCTGACTCTGGGTGGTCAACACACAATGGGATTTATAGATGATGTAATACAGAATTGTACACCTGAAATCTATGTAACTTTACTAACAATTGTCACCCCAATAAACTGTAATTAAAAAAAAAATTAAGAGTAGAATTATCATATGATCCAGCATTCCCTCTCCTGGATATCTACCCAAGAATTCTGGGAACAGTGATCCATAAAGATATATGTGTTCCATTGCTCATTGCAGCCTTATTTACAGAGGCCAACACATTAGAAACAACTAAAGTGTCCTTCAATAGATGACAGGATAAAGAAGATGTGGTATACATACAGAATGGAATACTATTCTACCATAAGAAAAGATGAAATACTGCCACTTGTAACAACATGGATGGCTGTTGAGATTATTATGCTAAGCAAAATAAGTCAGGCAGAAAAAGTCTCAGGCATATGAATTCACTGATATGTGGTATATGAAACTGAAAACATCAAAGGAACAAGTCAATCAAATGAAGAAACAAAAAGTCAGAGACACAGATGATAGTTTAGTGGTTACCAGAGGGCAAGGGAGAGAGAGATGGTAGATGAGTGTAAAAGGGATCAAATATATGGTGATGGATGGAGAACTGACTCTTGATGGTGAATACAGAACATGATATGTAGATGATGTATTACACAATTGTACACTAGAAAGCCATGTAATTTTAGTAACAATTGTCTCACAGTAAACTTTATTTTTTTAATAAAATATAAGTTTATATCATTAGAGGTTGATTTCAAGAAAGAGGAAAAATTAGAAATCGGCAATGTAATGTTACATCTTAAAGAACTAGAAAAGAAGAACAAATGAAACTGAATGTCAGAAGAAAGAAGGAAATAATAAAAATTAGGGCAGAATTAAATGAAATACAGTACAGAAAGACAATAGAAAAAATTAAGGCAACAAAAAACTGGATCTTACAAATGATTAATAAAAGCGTGAATCCCCTGGCTAGACTCACTAAGGAAAAAGGAGGAACACACAAATAAATAAAATCAGAAATTAGAGAAGTGATGTCGGATATTGCACAAATAAAATGGATTTTAAAAAGTGTATTGTGGAAGTCTATATGCCACCAAATTCAATAACCTAGAAGAAATTGACAAGTTCTTAGAAATATATAACCTTCCTAGACTGAATCACAAGGAACTGGAAAATCCAAATAGACCAATGAAAACTAAGGAAGTGAAACAATCATCCAATACCTTCCCAATAGCAAAAGTCCAGGACTGGATGGCTTCACTTGTGAGTTCCACCAAATTTTCAAAGGTGACTTAATACCTGTCCTCCTCAAACTCTTCCAAAATATTGAAGAAAAAGCAATACTTTCTAACTCATTTTATGAGGCCAATAGTCCTTTGATAACAAAATTTGGTTAGTATAAACACACAAAAAATAAAACTACAGACTAACATCTTTATGAATACAGGTGCAAAAATCCTTAACTAAATATTAGCAAATCAAATACATTACATTAAAGAGTATATCAGGACCAAGTGGGCTTCATTTCAGGGGAACAACAATGGTTCAACATGCACAAATCAACAGTGTGATACTCCACATAAAATATAGGATAAAAATCTTACAATAATATCAATAGGTGCATAAAAAGCATTTGAAAAGATAAAAACAATTCATTTATGATTGAAACTCTTAATAAAATTGGAATAGAAGGAAAGTACCTCAACTTAATAAAGGCCATATATTACAAACTCTCAGTTAATATCATACTTAATGGTGAAAAAATGAAAGGTTTACCTGTAAGTTCAGGCACAAGATAGGAATGCCTTCTGTCACCACAGTTTTTCAACATAGTACTGGAAATCCTAGCCAAAGCAATCAGGCAAGAAAAATAAATTAAAAAATTCCATATTGGGAACGAAGAAGTCAAATTGTCTACTTTTTGTAGATGACATGATTCTTTATATAGAAAACCCTAAAGACTCCACACATACACACACACACAAAAAAAAAAAAACACAAGCAAAAAAACAACCAAAAAAAAAAAAAAAGAACTATAAGAAGCAATAAATAAATACACTAAAGTTGCAGGATACAAAAATTAATGTACACTGAGGCACTAAGATAGCAACTCGTTTTGCCTGAGGACAAACTACTCATAAGATTAAAACCCTGGTCTTCTGGTTCCTTATCCATGCGTTTGGAAAGACAGAGCACTAAATTTTAGATGCATCCTAGGAGAACCCAAACTCTTCTTTTATGATATATTTACATTTACGGCCACTGGCAACCAATAATTGACTTTAAGTCAAGCTGGAAAGCAGGACCTACACAAAGTTGTCAATGATAAGAAATGTTGCACAATTATGTACTTAGCTATTTAAATTAACTCAAATCAACACATTTTTTGTGTGTGTCTAACATTGTTAGACTAAGCACTAAAAAGAAGGAAAGCTTGTTATTTGTAACAACATGGATAGACCTAGAAGGTATTATCTTAAATGAAATAAGTCAGACACAGATAAATACTGTCTGATTTCACTTATATGTGGAACATAAACAAGTAAATAAACCACATAAAACAGAAAGAGACTCATTGATACAGAGAACAAACTACAGGTTGTAAAAGGGAGGGATGTGGAAGGATGAGTGAAAAAGATGAAGGGGAATAAGAGGTACAAATTTCCTGTTATAAAATAAGTGCATCACAGTCATGTAGTGTACAGCACAATGAATATAATCAATAATATTGTAATAATTTTGCATGGTGACAGATGGTTACTAGGCTAGTGGTGAACACATTGTAAGTTATATATGTGTAAATGTTGAATCATTATGTTGTACACTTTAAACTAATACAATATAATATGATATTCCAATGATACTTTAATAAAAAAGCAAAGATAGGGAAGGATTAATGAGGATTGCAGCTATCCCAGAAGTTTCCAAGAGAAATAGAACTGTAGATTGGGCTGGAAGTAATCGGGTAGGTCCTTTGGGGAAGACTTCTGTATTTCAGTTGCATGGACTTCAAGTCAACAAACATCAAAGACTAGGTAAAAGCATGTGTTATGGAATACAGTGATTAAGAAGGCATTGTCCGTACCCTCAAGGACCTTAAACTCTAGTGAAGACCACATAATTTCACTTAAGGCAGCTCTAGCGATTTGAGAACATGCATTATGGTAGTTCTCCCCAAAGCTGTTAATTTGACATCTAACACAGCATAAATACAGAACTAAAAGAGGAATGAAATTTGGTGGTTGCATAGGAAAACAATGACTTCAGATGAGATTGATTAACCATGTTATCAACAGCTCCTTCCAGGGTTACCTCTCCTTGACTTCTTTACAAGGCTGTTTTCTCTGGGTCAGAAAATACAGTGTCCTGATATTGGAGAAGTCAAGTATCCAGCCCATTTGTGCTGAATCTGTTCTCTTTGTCACTGTGTAAAATTCAAAGTGATGTATATTTGCTGTCTTGTTATTTATTTGCCAGTATAAATAAACATCAGTTGAGCCTATGAATACGTACCAAAGCAATCTTGAACCATCAAAGTCTATGAGCTTTCTTCAGCTCTATTCTGTCCAAAACTTTATCACCAAATTGTGAGATATCTTAATACTGGCTATAAAATGTATGTAATATCAAGTTCACTTAAATATTTAGTTGTTCATATCTGCATATTACTGTCATGTTCTTGTACCGTTACAACTGTCCTTGTAAGCTATAGAGATGATACCAATATTTACAGAGTGGCATCAGGAATTAAATTAAAGGAATCTAGTGGGTAAAAGTGCCGCAACCCACGCGGCCAGGAGGGCTAGGCCTGAAGGGGAACTGTGGGAGATTAAGAAAAAACACAGAGACAGGAAAGATGGGATCAGGAGGTCCACTGTCCACGGATTGTGGAGGAATAGCGCAGTTTTCATTTCTCACACGGTTTTTATACAGTCTTAGAACAAGTGCCTATACAAGCTAGTATTAATAGAACAAGCAAATATTAGAAGAACATATTGTTCTGTGAATATGTAAGTTTGTATGTCTGCGGCTGTAATTGTGTTATCTTGTTCTTTCTGGGGGAAGATGTTGAGGCGAAGCCTCCCTTATCAGCTTACATCCTGCTCTCCACAAAAAGGGGGAGGGGGTGGAAAAATCTTAGACTGTTTGAAATGACTATTATTAAAGTATGAGTGTAATACCAAAATGACTAGATAAGAAGTTAGAAGATCCAGGTTTTGGTCTTGGTTATAAGCTATGAGGAGACACAGTAACTTATCTGGGCCTCAGTTTCCTCATTTGAAAATGAAGGGTTCGATGAAATGACCTCTACAGTCTCTTTAATTTTAAGTCTATTATTACATTGATTGAACACATTCTGGTGTAAATGTGAAAGCTGAAAGGGAAATAAAGCATGCTCTGTCCATTAAAACATTTAAAAATCAACCAGAAACTAGAATCATAGACAGACAACATTTAAAAGGACCTAACTTGTCATCTATTCCAGAAATTGGACAACTTTGTGAAGAGCTAGATAGCAAATATTTTAGGCTTTCAGGGCCACCTATGGTCTTTCTCACATATTCTTCTTTGTTTTTATTTCTTTTTTTTTTTAATTTATTTTTAATTTATTGGGGTGACAATTGTCAGCAAAATTACATAGATTTCAGGTGTGCAATTCTGTATCACATCATCCATAAATCACATTGTGTGTTCCCCACCCATAGTCAGCTCCCCTTCCATCTCCATACATTTGATCCCCCTCACCCTCATTTCTAAGCAACCATTTAAAAAGCATTCTTATCCTCTAGGATATACAAAAAGGCCTGATTTGAGCTAGGATACATATTGGTAAACTCTTGGTGTACTCTAACACACATTTTACAGATGAAGAGATTAAGGTCTAGAGATGTTAGATGACTTGTGTATAGTCACAAAGTTAGCAAATAACAGCATCAGAACTAGTTGTCAGGGCTAATACATCCCAGTCTAGTGCAATTTCCTGCCTCCCTAAAAAAAAATGACTTAGAAAGATCATCTCACTTAATACCCCAAATAACCCTATCAGATAAATGCTATTATTATGATTATGATTATCTATTTACAGATTAGAAAATGAAGGGTTCAGTCAATTGTCTGAAGTTACAAACCTAGTAATTTATGGAACAGAAATTTGAAACTAAGTCTGTCTTACTCTAAGCCTGTTAAGCGGTAAAGTTTGTAGATTCAAAGCAATTAGGTAACTGAAGATTAATAGGGATAGGTTCTCTAGAACCCCCAGGGTACATCAGAAGTAGTTCCAGTGTCCTCTCCTTAACAAAACATTAATCATCAGACTTAAACTTAGGTATAAGCAGTTACCTTGTCACCCATTGCTCCAGTCCGGATTTCCAAACAATATGGCAGCTCTGCCAACACTGAATATCTCTAGTCTAACCCAAGCAGCAATGGACAGTGATGGCCTTTGGAAACGGCGTGTACTGGACAGCCAAGTAATAGGGTATCTATCAATTAGAACAGGGATTTTAGCCAGTGTAGCATTTGAAAATTAAAGAAAAACATTGAGCAGGTAGTGACAGGTACTTGATCATTCCCACCTAATGTCTAAATGTAATTATCTCTCCAGCTTGGTCACCCACAGTGGACACAGTATAGTTCTTTTTCTTTAAAAGAAAACATAGTGCCCTGTGATACAGCTCTTCACCAAAACAGTTACTACTAGACCTTTATTAACTCCATAGTCCTCAAGAGTTGCTTCTGAACATCTGTAAGGAATTCATCCTGACATATTACTAGCATGTTTAAATAAGCATATAATACCTACAATTGCAAGTACTACTCTCTTTATCACTTTCGTGATGTAGTAAAATAATATACTGAGCTAGCAATAAGAAAGCTTCAATTCCATCTCCTGCTATGCTATAAACTGGCTATGTATCCTTGGGCAAGTTACTTCTTCTCTCTGGATCTCTCTTTGCTCCTCCAAATAATGGAGTGGGGGTGGTTAAATGGATAAATGTCATTCAAAATCTGTGGCCCAGCTTCTCCATTATTCTCACAAGCACATTCTTCCCTTACTCCAAATTCTTGCTCTATATGAATAAAATGAAAGCCTGATATTCAAACTTCTCTATGATTTAAGCTAACCTTTCAGGTGCTGTTCCATCTCCAAACATTTCTAAGAAATCATATTGTCTGTTCATATTAAGCTGTTTGCTGTACTTCTTTCACACACATCCTATGTTCATTTCCATGGCCATGCCTTAATTCAGGCTCTTCCCTCAGCTTAAAAGGTCTGCTATGATCCAAAGCTTACCCCACCCTTCAAGACCCAACTCATTCGCATTTTCTCAAGAAGGTTTTCCTTCAAGGGAGAGGTAAGAAAGAACATAATATTTGAAAGATCTACAATGCAGAGTTTATTCAGAATCCAATAGCCCGATATTGTGGTAGTTATAATTCACTTCTCTGAAAGTCCAAAGTTAGAAAAAAGTAAACAAATCAGAATCATAGACACATTCTAATAAATCTAGTGTGGTGATACACAGATATCACAAAGTTTTCCACAAATATAATGGTACACCTTTTAAAATATGGAATAACTAACCTTGAAATCCCCTTGAATTTTATAAACCTATAAGAATACTAGGATGCAGATATTATAGTGTAGTATTCTCACTAGATTGCAGACATCACAAAATATCTGAGTTTAAAGGATTCCTAGAGGTCATTGAATCAATGTTTTCACCTAATGCAAAATCTCCTTAAAAGATGGTCACCCAACCCCTTCTTGACCTCTGCTTAAACACTTACAGGAATGAGAAACTCATTACTTCACAAGATAGCCCATAAAACGTCTGTAAACTAATAAATCCATTCATTCATTCAATATATAATTATTGAGAAACTACTATGCCCAGATACTGTTTCAGGTATGATGGAGACACAGTGGTAGACAAGACAAAAAGAGCCTTACTCTCATGGAGTTTACATTCTATTTGTAAGGAAATAAATGGCAAACAAGTAAATGAGTACATAAAGATAACACTTCTGGAATGTGATAGGTGCAATAAAGTAAAAATAATTTTATTAGATAAATAATAACAAAATGTAGGAGGCATAGGGAATAATATTAGATTGGTTGATCAGGGAAGATCTCTCTGAGGAGGTGACATTTAAGATAAGACCTGAATAATTGAAAGGTGCAAATATTTTGGGGAAGAGTGTTCCATGGAGGAAGAGGGAACAAGTAAAAGGACCCTGAGGTAGAAGTATACCTGGTGTACACAAGGAACCGCAAGGAAGCCCATGTGACTGGACAGCAATGAGCAAGGAGGAGTGGTAGGCAATGAGCTGAGAGAAATAGGATGAAGCCAATCATGCAGTACCAATCATGTAGGTCATAGTTAAGAACTTGATATTCATTCTGAAAGCAATGGGCTATTCTATCTTTGAGGATGATATACACCAGTATTATCTCTATTCTATTTGACAGCTCTTCACATATTTGAAGACATTGCTTATGTCCCCCCAAGTCCTCT
The DNA here is from genome assembly GCF_004115265.2 of Rhinolophus ferrumequinum. Classification (NCBI taxonomy): domain Eukaryota; kingdom Metazoa; phylum Chordata; class Mammalia; order Chiroptera; family Rhinolophidae; genus Rhinolophus; species Rhinolophus ferrumequinum. The sequence continues at coordinate 27,476,577 of NC_046284.1, read as the reverse complement.
CTTTTGCAGATCAAAAGTCACCAAATTGTTCAACCATTTATAATAGATTGTTTTCAGGTTCCTCATTATTCCAATTATCCCCTTCTATTCATGCTTCACTTTTCAAATGTTTTTTCTAAACTGTGTAGTGACACATTTTATGTGAGAAATAAATGTTACCTGAAGGGATGAACAAATGACATGTCATGCTCAATGCACAGTATAATAGGATAATATATTTCATTGTACTGGACATTACAGTTCTATTATTATAACCCAAGTAGCCCTTATTTTGAAAGTAACACACTTTATTTCTTAAGGCATCAACAGCCTGTTTCATGTGTATAAAAGATGACAGGAAAGCTGATTTTCATTGCTATACGGATCAGCAACTACATCATGAATTGTCATCAATTTTGCTTCAAAAAATGTTAGCATTTTATACTAAAAGTACATGGTAGATGGATTGTAAAAAGAAAAAAAAATGGCTCAAATTATTAACCCATCAGTGGATCCATACACTTTGCTACAAGACTTTGCAATATTTACCCACTCTGAATGAAGTGTTCTTTCCCATCCCTTAATTTCATGCCTGTACATGTAACTTCCTTCCTTTAATTGAGTGTTAGCAAGTGTGACACACTTTGGTCATCTATGCTTGCTCTATTAGCCCCCTCCTATCATCATACAAACACACTCATGCTAGCCTGCTGAAGAGATGCAAGAGAATGTGGAGAAGAGCCAAGTCATCCAAGCTGAGGCCATCCTAAACAAACCAGCTCTTGGGTGAATCACATATTTTAGGTGCATGAATGGGACCAAATGAGACCAGAAGAACTGCTCCACCAACTCATTCACTCACAAACAATAATATATGGTTGTCGCTCAAAGCCACTGATTTGTAAAGTGGTTTGTTACACACAGCAATAATTTACTGATACAAAGAACTTTCAGTCTTTGGTGTCCAATCATAAATCCCCTTCCTTCAATACATGCATGCACACACATACATATTCCAGCAAAAGAGTCTGAACATTGGTGCAATTGGTTTTGAAAGATTTTAGACTTTTGGTCCCCCAAAAATCATAGGTATGATGGGGTTTTGTGTCTATGTAATATAAGTCATATCCGTTTAGGTACCTAAATGCCACCACTTCTTTTGGACTCAACTGAATTCTCACTATGTACAGCACAAGCCTGTCCACTGTATGCAGAATGCTAAATCAATCAAAACCAAAAACAAATGTTATACACACAAAGCTTACACTTACTTAAAATGTGTTTTCTGTCTATTTTCCCTCAGCTCTATATGAAATTATGGACCAACTGCAGAGCAAAAATGTTTTCTTGGAAGAGATGAGTTTCCCATTGTGTCTAAGGTAATAGAAAGGATATTACTGCTCTCTTAAATCTTCATGCAGTTGACTTGTTGTGAATTGCTGCAATAAAGTAAAAGAAAATCATTGTTAGGTTTCAAAAAGAAAAACCAAGTTATTTTAAATAAAATTTACATTAATGTGCAGACATGCCACACCGAAAAACTCATTTGCAAGTCCCAATAATTGGTCATGGCTTATTAGATGTTTGTATATTTCGATTTATACAGTTTAATATATAGTTTTTTCTTTTGGTTGCTTATTTATTGTCTCATTGGAAAAGAAATTTAAGACAAATTAAATTCAATCTTGTTGCCAGTGATGTGTCTGAAATGCAATAACTGACTTATTTAAAACTACATGTTACAAGAAAACAAAATAAAATAGTTCCATCTTGAAAGTTCTTTCCTGCTATAAAATGTAGAATGCACCATAGAGAAATAAGGACATGATTTTCCAAACCTAGTAGAAAGTACATACATTTTATTCTCTAGAATCTTAGGATCTCATAGAGGGTCATGAGTAAGATTCTGAGAAAGACCCTTGAGAAAGGGTTAAATGTAGAGAAATCATTACTTTGAGTAAAGTCATAGAGTGTGGAAGGGGATACCTAAGCTTATTCTACTTCTCTCCTACCTAAAATTGGTGAATCCTGGGAAAACTTCAGACAAGAGGATTTAGTAAAAATGAGGACATCTTTCTACTTAATTCTACTTAGAATTCTACCAGGCATAATGAGCCTGTATCCCTAGGCCATAATTTACTCTTCTTGCAAGCTCTGTTCTCGGACCCAAGTTATTCCTAATCAGGAAGGATTTTTGAAGCCTAGTTTAGTATTCAAGTAGCCCATCATTAAATCTCAGTTACTACTAGTCGTGTTCTGATCACATGGCCCCATTCTAGTAACTAAATTTCTAGCTAAACTTCTTGGTGCCTCTAGTTTCCTCACCACCACCCCACCCCAAATGGGATGGTGTGAAATAACGCAGGTGCCTGGCACACAGTAAGAATTTGATAAAAGTCATCTACTGCTAGTTTATCCCTATTACTAGTGGTGTGGTGGTAAACTGGCTCTCCTCGGAGGTGGTGAGGGAGGGTGGAAAGCCCTTATTTATATTACTTGTTCATTTTCATGGTGCAAATACTCCTATCATAGCTGATATCAAACAATTAGCATGAATTCAGTGAACGGAGAGTTAGGAAGAGAAGTACACGTAGTCAGCTCTCACTAGCCAGTATAAACCAGCTCCACCACACCATTGCATGACCAAGATTCTACCTTGTAACCCACTTAAAGTAACTGCCTCTATTATTTCCCCCTGTATCTTAATCCTGATAATTGCAAAACTTTGACCTTACCTCTCTCTCAAACTAAAGTCCCATTCCTGAACCGCAGAAGTGACCCCAAGACATGTTATCTATCAGTTCTCTCTGATTGGACAATCTTCCTGCTCATCTGGGTCTTGGTATACCTCCTGCTCCCAGAAATTCTGTCATCATGTTGCACATGACTGTCAAGCCACTTTATCCTTGAAAGACCTCACTAATTATACGCATATATTAATCTGATTGGACTGCTACCATCTTCTAGTTATAGCTGTGGTTGGGACTCTATCTGGGACAAAAGACAGGGCCTACTGAAATAATGTTACAGTTTGGAACAAGAAATCAAAGAGTTCATTCATCTGCTTGAATAAAAATCTATTCTCTTGGTCTAATTAACACTTTATTTTCACTATCTGGATACTACACACTGCTACTAGGCACCAGTGGTTGAGTAGACCATCATAAACACACCAGGAGTTTCAGGATGGTATAGACACACACCATTCATAAATAAAAGAAATGCAACATCCATTTAATGAACACATCACAACATATAATCACAACCAAACCATGAAATCTGAAGTAGGTCCATCATATAGAGTAAATCATTGCCAATAATTTACTCATACTATCATATTGCACTTGATAGTTTGAAAAGATGAAGGCATATTGATGCAATTATTTGTGCAAGTGGGTAAGTGACCCAATTATGGATATAATTATGACACAGCATTAATGCTGATAATGATGGAAGAGATGATCACAGAGCCAGATAAGAAGATAATACAGAGCCAGAAAAGAGAAAAGGGTAATTTGATTTGGAAAACATGAAGCAACTGAAAGCATCTGTAGGCAACTGATATCTCTTAAATATTCACATGACAAGGGTCAGTGGGAGAGGAAAGGATTCAACAAGGTAAATAGAAAGAAAATTATAGACCTTACATAAATTATAAACTAACAAATATTTAGCAGACATTGAAATTCATGCAGCAGAGAATCTGAATCTAATCATACATTGTCTTGTTTTAACACCTTGAAAGATCTTAGCATTATCACATGGTTATGAGTTTCCCTTTGAACTATAACTGTGCAGATATGCTGAGTAATTAAGAGGCTCCTGGACTTCTATTCCTCATGGGGATGTATACATATCCATTCTGGTGCATCACTTAAGATCCTACACTAAAAGTGAGGAAGCTGACCAAAGTCTGCATAAAAAGAAGGCTTCTACAGAAATACAACAACTATGTCTCACCCAAGAGACACCCTGGTTCTCCTATTTACATGACAATCTACTATTTGCACATGGCCAATCTTTCTCGTTATTTATCTGGCTAGCCACCTTAGCTCCAAGACTGGATCACTCACTTGCTTGCTGATTCTTCCATCTATCTTATTGTTTATTAAACAATCATTATTGAACATCTATGTGATAGACACTAAAATGATTGGAACTAAATGCTTACATAAACACATACATAACTATATACCAGGGTATGTGTCCTCAAAGCACACACAAATCTAATTCAAGAGAGAGAAAGGTAAACAGCTAATCACAAAAGAATGTGAGACGTTTCATTTTTGTGTTATAATGGGCCAAAAAAGAGCCAAGAAGAGAAACACTGGCCTTGACTAGAGGAGTCAGAGAAGGTTTTCTGGAAGAAATAACTTCTGAGACAAGCAAAACCATTGCCTCCATTGATCTTTAGTGTAGGGAAAGACAAATAATAAAAATACATAATAATATATCAGTTAGGAACTAGTATGAAGAAAAACAGCATGTTGTAGAGATAGCATAAAAAAGGTACATATTGGATAGGATGTTCAGAGAAGGCCTTGCTAAGGTGTTTGAGCAGTCTTGAATGACATGAGGGAGCAGACATGTGGATAGCTGAGAGAGAAACATTCTGGATCTTAGGCAGGAGTGCATTTAAAGAGTTCAAAGACCAAACAATAAATAAATAAATAAATAAATAAATAAATAAATAAATAAATAAATAAATAGTTCAAAGACCACGATCAACTGGGGATTATCCCAGGGGCATAAAAATGGCTCAACATATGCATATTGATCAATGTGATACGCCACCTAAACAAAATAAAAGATAAAAATCATATGATTATCTCAATGGATGCAGAAAGATATTCGAGAAGACACAACATCCATTTATGATTAAAACACTGAATAAAATGGGTATAGAAGGAAAATATCCTAACATAATAAAGGCCATATATGACAAATCTTCAACTAATATCCTTTTTTTTCAGTATTTTTTTCTTTTTTTAAGGCGGGTGCATCTCACAGCGGCCCATGCAGGGATCAAACCAGCAAACTTGGTGCTACCAGCACCATGCTCTAACAAACTGACCTAGCTGACCACCTCAATATCATACTTAATATTGAAAAACTGAAAGTTTTTCCCTAAATTAAGGAACAAGACAGGATTGCCCATATCACCACTGTTATTCAACATAGCTGTGGAAGTCCTAGCCATAGCAATCAGGCAAGAGAAAGAAATAAAAGGCATCCAAATTGGGAATGAAGAAGTTAAATTGTCACTTTTTGCAGATGACATGATGCTCTACATAGAAAACTTGGAGGACTCCATCAAAAAGCTATTAAAAACAATAAACAAATACAGTAAAGTTGCCCGCTAGAAAATCAACATACAAAAGTCCATTGCATTCCTATATATTAACAAAGAAATCTCAGAAAGAAAAAAAAACACACAAGAAACAATTCCTTTTAATATTTCAACAAAAAGAATAAAATACCTAGGAATAAACTTAACCAGGGATATGAAAGACCTATACACTTAAAACTATAAGACATTTATAAAATAAATTGAAGAAGACACAAAGAAATGGAAAGACATTCAGTGTTCCTGGATTGGAAGAATCAACATAGTTAAAATGGCCCTATTACCCAAAGCAATATATAGATTTAATGCAATCCCTATCAAGTTCCAATGACTTTTTTTAAAAAAATAGAACAAAATATCATCAGATTTGTATAGAATCACAAAAGACCCCAAAAACCAAAGGAATCCTAAGAAAAAACAACAATGCTGGAGGTATCACACATCCTGACTTCAACTTGTACCACAAAGCAACAGTAAATAAAACAACATGGAATTGGCAGAAATACAGACACACAGACCAATGAAATGGATTGAAAACCCAAAAATAAACCCACATATATATGGCCAGGTAATTTCTGATAAATGAGATGCAATAGAATAAAGAAAGCCTCTTCAATAAATGATGCTGGGAAAATTGGAAAGCCATGTGCAAAAGAACGAAACTGGACTGCTATCTGTCACCATGTACCAACATTAACTCAAAATGCATCAAAGACCTAAATATAAGACCTCAAAAAATAAACTGCATAGAAGAAAGCATAGGTACTAAACTTATGGGCCTTGGATTCAAAAAAGATTTCATGAATTTGACCTCAAAGTTAAGGGAAGAAAAAGCAAAGTAAATGTATGAAACTACATCAAACTGAAAAGCTTCAGCACAGCAAAAGAAACCATTAACAAAACAAAGAGTTAACCAACTGAGTGGGAGAATATATTTGCACACAATGCCTCTGATAAGGGACTGGTATCCAAAACATATAAAGAACTCATACAACTCAACAAAAAACGAACAATCCAATTAAAAAAATGGGCAGATAATCTGAGCAGTCACTTCAAAAATGAAGGCATACAAGTGGTTCACACATATATGAAAAGATGCTCAACTTCACTAGCTATTAGTGAAATGAAAATCAAAACCACAACGAAATACCACCACACACCAGTTAGAATGGCTATCATTAATATGACAAATAATAACATGTTGAAGAGGCTGTAGAGTAAAAGAAACCCTCATACACTGTTGGTGGGAATGTAAATTGGTACAGCCACTATGGGAAACAGTATAGAGGGTCCTCAAAAAATTAAGACTAGAATTACCATATGACCCAGCAATGCATTACCTGGGTATCTACCCCAAAAATCTAAAAACATTATCCATAAAGATTTATGTGCCCTGACATTCTTTGTAGCATTATATATGGTGGCCAACGCATGGAAACAAGTGTCCTTCAATAGATGATTGGATAAATAAGATTTGGTGTATATATAAGGTCTGACACTTAAGTTGGTGACTCATCCTAGAAAAAGTGCTACATATCTCATTGCTGAATATCACTATGGTCACCTTTGAAGTACTCCCCTTGGGAGGCTATGCACTGATGCCAGCTCCTAGTTCAGCCTTCAAAGCAATTACTTAGCTGTAAGACCCCAATCCATAAGACTCCTAGTAGAAAACATAGGCAATAAACTCTCTGACATTGTTCTTCATCATATTTTTTTCTGATATATGTCCTCAGGCAAGGGAAACAAAAGAAAAGTAAACCAATGGCATTACATCAAACTAAAAAGTTTTTGCACAGCAAAGTAAATCATCCGCAAAACAAAAAGACAACACAGTGTGTGAGGGTAGATAGTCACGAATGGTACATCTGATAAGGGGTTAACATACAAAATTTAAAAAGGACCCATACAACTCAACACCAAAACAAAACAAACATCCAATTTAAAAATGGGCAGAGGATCTAAATATATATTTCTCCAAACAGGACATACAGGTAGGCTATAGTCATATGAAAAGATGCTGAACATCACTAATCAGGAAAAACATGCAAGTGAAAACCACACTGAGACAGTACCTCACACAAGTCAGAATGGCAATCAACAATGAGTCAAAAAAAAAACGTGTTGGCAAGGATGTGGAGAAAAGGGAACCCTCATGCACTGCTGGTGGGATTGCAAATTGGCACAGGCACAATGGAAAACATTTGGAGGTTCTTCAAAAAATTTAAAATAGAAATATCTTATTACCCAGCAATTCCACTTCTGGATATTTATCTGAAGAAATCCAAAACACTCATTTGCAAAGATATATGCACCCTTATGTATACCACAGCACTATTAGCAGTAGCCAAGAGATGGAAGCAATCCATGTGTCCATCAATAGATGATTGAATAAATGAGATGATTGTGTATATATATATATATATATATATATATATATATATATATATATATATATATATATATAAAATCACGAGTAACAAAAAAATGTATACAAGTGAACACTTTGGTCAACATTGCTCAAGCAGTAAGTGTCTGGAAACTGATGGTAACCACTTTGAGTACCTCTTGTAATTGCAGAAGTTAAACGTGACTTATATTCATTTTTTGTATCGGTATATATTGAGTATTACAATTTTAATACAGTTTTCCTTTCTTAAAATGTGTATACATTTTTTGGCACCCTCTGTGTATATACATATGGTATGACAATTAAATTTGTGAACTTGTTGCAACATTGTTGCTAACTTTTTTTTGTATCAGATGGATTATTCATTATGAATTTGTACCAATTGGACAGTTAACCAAGTTTACCATTCGGAAGTGCCGAAAAGGCTGCTTGAAAAAGTTAGACGACCTTAAATTTGTTAGTTAGTAAACAAATAACTGTATTGGAACACCCTCCCTACTCACCTGATCTGGACCCCAATGGCTTCTTTCTTTACCCGAAGATAAAGGAAATATTGAAAGAAAGATATTTTGATGCCATTCAAGACATCAAGGGTAATACGAAAACAGCTCTGATGGCTATTCCAGAAGAAGTTCCAAAATTGCTTTGAAAGGTGGACTAAGTGCTGGCATCGGTGAATACCTTCCCAAACGGTGTACTTCGAAGGTGACCATAGTAATATTCAGCAATGAGGTACGTAACTCTTTTCCTAGGGTGAGTTCACAAACTTAATTATCTGAACTTCGTGTGTGTGTGTGTGTAATGGCATATATATCTATCTATGAATATATATAAATGGAATATTACTCGGCCATAAAAAAGAAATTTTACCATTTGTGATAATATGGATGGACCTGGAGGGTACTATGCTAAGTGAAATAAGTCAGAGAAAGACAAATACCGTACATCTCACTTATTTGTGGAATCAAAAGAACAAAATAAACAAAACAGAAACAGACTCTTAGGTACAGAGAACAAAATCATGTTTGCTAGATCTAAGGGTGGCTTGGGAGCTGGATGGAAAAAGGTGAAGAGATTAAGAAGTACAAATTTGTAGTTATAAAATGGTCATGGGAATGTAAAGTACAGCATCACGAATATAGTCAATAATATTGTGATAACTATGTATTGTGCCAGGTGAGTACTAGTGTAATGGATTGACCATTTCATAAATCATATGTATGTCTAACCACAAAGTTTACCTGAAACTAATATAAAATGATATTGAATTACAGCTGTTATTCAAAAATAATTTTAAAATATATTTCAAAAACAAGAAAATTATATGCCAGAGACTACCTGTGGTCCACAAATTCTAATATTTTTCTTTCTGGTCTCTTTAAAGAAAAAAGAAGGGAAATTATTAATCTCAAATATGAAATGTTTTCCGGCACATCAGGCCTTAGGAGTGGCCAATCTATTATTATATGAAGGAGGGATGATGTTCCTTCTTTCTGTCTCTCTCTCTGCTCAGCCGTCAACAAAGTTGATTTGGATATTTTTTCTCTTTCCCTTCTGCCTTCTTAAGGTTCATTCTTCTCACTGTGTAAGGTATATATTTCCTCTTTCAAACCTCATGGGAGAAAGATTCTAACAGCTCTTCCATATAGAGTTATGGAACTCAGTTAAGATGCACCACTGAAGTCATGCATGGCCCTGAACCATTGACAATGGCTACAAGAATGAAACATGATGACTCATTCAAGAAAACTGAGACCATTCCTGGATTGAAGGTAGAGTGAACAGAGGAGCAACTGATAGAGCCAGAAGAAAATCTGGGTGACATTTGGAAGGGACAAAGGAGGAAATGATTTACAGAAATGCTACTAATACTACTATCTGCCACTGAAGTTTGATTTTCTTTTCTTTGTTGTTTTTAAGTTTATTGGGTGACAATTGTTAGTAAAGTTACATAGAATTCAGGTGTACAATTCTGTAATACAAATAGCAGTTTTAAAGTGAAAATCACAATACAACATATTATATTTGCAAGATAATGACAGGATTAGTATTTTGAAACAAATATCAATTCACAGTGTGCTATACTGATGTGGTTTTGTAATAAAAGTTTGAAGTATAAAAAATGTTCTAAAAATTAAAAAATCAGGGTAGGAAGAAGCAAGAATCTAGACCCTTTGACTAGGAGAACCAAATTTAGGCTCTTCAAGATGACTACACCAGAAGGTGGCTATTTCCTCAGGGCTTCAGTTCCTCCTTTGTCAAAACAAAGGAGTTGAACTAGATAATTTTTAAAGTTTGTTATCTTTCTACCTAAGGAAATCACACCAGCACGCACCCAATTTCTCAAGACAGAAATCTACAGGTCACTCTGATTTCTTCCTTTTTTCTCATACTCAAAATTTCTCCCCCTGGGCCACCAAAACTATTCCCCTTGGTCTGACTCATCTCAGCATATGCCAATTCTAATTCCTTCCATTTGCTCAGACTGTAGAATCATCTTTGACTCTTTTCTTTCTCTCACAATCCACATGCAAGTGATCAGTAAATTTTATCAAATTTACATTCAAAATTTATACAGAATCCAACCACTTCACAGTAGCTTCACTACTGCCACCCAAATCCAAACCATCATCACCTCTAGCCTAGATTACTGAAACAGCCTCCTAAATGGTCTCTATGCTTCCTCTCTTGCCCTCTTCAGTCTATTATTATCAACATAGCAGGCAGATTGATCCTGTTAAAATGTAAATCCCTATATGACTCTTCTATTCAAAACCCTCCAAGGGCTTCCGATCTTACTTTCTTAAAAACCAACGTTTTTACAATGGCCCAACATGAACTTCTCCAGTGCAGAACCTCTCTAATATCATTTCTCAACACTCTCTTCTTTGCCTATTCTACTGTAAACACACTGGCTTCTCCACTGTTCCTCAAACTACCAAGTAAACCCATGCCTCCTGATGTTTTATTTGCTTAGAAAATTCCCCCAGATAACCACATAGGTTGCTCCAAGTATCTGTTCATATGTGACAATTTTAGAGAGCTTTTCCCTAACCACTCTTCATAAAACAGGAACACAAAACCCATCCCAGTATCCTCTTATGCCTTACCCTGTTTTATTATTGTCCATCATTCTTTATACCATTGGCCATATTATATCTTACATGTTTGTTTAACACATAAGTGTACACATTTGTTTAACACATTGTGTGTATCTTCCCAATAGTCTATAGGCTTCATGAAGGCAGAGATTATAATTTGTTCACTGCTCTATCCAGTTGTATTGTTGTATCCATAACAATATTTGACACAGAAAAGACACTCAAATATTTCTTGGATAAATGAATTAATTGATTAATCCAGCTTATCAGCAATTCTTGCCAATTCTATTTCCAAATTATATGCCAAATTGGTTTTTCTTTCTCCAACTCACTTTTGCTACCGAAATTTAAGGTCCTATCATTCTTACCTAGACCTATGCAGTAGTCCTCTACATGGTCTTCCCACCTCCATGCTCACTCCCTTACATTTTGCAGAGTGGTCTCACAATGTATATCAGGTTATATCCTCTCCTGTGTAAATCTCTCCAATGGTTTCTCATTGCATTTAGGATAAAAATCAAACTCCTTCAAAGCCCTATATGATCTATTTTCTGCCATACTTTCCAACCTAATTCTCTATCACTTTTTTTAAACATTTAATATAACCCATTCCTAGAATGAACCATATCAGTATTGTGCATGTACTATTTGTTCTGCCACAATTTTCCTCTTCTGACTTTTCATGTTTCTGGTCACTCCATCAAGAAATATCTCTGTTTCCTATATAAGCAGGACTCTTTTCATCATTGTCCCACAAAGAACCTTCCTTTTATTCTTCTTAGAATATATTAAAATTTGTAAGAAAAAATACATGTGTTTGTTTACCTTTTTAATGCCCACTTGTCCAGCTTCTCTAAGCTCTGTGAGATCTTTGTTTAGACCTTATTTGCATTATTCACCACTATATATCAACTGCATACCGTGTTTCCCTGAAAACAAGACCTAGCCAGACAATCAGCTCTAATACATCTTTTGGAGCACAAATTAATATAAGACCCAGTCTCATTTTGCTATAAGACCAGGCCTTATATAATATAATATAAAACCGGGTCTTATATATTAATTTTTGCTCCAAAAGATTCATTAAAGCTGACTGTGTCGCTAAGTATTATTTTCGGGGAAACATGGTGGCTAAGTATTGAATGAACAAGCATAAAATGATTTTGTCTAAACCAATTAAATTTCAGTCTGTTATCTGTTAATGTGTATATTTAGGTCTCCAGTTTTGAGGTTGAGGTCCAGATAATACATTATAAACTTAAATGAACTATAGCTTTTTATTTAACACTGCTCTTCACAGGTAAATAAAGACTTTTCTGGGAAATAAAGTGCAGTTCTTGGGGTAAAAAGAAGTTCAAATTCTTTACTCTTCAGCTGGTGTCACTCTTAGGGAGGGGGAAAAACTGGGAATTTTTTCTGTGGGGCTCCTGTCTATATAAACAATTTGATTAAAAAATGGATTACAAGGAGTGATGTCAGAAACATGGTGGGACAAGGGGTGCTCCTTGATATATCCCCTTGAAATTACAACATATTGAATAACTATAATTCAACAAAGGATTCCCTACAGAACACACAAATATGTCTGAAAAGTCCACACATCTAATCATCTGAAGGTGGGCAAATCAGGGTAAACAGGAGAGGAGGGAAGGGAGAAGGGCAGATATGGGGGCCTTAGGATGCAGCCCAGAGCTCACTGCGATACTGGGAGACGGGAGAATTGAGACTGCATTTGCACTCTCTGTGGCCCCAGCAATTCTGCCTGAGGGATCAGCATATAATACAGATGAACACAGCAATTGCAGCAGAAACCTCGGGGCAAAGCCAAATACAGAAGTGTGACAACTACAGTCTAGCTGCCCTCACTGCCATGCAGAAAACTAACCAACAGAGTCTGGCTGCCTCTGCCAACCTACCAGAGCTTGCTTCCCCCACACCCTCCCAGTAAGAGCAGCAGGCCCCAGAAAAAAAATGATAGCAGTATCAGATTAAATAGCAAAATATCTACAACCCTGAGAACAGGACAGACAGTCCCTCAGTGGCAGACACACAATGTGACTAATTACTGTGACAAGGGAGGAGCTATAGGGGCACAGAAGTTGTGATCTGGCAGTCACCATTACTTGGAAGAGAATGAAGCCACGAACACACAAGCTTCCTCTGCCAGGCCACCCCGCCTCCACCTTTCATGTCTGCTCACAGTGGGTGTATCCAGGGCTGCTGAGGCACACAGTTCTGCATAAAGTGGCAGGGTCAACACTGAGATTTCAAAGGCTCAGAACACTATCCACGACCACATTGTTCTACGGGGGTGGTGAACTGAGACCAAGGCGACCTGGTCACAGAGGAGATGCCCGTTTCCCCAGGAAAATCTCCACCATGTGAGAAGCCAGAACAATACAAGAGAAAATAAAACACTCCAGTACAAGAGAAAATAAAACACTCCAGCACTACCTACTGGAACTCAAAAGAATGACCTCTTCAGATCAACCAGCTGCAGGATTCACTCCCATAGATGCCCAGGAAGATAAATAATCCATTAATTGCTATGAATAACCAATGTAACAGGGCAGCTCCAACGGAAATAAAAAATCTCCAGAAAATAAACTTAAAGACATGGAAATAAGTGACTTAAATTACAGAGAAATCAATATTGCTTCTGAAAAAACTCAACAAGACACAAAATAACTCAGATAGAGAGTTTGATGAACTCAGAAATAAAATCAATGAACAAAAAAATAATTTTCCAAAGAGATTGAAACTTTTAAAAAGAACCAAATAAAAACCATGGAAATAAAGAACTTAATAAAAGAGATAAGAATGAAATAGCCAGCTTGGGAAATAAAACTGAACAGGTGGACAAAAGAATTAGTGACATCGAAAATAGAAATCTGTAAATGATGCAGATGGAAGAAGAAAGAGACTTGAGTTAAAAAAAAAAAGAGAGAGAAAGAATTCTACAAAAATACAGAAAGATAAATGTAAGAATAATGGGTACTGCAGAAAGAGAAGTGAGGGAGAAGGGTATAAAGAGTCTACTTAAACAAATAGTTGACAAGAACTTCTGAAACCTCTGGAAAAAAGTGGATACTTGCATCTAAGAAGCAAACAGAATACATACTTATCTCAATTCTAAAAGGGCTTCTACAAGGCACATTATATCGAAACTGTCAAAAATGAATGACAAAAAAAATAATTCTCAATACAACCAGGGAAAAGAAGTTGGAAACCTACAAAGGAAAGACCATTAGATTATCATCAGAATTTTCAACAGAAGCTCGACAAGAGGGAGTGGAATCAAATATTCAAACAATTGAAAGAGAGAAATTATCAGCCAAGAATAATATATCCAGAGAAGACATCTTTTAGATGTGAAGGAGGAATAAAGATCTTTGCAGACATACGGAAGCTGAGGGAATTTTCCACCACAAGTCCTGCATTACAGGAAATATGGAAGGAGGCTATTCGACCTGAAACAAAAAGAAAAAAGGAAACAAAATTATGAGCAAGATTACTAACAGAAAGACGAAAGCAGGAAATGTCAACTCCTACATCGAATACAGCACAATACACTTAAACATAGCATCAAGATTAAAGAAAATATAAACATTAAAAACTACAAGAAGACAATTTGGTACTGCATTCAAAAATGAACCCAAAGAACAAGTAGGAATATTTTGTGACAATAAAAACATAAAAGGGGAGGGAGTAAAGGTCTACATTTTCAAAGAGAAATGGAGATAAGATGCATGCTGAAGAGAAAGGACTATTGTATACATGAAACTTTTTTTATATAAACTTAATGGGAACCACTCAAAACAAAAAAACATCCAGAACTGAGACACATAACATAGAAAAGAGGAAACAGGGAGGAAAAATCAGAGAATACCACCAAACTAAAATAACAGAGAGAAACAAAAAAGGCAAAGAAACAATGGAGACACCAAGCTACCAGAAAACAAAAGAAAATGGCTATAGAGCATCCTCATATGTCAATAATCACCTTAAATGTAAATGGACTGAATTCACCAAACAAAAGGTACAAAATACTAGATTCGATAAGAAAAACAAAAACAAACCATATAGTGCCTTCAAGAGACACATCTCAGCTGCAAGGACCAATATAAACTCAAAATTAAAGGGTGGAAAACGATACTCCAAGTAAATGGAATCCAGAGAAAAACAGGTGTAGTCATACTTATATATGATGAAATAGACTTCAGAATTTTAAAAAAAAAAGATAGCACGAGACAAAGATGAATATTTCATAACAATAAGAGGGCAATACAACAAGAAGATATAACACTTATAAATATATATGCTCCTAATCAAGTAGCACCAAAATATATAAAGCAACTACTAACAGAACTAAAGGGAGAAACAGACAAAAACACGATTATAGTAGAGGACCGAAATAGACTACTAAGAGCTATGGATAATTCATCCAAAAAAGAAAGTCAATGAAGAAACATCAGCCTTAAATGACATATTAGACAAAATGGACATAAATGACATTACAGAGAATTTCATCCTAGAGCACCACTGTATACATTCTTTTCTAGTGCACATGAAACATTCTCAAAGATAGACAATGTGTTGGGACACAAAACTAGCCTCAGCAAATTTAAGAAGATTGAAATCACACCAAGCATATTCTCTGACCACAAGGCTTTAAAATTGTGGATCAAATGCAAAAAAATAAGCAGGAAAAATACATAAATACATGGAGATTAAACAACATGTTATTAAAGAATGACTGGATTAAGGAAAAAATAAAAGAAGAGATCAAAAGATCCTTGGAAACAAATGAAAATGAAAAAACATTATATCAAAATTACTGGGATGTGGTAAAAACAGTATTAAGAGAAAATGTATATCATCACAGATATATCTCAAGAAACCAGAAAAATCTCAAATAAAAACCTAACATTACATCTCAAAGAACTAGGAAAAAAAAAAAAAAAAAAACAAATGAAACCAAAAGAAAGCAGAGGGAAGGAAATAATAAAATTACAGCAGAATTAAATGAAATAGAGAACAAAAAGACAATAGAAAAAAATTAATGCAACAGAGAGCTGGTTCTTTGAAAAAAAAATAATGAAATGGACAAACCCTTGCTTGGCTAGACTCACTAAGGAAAACAAGGAAAGACACAAATAAACAATAACAGATACCACAGAAATAGAAAAGATCATATGAGAATACTATGAAGGAGTATATACCACCAAACTTAATAACTTAGAGAAATGAATAAGTTCTAGAAAATATACAACTTCCTAGACTAAACCATGAAGAACTGCAAAATGTAAATAGACTGATCAAAAGTAAGGATATGGAAATAATCATCTGAAACCTTCCCAAAAGCAGAAGTCCAAAAGCAGATGGCTTCACTAATGAATTCTACCAAACATCCAAAGATGATTTAATACCAGTCCTCCTCGAAATCTTCCAAGAAATTCAAGAAGAGGCAATAACTTTAACTCATTTTATAAGGCTAACATTACTCTGATTCCAAAACCTGGTAAGGATAACACAAAGAAAATACAGAACAATATATCTGATGAATACAGTTGCAAACATCCTAAACAAAATACTACTAATTTAATACATTAAAGAGATTGTACATCACAATCAAGTGAGGTTCATTCCAGGGTCACAAAGGTGATAAAACAGACAGAAATCAATCAATGTGATACACAGCATAACCAAACTAAAGGATAAATATTATATGATGATATCAATAGATGCAAAGAGCATTTGACAAGATACAACATTCATTTATGATTAAAACTTAAGGAAATGTGTTTAGAAGGAAAGTAGCTCAACATAATAAAGGCCATATACAACAAAGCTTCAGTTAATATTATATTTAATGGTGAAAATCTGAAAGCTTTTCCTCTAAAATCAGGAAAAGATGGGATGCTTGCTGTCACTACTGCTATTCAACATAGTATTGGAAGTTCTAGCTAGAGTAATCAGACAATAGAAAGAAATAAAAGGCATCCAAATTGGGAATGTAGAAGTCAAATTGTCACTTTTTGCAGAAGATATGATTTTTCATATAAAACACCCTAAAACCTCCACACAAAAAAAGCTATTAGAAACAATAAACAAATACAGTAAAGTTACTGGCTACAAAATCAATGTACAAAAATGCATTGTGATCCATATGTCATAGAAATAGCAGCATGAGGTGAGCCTCTTGAAATCTCCACTGGAATTTACAACAAATTGAACAGGTATAATTCCACAAAATACTCCCTGAGCAGCAGACAGGCAGACTAAAAGACATGTAACTGAAATCATCTAAAGGTGGGCAAATAGGACAAGCGGGGAAGGAGGGAAGGGGGAAGTGCAGAGAAAGGGGAGGTGTGTAGGCCACAGGACACAGATTGGAGCTTGGAGCACTGAGCTCCCTGCATTCTGGAGCTATAGCAGTCACAGGAGAGGGAAGAATTCAGACTGCTAGCGTTCCTCTTATGGCCCACAGTCCCACCTGAGGGATCAGCATATAACACACTGAACCCCATGCTCACAGCAGAGACCTCAAAGCAAAGACTGAGGGAAGAAGGATGACAATGGTGGTTTAATCTTCACTGACAGCAGAGGATGGAAGACATAGACACGGAGCCCAGCAGAACCCTCCCCAACTTCCCAGACCTCCTCCCAACACCATGTCACAGTGCTAGAAGCAGAAGAATAAAAGTGCCCGATCAAAATAACAGAATATTTGAGGTTCTGAGAACTGTGGCCCCACAGCCACAGACTCCTGACCCAATTAGTTCCTGCAAAAGGCAGAGAACCCTGGGTTTAGGATTGGCTATGCTGCTGGTCACTGCCATCGATCAGAGCCACTTCTCACAACTCACCTTGCCCCTGCCCCACTTATCTGGGAGGATTCCCGCAGGAGTAAACAGAGCCTCTGACACACGGACTCTGAATATGGTGCAGGAAGAATGCTGGAACTGTAGAAGAACTCCACATCGCCCCACAGAGGCAATGTCCTCAGACCCAGGTAACCTGCTCACAAAGAAGAAGCCCGCCTTCCAGTGAATGCCCCCATTATGTGAGAAGCCATAACAGTGCATGGAAAATATAACACTACAGTGTGAGAGAGAAAAAAAAACGATGCACTGGGAAAAAATATAAAACATTCCACCAACACATACTGGAAAGCAAAAGAAAGACTACTTCTTATCAACCTATTGCATAACCCACTCTTGTAGATGCCTAAAAAGAGAAATATTAATACATTAATAGCCATGAATAACCAAAGTAACAAGGCAGCTCAGAAAAAAAAAAGAAAAAAAGAAAAGAAAAGTCTCCAGGAAATGACCTTTAAAGAAATGGAAATATGTGATTTAAGGAACAGACAATTCAAGATTGCAGTTCTTAAAAAACTCAACAAGATGAAAGAAAACACAGGCAGGCAGTTTAGTGAACTCAGAAACACAATCAAAAAACAAAACGAACATTTTACCAAAGAGATTGAAATTTTAAAAAAGAATGAAACAGAATTTCTGGAGATTAAGAACTCACTAAAAGAAATGAAGAATGGAATAGCCAGCTTAGGTAATAGAGCTGACCAGATGGAGGAAAGTATCGAAGATAAAAATCTTGAAATGACACACATGGAAGAAGAGAGACTTGAGATTGAAAATAAATAAAAGAACTCTACAAGAATGTTCTGACTCCATCAGGAAGAGCAATATAAGAATAATAGACATACCAGAAGGAGAAGAAAAGGAGAATGGAATAGAGAGTATATTCAAACAAATAAATAGTCAACGAGAACTTCCCAAACTTGTGGAAAAAACTGGATACTCAAATCCAAGAAGCAAATAGAACACCGAATTATCTCAATCCCAAAAGGCCTTTTCCAAGGCATATTGTATTGAAGCTGTCAAAAATTAACAACAAAGAAAGAATCCTCAAGGCAGCAAGGGAAAAGAAGACGGTAACCTACAAAGAAAAACCCATTAAGTTATCATCAGATTTTTCAGCAGAAATTCTGCAAGCCAGGGGGGAGAGGAATCAAATATTCAAACTATTGAAAGAGAGAAATATGACCAAGAAAAATATATCCAGCAAAGGTATCCTTTATATATCAAGGAGGAAAATGCCTTTCCAGACAAACAGAAGCTCAGGGAATTTTCTAACACACAACCTGCACTACAGCAAATACTTAAGGAGGCCAAGGAGGCCATACAACCAAAACAAAAAAGCAAAAGAATACAAAACCATGAGTAGTATTACGAACGGACAGACAGAAGCAGGAAATGGCAACACCTAGATCAAATGGCACACTATACACTTAAACATAACACACGGGGTGAAAAAGAAAAAAAAAATGTAAATAAAAAAGAAAGAAAGGAACAGACAACTTGCTACTGCAGTGCAGAAATGAACTCACAGCATAAATAGGGATAATTTGTAACAACAAAACCATAAAAGGGGAGATAGTAAACGTCTGAACTGGTACAAGGGAATGGAGAAAGGAAGCATGCTGAAGAAAATTAAATACTCTAAATATGAAATTTTGTTTTACATAAACTTAATGGCAACCACTCAAAAAAATTCCAGAGCTGAAATATATAACAAGAAAGAAGAAACAGAGGGGAAAATCATAGAATACCACCACACTAAAATAATAGACAGCAACAAAAAGACAACAATACAATGGAGACACCTTCCTACTAAAAAAACAAAGATAGAATGACAGGAAATCCTCATATATTAATAATCACCCTAAACGTAAATGGATTGAACTCACCAATAAAAAGGCATACTGTAGGAGATTGGATCAAAAAACCAAACCCAGAAAACTGACTCTGGGTGGTGAACACACAATGTGAGATATAAATAATGTATTACAGAGTAGTACACCTGAAATCTGTGTAACTTTACTAACAATTTTCACCCCAATAAACTTTAATTAAAAAACAAACAAACAAACAAAAGAAATTAAACCCAGCCATATACGGCCTCCAAGAGACACAACTCAGATACAAGGACATATACAGACTCAAGGTGAAAGGGTATAAATTAAAACTCCAAGCAAATGGTACTCAGAGAAAATCAAGAGTAGCTATACTGATAACAGACAAAACAGATCTCAGAATAAAAATGGTAAGAAGAGACAAAGATGGACATTTTATAATGATAAAGAGGAGTACACAACAAAGGAGTCATCAATATTTCTGCCCCCAACCAGGGAACACCGAAATACACTAATCAACTACTAACAGAACTAAAGGGTGAAATTGACAAAAACACAATTATAGTAGGGGACTTAAATATGTCATTGACAGCTATGGATACGTCATTCAAACAGAAAATAAATAAGGAAATATCAGCCCTAAATGACATTTTAGATGAAATGACATAATTGACCTTTATAAACAGCTTCATCCTAGAACATCAGACTGTGCATTATTTTCTAATGTACTTGGAACATTCGCAAGGATAGACCACATATTGGGACATAAAGCTAGTCTCAGTAAATTTAAAGATTGAAACCAAGATCTCACAATGTGATATATAGATGATGTATTACAGAATTGTGCACCTGAAATCTATGTAACTTACCTAACAGTTGTCACCCAAAAAAAAACTTTAATTAAAAAAAAAAAAAGAATATTCTGTGGTCACAAGGCTTTGAGATAGGACATCAACTGCAAAAACAAAGGAGGAAAAACCACAAATATGTCGAAATCACACAACATATTTTTTAAGAAAGACTCAGTCAAAGAAGAAATAAGGAGAGATATCAAAAGATACATAGAAACAAATGAGAATGAAAATACATCCTACCAAAATGTTTGGGATGCAGCAAAAGCAATTTTAAGAGGAAATTTCATATCATTACAGGCCTATCTCAAGAAAGAAGAAAAATCCCCTATAGATAACCTGTCGTTACACCTTAAAGAACAAGAAAAAGAAGAACAAATGAAACCCAAAGTCAGCAGAAGGAAGGAATTAATAAAAATCAGAGCAGAACTAAATGAAATAGAGAACAAAAAGACAATAGAAAAAAATAATGCAAAAAAGAGCTAGTTCTTTGAAAAGATTAATAAAATTGACAAACCCTTGCCTAAACTCACTAGGATAAAAGTAGAAAAGACACAAGGAAACAAAATCAAAAATGAAAGAGGGCAAATTACCATGGATGCCACAAATAAAACTGATCTTATTCTTATTCTTGGATAAGAATACTGTGAAGAACTACATGCCACCAAAACCACTAACCTAGAAGAAATAGACATGTTCTTAGAAACATATCGCCTTCCTAGGCTGAATCACGAAGAACTGGAAAATCTAAATAGACCGATCAACAGTAAGGAAATTGAATCAGTCATCCGAAACCTTCTCAAAAGCAAAAGTCCGGGACCAGATGGCTTCACTAGTGAATTCTACCAAACCTTCAAAGAGGATCTAATAACTGTCCTACTCAAACTCTACCAAAAAATTGAAGAAGAGACAATACTCCCTAACTCATTTAATGAGGCAAACATTACCCTGATACCAAAACCTGCTAAAGATAACACACAAAACAAAGAAAATTACACACCAATATCTCTGATGAATATACATGCAAAATTCCTAAACAAAATTCTAGCAAATTGAATGCAGCAATGCATTAAAAAGATCATACATCACAACCAAGTGGGGTTCATCCCAGGGGCACAAGGATGTTCAACATATGCAGATCAATCAATGTGATTTACCACATAAACAAAATAAAGGACAAAAATCATATTATTAAATCAATAAATGCAGAAAAAGCATTGGCAAGGTACACCATACATTTATGATTAAAACACTTAACAAAATGGGTATAGAAGAAAATACCTTAACATAGTAAAGGCCATATATGACAAACCCTCAGCTACTATCATAATTAATGGTGAAAAACTGAAATCCTTCACTCTACGTTCAGGAACAAGACAGAGCTGTCCCTTATCATCTCTGCTTTTCAACATAGTATTGGAAGTCCTAGCCAGAGTAATCAGACAAGAGAAAGAAATAAAAGACATCCAAATTGTGAATGAAGAAGTTATATTGTCACCTTTTGCAGAAGACATGATGCTATATATAGAAAACCCTAAAGACTCCACCAAAAAGCTATTAGAAACAATTAACCAATACAGTAAAGTTGCTGGCTGCAAAATCAATGTACAGAAGTCCCTTGTATTCCTGTATGCTAACAATGAAATCTCAGAAAAAGAAATTGAGAAAACAATACTGTTAGCTATTGCAACAAAAAGAATAAAATTTCTAGGAATAAACTCAACAAAAGATGTGAAAGACCTATACACTGAAAACCATAAAACATTTTTAAAAGAAATTGAAGAAGAGAGAAAGAAATGGAAAGACGTTCTGTATTCGTGGATTGGGAGAATCAACATAGTGAAAATGGTTGTATTGCCCAAAGCAATATGTAGATTTAATGCACTTCCCATGAAAATCCTAAAGGCTTTTTAAAAAAGAAATAGAACAAAAAAAAAATCCCATCAGTTTTATATGGAACCACGAAAGACCCTGAATAGCCAAAGCAATCCTGAAAAAAAAAAAAAAAAACACAACAAACAAACAAAAACAAAACAAAACAAAACAAAAACAATGCTGAAGGTACCACCCTCCCTGTTTCCGTCTTGCACACTGGGCAACAATAATCAAAACACTATGGTGTTGGCACCTGAAATCTATGTAATTCTACTAACAATTGTCACCCCAATAAATTAAAAATAAATTAAAAAAAAAAAACACTATGGTGTTGGCAGAAAAACAGACACACAGACCAATGGAATAGAATTGAGAACCCAAAAATAAACCCACATAAATATGGTCAGATAATTTTCGACAGAAAAGCCAAAAACATACAATGGAGAAAAGACAGCCTCGTCAATAAATGCTGCTGGAAAAATTGGAAAGCCACATGCAAAAGAATGAAACTAGACTGCTATCAGTCACTGTGTACCAAAATTAACTCAAAATGGATCAAAGACCTAAACATAAGACCTGAGTCAATAAACTGCATAGAAGAAAACATAGGTACTAAATTTATGGACCTTGGGTTCAAAGAGCATTTTATGGATTTGATGGCAAAAGCAAGGGAAGTTAAAGCTAAAATAAATGAATGGGACTATATCAAACTAAAAAGTTTCTGCACAGCAAGAAACCATTGATAAAATAAAGAGGCAACCAACTAATGGGAGAACATTTTTGGAAGCAACGCCTCCCATAAATGAACTCATACAACTCAACAAGAAAAAAACAAGCAATCCAATTAAAAAATGGGCAGAGGAACTTAATAGACATTTTTTTCCAAAGAGGATATACAAATGGTCAATAGACATATTTAAAAATGCTCATCATAACTAATCATCAGAGAAGTGCAATTAAAAACCACAATGATATATCACCTGACACCAGTTAGAATGACTATCATCAACAAGACAAATAATAACAAGTTTTGGAGAAGCTGTGGAGAAAAAGGAACCCTCATACAATGTTGGTGGGAATTCAGATTGGCGCAGCCGCTATGGAAGGCAGTGTGCAGCTTCCTCAGAAAATTAAGAATAGAATTGCCATGGGACCCGGTAATCCCTCTTCTGGATATCTATCAAAAAACCTGAAAACATTTATCTGTAATGATATTTGTGCTACGATGTTCATTGCAGTGGCCAAGATATCGAAACAACAAAGGTGTCCTTCAATAGATGACCGGATAAAGAATATTTGGTATACATACCAAATGGAGTACTATTCTGCCATAATAAAAGATTAACTAGTGCCATTTATAGCAATATGGATAGATTTTGAGATTATTATGCTATGTAAAATAAGTCAGACAGAAAAAAGTCGAGAACCATATGATTTCACTGATATGTGGGATATAAAACTGAAAACCACAAAGGAACAGGACATGCAAATGAAGAAAGAAAAACTCATAAACATAGACAATAGTTTAGTGGTTACCAGAGGGTAAGGGGAATGGGAGTTTTAGATGAGGGTGAAAGGGATCAAATATATGGTGATGGAAGGAGAACTGACTCTGGGTAGTGAACACACAATGTGATATATAGATGATGTATTACAGAATTGTACACCTGAAACCTATGTAGCTTTACTCAAAATTGCCACCCCAATCAACTTAAAAAAAAAAAAAAACACAAAGGAAAAAATCCATATTAATTATGCACTATGTTAAAAAAAATGCATTGCATGCCTATATACTAACAACAAAATTTCAGAAAAAAAAATGAAAAACATTCCTTTTCTAATTCCAACCCAGATAATAAAATACCTAGGAATAAGCTTTAAAAAGGATGGGAAGGACCTATACACTGAAAACTATAAGACATTATTAAAATAAATTGCAGAAGACCCAAAAATATGGAAAGATATTCCATGTTCATGGATTGGAAGAATCAAGCTAGTTAAA
Organism: Rhinolophus ferrumequinum; assembly: GCF_004115265.2. Lineage (NCBI taxonomy): Eukaryota > Metazoa > Chordata > Mammalia > Chiroptera > Rhinolophidae > Rhinolophus > Rhinolophus ferrumequinum. Next base: position 27,452,293 of record NC_046284.1, on the reverse strand, counting down.
ATGCCACATTACCCATTACAATACACAGATTTAATGCAATCTCCATCAAAAACCTTATGGCATTTTAAAAAAGAAAATAGACCAAAAATTATCAGATTTGTATGGAATAACAAAAGATTCCAAATAGCCAAAGCTATCTTATGAGAAAAGAACAAGGCTGGAGGTATCACACTTCCTAACTTCAAATCATACTACAAAGTGACAATAATCAAATAGCATGGTACTAGCAGAAAAACAGACCCACAGACCAATGGACAGAATAGAAAACCCAGAAACAAACCTACATATATGTGGTTGGATACTTTTCAACAAAGGAGTCAAAATCATACAATGGCAAAAAGAAAGCCTCTTCAATAAATGGTGCTCAGAATTGGAAAGCCATGTGCAAAAGAATGAAACTAGACTGCTATCTGTCACCATACATCAAATTTAACTAAAAAATGAATACAAGACCTAAATATAAGACTTGAAAAAAAATTTGAAAAGAAGAAACCATAGGTACTAAACTTATGGGAATTCATTTTAGAGAGTATTTTATGAATTTGACATCAAAAGCAAGGGAAGTTAATGCAAAAATAAATGAGTAGAACTATGTCAAACTAAAAAGCTGCACAGCAAAATAAAAAGGCAACCAACTGAAAGGGAGAAGATATTTGCAATCAACACCTCTGATTACAAGCTAATATCCAAAATGTATAATGAACTTGTACAACTCAACAACAAAAAGACAAACAATCTAATTAAAAAATGGGCAGCGTATCTGAACAGACACTTTGCCCAGGAAGACATACAAACAATCAACAGATATATGAGAACATGCTCAACTTCACTAAGTACTAGGGAAATGAAAATGAAAACCAAAATCAGATACCACCCGACTCCTGTTAGAATGGCTATCATCAACAAGACAAATAATAACAAGCGACGGAGAGGTTGTGGACCAAAAGGAACCCTCATATACTGCTAGTGGGAATGTAAATTAGTACAGCCACTATGGAAAACAGTATGGAGTTGCATCAAAAATTAAGAATATAATTACCATATGACCCAACAATCCCTCTTCTGAGTATCCAAAAAAATGTGAAAACATTTATTCGTAAAGATATATGTACCCTTATGTTCATTACAGTATTATTCATGGTGGCCAAGACAGGGAAACAACCAAAGTGTCCTTCGATGACTGGATAAAAAAGATGTGGTACATATACACAATGGAATATTACTGGGCCATAAGAAAGAATGAAATGCTCCCGTTTGTGACAACGTGGATGGATCTTGAGATTTATTATGCTACATGAAATTAGTCAGATAGAAAATGTCGAGAACCACATGACTTCACTCATATGTGGAATGTAAAACTGAAAGCAATAAAGAAAGAAGACAAACAAATAAAAAAATATACTCATAGACACAGACAACAGTTTAGTGGTTACAGATGGTAAGGGAGGAGGGTGATGGTAGCAGAGGGTAAAGGGGGTCAAATAATATATGATGATGAAAGGAGAACTGACTCTGGATGATGAATACACAATGCAATATATAAATGATGTACTATAGAAATGTACTCTTAAACCTATATAATTTTTGGAACCAATGTCACCCAATAAATTTAATAAATAAAAATTAAACCAAAATAAAAATGGATTACAAAATTAATGTGCCCATGTGAAGTATAGTGACTTACGAATGGATATTTAGTATGATGGGTAGAAAAGAGGTACTTTTGTATTTGTTTCTTGTCTAAGCTATGCACGTGAAGATTCTTCTTAGTGTTTGGATTTCATCTCTTCATGTATTTTTTTAATCAAATACGACATTCTTGGCTAATTTAATATTGGTCACCATGAGAAAAAATATAGCAATGCTGTTATTATTCACAATGCCGTGGCTCTTCAGAAGCCATTTGTATTGCAATGATATCAATATTCTTGCATCTGCAGTTCCTTAATACCATTTATTGAATACTGATTATATCATTACTTATTATGCTGTATCATCCATGCCCTACTCCCCATTACTGCTCATTCTAATGACGCTTTCAGAAGTTGTTATTATGTTTCATTCATGATGACCACAAATGCAAGCCTTGCCCAGGGGATGCAGTAAAATATAAATGATAATTTGTTTTCTGGTCATGTTAAATTTTTACCATTTAGGGTTTTATAGCATAAATGTAGAACAATGTGTCTTCTTTTAAAAGCTTTAGGCCGTAATTATTGTATTTGTAGAATATGATTGCTTTCAATGTTGACTGCACCCCTAGCTTTCATATGCCTCCACCATTTGGGAGAATAGGCAAGGGACCTATGGGCAGATTTAAAAGAGTAGTTCTATTCATTCAAACAATATCTGTCCCTCATCGGCTATAGCTTAAGATCAACCTCAGAGAACATGACATCACCATATCAGAGCCAAGAGAGGATATGAATAGGAAGAACATGTTGGCAGTGCAGAGCAATGGTTTTGAAAGCCCTGAAAGGAAAAAGGTGTAACCATTCACAGAGGACTGTGTGACACATGACACAGAGCTTATGAAAAGGAGTGGTGTGATTGTCCTGGGTGCCAGCAGTGGTGGAGGGAGATACCTGTAGCTATCCTCACTGCCCACTGGTAAATAGACAGAATTCTGATTCATGGTTGGAATACAGATGGAAGAGAGCTAATACTTATATCAATGGTGTCCTAAAATCATTGTGTTCAGTGTGAGAATTGTCCCAAATTAATACCACAATACCAGTCTGGCAGCACAATTTTGCACAATCCTGGGAAAGAAATACTTCACCAGCCAGTGGGAACTATCAGCTTACTAGACCAGCCTCTTGGCATAGGGTCCTGTTAACGGGTCTGTGAAGGATTTTATAGGAATAAGTCCAGGAGCTCCTTGAGGGCATCTGGTTGACCCAATGCCTAGAATAGAGGAGCAAACAGTGCCCTAAAGTGGAGAAACAGCAACTGAGATTCACTTAGGTACCAGCCCACACTCAGGGAAGCTCACTTGGAGAGCACTGGAGGTACCTCAGAAAGTTTTGAGAAAGGCGCTTCAAAGGCACACACACACACACACACACACAAACACACACACACACACACACACATGCATGCACTCTTCAGTTTCTCTGTTCTTTGACTATTTCCAATGGCAATGGTTTTCTTCAAGATGACCAATTTCTTCAGCTAGTCCTTTGATTCACAGCATGAAGCCAAGCCCAAACATTTTCACTGTCCCAGTTAATCAATGAACAGCAGCAATTTCCTGATTTTATTTTATTTCATTATTTTTATTTTTTAATTATTATTTTTAACAGGACTTTTATTGGGGAACAGTGTGTACTTCCAGGACTTTTTTCCAAGTCAAGTTGTTTTCCTCCACAACATTCTCTTAGTTGTGGAGAGTGCCATTCAGCTTCAAGTTATCCTTTCAGTTTTAGTTGTGGAGGGCGCAGCTCAGCTCCAGGTCCAGTTGCCGTTTTGCTAGTTGCAGGGGGTGCAGCCCACCATCCCTTGCTGGAGTCGAACCGGCAACCTTGTGCTTGAAAGGACGCGCTCCAACAAACTGAGTCATCCGGGAGCTCAGCAGCAGCTCAGCTCAAGGTGCCGTGTTCAATCTTAGTTGCAGGGGGCGCTGCCCACCATCCTTTGCGGGACTCGAGTTGAACCGGCAACCTTGTGGTTGAGAGCCCACTGGCCCATGTTGGAATCTAACCTGCAGCCTTTGGAATTAGGAGCACGGAGCTCCAACCGCCTGAGCCACTAGGCTAGCCCAATTTCCTGATTTTATATATTTTATATACTATGCCCAAAGATACCAGTTTAAGGTTCAATTGTAGGTAAGTATTACAGATCTTTTATATATTTTATATTGTTTTTAGGAACTATGTCAAAGGTGCTAATGAAATGACTGGCAATCACCAATGTCTTCCGCATTTCTTCTTTCCTATTTTCTCATGTCTTTCAGCCCTCAACAGTCGGACTAGCAAAGCTGCTTCTTTGTTCACAAAGGGCTAAGGACATAAAGATGGTTTGATAAAAGACATGTACTCCAGTTGAAAAAAAAACACACACACACAAAAGCAAAGCAAATGAACTTAAAAACTTAAGGATCTCAATTAGATTACTTTCTATCTAAGGTAAAATTTATTTTTATAAATTTAAGATTAGCCCAAATCAAGCTGTCTCTTTGAGTGCATCCTCCCTCTTGTCTAAAGCCTGTGAATCAAAGCTGCTATTTCTTGTAGATTTGAAAATAGGATGTGGGTATTAAAAAACATGCCATGGCTTTTCATCTTGAACCATTTGAAAGGAAGTGCTGAGGAACACATCGTTTTTAGTGTGCTCTTTTAGGGACTTGGGAAGAATTCAACTGCTTTACTGTTTGTGAACAAACAGGCCCCAGGGCCCTATATTCTTAGGGTAAAATGAGCTTTGGGAACCAAGATCCTCCACAGAGGACTCTTTTATTGCTTACAAAATTCCTCTGTGATTATGATCTATCCTAGACATCAGCAGTTAGGTAGCATAGACCCCCATATCTGCTGGCCAATATCCTCTCTCCTAAGGAGTCCCCCAGTAAGAGCCAGAATGGGGGAGTTTTATCCCTTTCAAAAACAAATCCTAAGCTTGAGGTCCATTTAGAACCTATTATAATGAACATCTTACCTCTGCTACATAATGGCCCTTTGCAAACTGGTTTCTCTTTTAGGCAAAGGCAGTTGTGGTTTAGAAAGTTTTTTTTTTTTCTCCTTTATATATTATTTAATACTGTAAGGGCAGGAGAAAAGCAGAAATTTTGTTTCAATATAAATGAAGGAAGTGTAGCAGGATGGTGGGGAGAAGAGTGGACTCTACCCTTTCTTATACAAACATTTGGATGCTGTGAAAATTCTACATAGTTAAAAAAAAAAGAAATTTTGTATTCCACACAAATTTCTATGCTTCACATGTGAGTCAAACATAATAAGAGGTAACTTAACTTTCCTCAGGAAAGGAAATACAGCACCAACTTTTTTTAAAGGACAATTCAGAGATGAAGATGCTAACTGCATTTCGTTAAAGAAAAGTAGAATTCACTAATCTATGGTTAAATTTTAACAAGGATAACCAAAATGGTGTGCACACAAAAAAAGGGGCCACGTGTTAAACTTGACAAGCTCAGTGGAGGCCTGTATGGAAGGCCCTACAAACTCAGAGACCAAAATTAATCACATAGGATGGTCTTGTTGAAGAAAAACTTCCAGCCTAAGAGAAAGCTTGTAAGTGTTTATTTGAGCCAAATTGACGACAATTGCTGAGAAGCAAAATCTCAATGGATTGAGAAAATGCTCCGTGAAATGACGGTTTGCAGCTTATTTTATACATAGAATCAAAGAAGAAGGGTTACATGAAATCCACTGGTGATAGTTTTAGTTGGTGGGAGAAAGCAAAGTGGGCAAATCTCTGGGATTGGATAAAAGTAAATTGGGGAGACAGTACTTCATTCACATAGGTGGTAAAGGATAGTTAATAGTTCTCATAGAGATGTTAATCAAGGGACAAGAATCATATGGCCACAGTACCCAAAGCAATATTCAGATTTAATGCAATCCCCATCAAAATCCCAATGACATTTTTTAAAGAAATAGAACAAAAAATCATCAGATTTGTATGCAACCACAAAAATCCCTGAATAGCCAAAGCAATCCTAAGAAAAAAGAACAATGCTGGAATTATCACACTCCCTGATTTCAGCTTGTACTACAGGGCAATGTGGAAGGAAAAGGGGCCACATGTCAAATCTGACAAGCTCAAAAGACTGACAATAACCACATAGGATGGCATGAACATAAAAATTCCTAACTAAGGTGGGCCATGGCGGGAAGTCACATCCTTGGCCTGTCTGTTGTCTTTTTGCATTTAAAGTAACATACCCTTTGGAATGTCAGAGTAATCCCTTTTTCTGGATACCCCCAGGGGGCATAACCCACCACACCAGAGTAGGAAACTACAAAATCTCTCATTATTATCTTTTTCCCCACATACAATCTCTATGTGCTGTAGAATGCTATTAACTGTCCTGTATCCACCAATGTAAAAGAAGTACGTGTCTCTCCATTTTGCTTTTGATCCAATCCCAGAAGTTTCAAAGCTTTGCTCTCTCCCACCCCCTTAATCTACAACCAATGGATTTCATGTAACCTTCCTCATTTGATTCTAATGTATAAAATAATTTGCAAAATGGCCATTTTCCGGAGAATTTTCTCCCTCTGTTGACTTTCCTTCCAGGCAATTGGTGTCAGTTTTGCTCAAATAAACTCTTATAAGCTTCCTCTTAGGCTGGATGTTTTCTTGTCACCAGCAATAATAATCAAAACAGCATGGTATAGGCAGAAAAACAGACATACAAACCAAAGGAATAGAATTAAGAACACAGAAATAAACCCACATAAATGTGGACATATAATCAACAATGAAACCAAAAACATGCAACGGAGAAAAGACAGCCTCTTCAATAAATGGTGCTGAAAAAATTTGAAAGCCATGAACAAAAGAATGCAACAAGACTGCTGTCACCATGTACCAAAATTAATTCAAAATGCATCAAAGACCTAAACATAAGACCTGAAACAATCAACAGCACAGAAGAAAACATAGGTACTAAACTTATGAACATTGGGTTAAAAGAACATTTTATGAATTTCACTCCAAAGGCAAGGGAAGTAAAAGCTAAAATAAATTAATGGGACTATATAAAACTTAAAAGCTTCTGCACAGCAAAAGAAACCATCGACAAAATAAACAGGCAAACAACAGAAAGGGAGAAGATTTTTGCAAACAACACCTCTGATAAGAAGCTAATATACAAAAAATATAAGGAACACATAGAACTCAACAACAACAAAATGAACAATGCAATTTAAAAATGGGCAGAGCACCTTAATAGACATTTCTCCAAAGAGAACATGCAAATGGCCAAGAGACATATGAAAAAACGCTCAACATCACTAATCATCAGGGAAATGCAAATAAAAACCACCATGAGATATCACCTCATACCATTTAGAATGGCTATCGTCAACAAGACAAATTGTAACAAGAGCTGGAGAGGTTGTGCAGAAAAAGGAACCCTCATACACTGTTGGTGAGAATACAGATTGGTGCAGCCACTATGGAAGACAGTGTGGAGGTTCCTCAAAAAATCAAGAATAGAATTACCATATGACCCAGCAATCCCTCTCCGGGGTGTCTTCCCAAAAAATCTGAAAACATTTATCCATAAAGACATATGTGCTCCAATGTTCATTGCAGCTTTATTTACGGTGACCAAGACATGGAAAAAAGCAAAGTGTCCTTGGATAGATGAATGGATAAAGAAGTTGTGGTAAATATACACAATGGAATACAATTCTGCCATAAGAAAACATGAAATAGTACCAATTGCCACAACATGGATGGATCTTGAGATTATAATGCTAAGTGAAATAAGTCAGACAGAAAAAGTAAAGAACCATATGATTCCACTGATATGTGGTATATAAAACTGAAAATAACAAAAGAACAAGACAAATAAATGAAAAAACAAAAACTCATAGACACAGACAATAGTTTAGTGGTTTTCAGAGGGTAAGTGGGAAAGGGGTGGTAGATGAGGTTAAAGGAGATCAAATATATGGTGATGGAAAGAGAACTGACTCTGGGTGGCGAACACACAATGTGATATATAGATGATGTATTACAGAATTGTACACCTGAAATCTATATGACTTTACTAACAATTCTTATTCCAATAAACTTTAATTAAAAGAAAAAAAAAGAAGAAGAATTAGGGATTCTGTCCTTTCCTGCTCTGGTCCAGAGAAAGGGATTACTGACTTTCCAATGATGTCATCTTAGGTACAAAAAGACAATAGACAGGCTCACTTAAAGGCACAGATTAACTTTATGAAGGTAAAGATGTGACTTCCCACCATGGCCACTTATTTATGAAATGTTTTATGCTCATGCCATCTTAGATGGTTATTTTCAGTCTCCTTAGCTTATAAGTTTTAATATGTGGTTCCTTTTCCATTTACACTTCCTCATTTTGGTCATAAATCAGTCTGAAGTATGCATTGATGACCAAACTTTTGGTTGGATAGTGTAGTCCCAGGGTACTAGGAAGTCTTAGTGTTGCCGTTTGTCTTGCTGAATGTTGGATCACTGGAGGTGGCGCAAGACCATAATCTTAGATGGCAGTTAAGGGCGAATTATTTATTTATATTTAAAAGAAAATGTGAGCAAATGGGAGGCAGTCAGATCCCATATGTCTAAATTAAATATATCCTGGATCATTTCTAATCTTTGAGGTATCATGATCCGAGATTTTTTTCTCTGTCTTACTTTGTTTTTTTTGCATCTAGTATAACATGTACAAACTAGGACCAAGAGCAATAGCATCAAACCTGTAACACTGATTAGGAGGAGAAAATGTTCAATATTAGACAAGCATGAGTCTGAGGGAGGCAAACATCCTAGCCAACCAAAGAACCCTTTACATGCATTATGATGATTTTTTATTAAGCTAATATGTTTTCCTCCCTTGTCTACTGCTATTTGTATCTTATGATAAGTTTGGCTAGATGAATGAATGCTCTCTATTATTTCATGATCTAGAAGTTCTAATTTTTCTTTTGGCCATTTAGTTTTCACAGAAATGACTTCATGGGGAGGATTTAGTTCAATTTCCCAATACATTGGATTTTCAGTATCAATATTATCATTAACCTCAGGCAAAGTTAATTTGCCTATGATTTTAGTATTACATCACATTTCCATAGCATTTACTGTAAACCTGGTGTCATTACAATAGAAATTAGTACGACAAGAATAATTTTCTAACCCTTCCCAACAAAAAACAGGTCCCCTTCCCATATACCATATATTGTTGTTTGTTGGGGTGAATATGATAGGTCAGGATTTGGTGAGTTCAGAATTCCATATAAGATTGGAGACATAACCATTCGCCTTTTTGATTTAATATGGCCTATTTAGTTTACACTGAAGCACTCAAGTGTCATTCATTAATCTGATTTCTGTTAGCTGTATAACTGGGAACTGTAACTTTAAGGTTTAATAGGGGCCAACGCTGTAAGAACACAATGGTGTAAATTACAAGTACTACCTAAAAATTTCTAGAGGCCAGGAGGACAGTAAGAGTTTCATAAATAAATTTTCTGTGCCTCAGCAGCCATTATAGAGGGCCATTTTTAATAGTATACATCCACTTCAGCTTCTATCTGAATTGATATAGTTAGTCTATGTTGAGTTGGGGGTAAGCATAATTTGGTGTATATATAGATAGATAGATAGATAGATAGATAGATATACACACACACATATATACATATATATATATGTATATATAATATATGTAACATATATATATATATATATATATATATATATATATATATATATATATATATATATATAATTCCTTTCTCAATATTTCTTTTCCACTAACCTTCCTACATACAGCTTCATTCTTTCTTCTCAGTTTGTCTCCTTTTCCTCATTCAGGAATAATCAATTTACTAGGACAAACTACTTTCTTTTAACCTCTCTCAAAAATACACATGCATCCCTTTTCTTCTTCTTATAATAACATTCCTTTTAAATTTCAAAACCATAAATATAATATTGATAATGAATTTATGTTGTATACCTTTAGCAATTATTAATAGTTGGGCTATATACCATGTTTCCCCGAAAATAAGACCTAGCCGGACCCTCATCTCTAATGCATCTTTTGGAGCAAAAATTAATATAAGACCTGGTCTTATTTTACTTTAATATAAGACCTGGTATATAATATAATATAATATAATATAATATAATATAACATAACATAACATAACATAATATAATATAATACCGAGTATAACATAATGTAATATAATATAATATAATATATAACATAATATAATGTAGTGTAATATAATATAATACTGTGTCTTATATTAACTTTTTCTCCAAAAGATGCATTAGAGCTGATGGTCTGGCTAGGTCTTATTTTCGGGGAAACACGTAAGTACAATGTTTCAGAGAAGCCTAAAGAACAAGTATAATTATCATTATTACTAATGTTATTAACAGACAATGTTATTATGGTTATGGTTATTTTAAGTTCAATATAAATTATGTAGCTATCCAGGCCTTCTCGATGTTTTAGGTTAGCTGTCTACCCTTGATGTTGGCAGCTTGAGGAATCTTTTATATTCACTGTAGGTCCCTTCTGACAATGTTGAAGTCTTTAATTGATGCCTTGTCCAGTGGACAAAATATCCTGGTTGTGAATCGTGGTCTTTGAAGTCTTCATCTCCCAGGAGCACACTGAAGTGAATCAGCTACTAATTTATTAATTTCTTTAAGACAATTGATAAGTCCTTGATAATAATGTAGAATGCCTCCTTCTAGTAAGGTTGGTTCATATGTCCCTTCACGTAATGTGAACAGTGATCCATGAGGCGAAAAACTGTGTTTACCAAAAGGAGCATCTCAGGTTGAGAAGCATTATAAGGAGAGCTTTTGGCCAAAGGAGATTAAAAGCTTCTGAAAATATACCTAGTTGAGTTTTATTTTACCATTTGTACATTCTATCAATCCAGAGGACTGGGGTGATAAGAACAATGAAAATGCTGTAAAATAATCCAAATATTACAAATAGATTGTATCATTGGTTCAGTGAAATAAGTCCCTCAGTTACTATGTAGAACATCTGCTATGCACTACAGTAGGAGGTTTCTAATAATATTCTTTACTCCATGAAGGCATCTTTCCAAGACTCCAATGCATTAGCTCATGTACATGCTATGCTATATCTGTTTGGGTCGAAGTTCCCTCTTTTGTTGCCATATTTTTTTTTCTTCTATAGTTGCCCATTGGAACTGTAAAAGTCTTTTATTGATTTAATAGGGAGAAGAAACATTCTCAAGTCTGGATAATTTGGCAGTTTATTGCTGCTGGTCTAGCTGCAGTATCAGTTAAATTATTTTATTTTCCTTCTATGATGGCAGCCTTAGAATGTCCTGGAATTTTGATAATTACCAATTGTTTTGGTTGCTGTATGACATCTAGTTTAAATTCTGTAACCTGTTTTCCATTCTTGTGGGGTGCCCTAAGGAAGTTAAGAAGCCTCACTGCTTCCACAATTTGTGAGCTACACCAAAGGTATATGAACTATCAGTGTAAATATTAGCTATTTGATCGTTGGCTCATTTACAAGTTTCTGTTAGATCAATTAATTCAGCTTGTTAGGCTGATCTTATTCAAGTAAATAAGAAACTTAAATTTGTTTATCATGAAAGTTATTGCATATACCATAGTGTAAGAAAAATCATCTGCATATTGGATGAAAGTAGAATTTTTGAAAAAATCAACATTATTCAAATCAGTTTTTAGCATCTGAGAGAAATAGGTAGTACTCTTTGTATACCCCTGGGGGATTACTGTCCAAGTAAAATTTGATCTTCCCAGGTGAAAAAGCAAAGAGTTATTTCCTGTCTTTTATTTTACAGGAATGCTGAAAAAGGCGCTACATAAATCTATCACTGAAAAATATTGGCAATACACACAGGAATAGCTGATAATAGAGCATGTGGTTTTGGAAGCACAGGATATCTATTTATAGCTCTGAGATCCTGTGCAAATCTCCATCCTTTCCCATTGGGTTTCTTTACTGGAAGGATAGAATTACAGGTGCTCATACATGGAATTATAAGCCCCCCTTTTAAAGGTAATCTTGTACAATGAGCTAATTCCAGCTAGTGTAATAGTGGGCCATAACCATTACCATACGCATTAGGCTAAGTTTCCTTACACTGGAATATACTCTGATGCTCCAGGAGGGCACATGAACTCCAGCAGTCCTAAAATACAGAAGTTTACATAACTATTAGCAAAACTTAGTTCTTAGATTTAGTTCTCTCGAGTAACTGAAGACCTAACTAAGACAATATAAAACAAAGAAAAATATTTTCATGACACATAATATTTTCTTTTCAGGCAGAAAACTTTTTCACAATATCTGTAGCAGACCAACAGTCTTGTAACAAACTTTGTCTTACTTAGCAGAGAGAGAAAACTTAATTTTGCACCAGCTTACTTTTGATATTTAAATTTACTTAATTAATCGCATTTAGCTTAATCATACATAAAATTCTTTCAAGATTTTCCTTTACAAACCTTCTATTACTTTCCCAGTTCCTCTAGGTTTTTGTCTTTTAAAAAATCATTATTTTCCCAATCTCATTCATTTAGTTCTAAATATATTTCACCATTTTGGGAGGGTGTGTGAGCATAATTTGTCTCACACTATCAGGTGTGCATAGAAAGTCTCACACTATCAGGTGAATCGGGGCAGATTTGAGTAGTAAAAATAGATGTTGCCCCTTAACATTTCCTAGCTGGAGAGGAATATGTTCTTATTTAAACAGACATTGGTTGATTAGATGTCCCTACCATTTGTACAGAAGCTTTCCTCCAAGGAAGATGGCAACTTAGCCAGTTAGTGTTAACAGATAAAGTAGTCCCAGTGTTAGTAAGAAGGGGAAATGCCTTCATAGTCCTTGGAGCAGCCTTATGCTTACTTCTATTTCCTTTGTTTTTCTAAATCCTATTTTAGTTTTCTACAATCCTTAAGGTAACTTGTCTTTTTACAAAAGCAGATTTTTCTACAGGAGTTTCCCTAGCAAAGCTTTAATAATTCTGTTGCTTTGCTCTCAGAAACCCGTAGATGCATTAATTGGAATAAATCAGAAAAGCCAGGATTACAGTTCAAACAGTTAATTCAAATTCCTTTGCGAACTGTGACGGGCCAGCCACCACAAATCGAACAGTACCTGAATGGGGGAGTGGGAATGAAAAAAGACACTCACACATGTAATGATGCCATCGATCGGACTCCAGTGATGCTGAAGCGCCGCGTTTACTATTCTTCACCAATTTATACCATCCGTGTACGTGCAGCTTAACAATCACGAGTGTGCATTATCTCATTGAGAGTAAATTTTTAACTTCTACATAGAAACTACAAAATCACTGAAACTTCCCCAAAGTCATTTTCTCAATGACAAAGCCCACCAATTACCCTGATAATCATCAGTCCTCTGTGTTCGGGAACCGGCCACTCCCACCTCATTCCTCAGCAGCTTGCAAGCACCCTCTCCAGGTGTAGGCAGAGACAATGCCTTAAGAGCTAAAACAAGTTAACCATAAACTGAGCCAGTCTGCAAGGCTACAGAATAACAAGAAATTATGGCTCCCCACAGCGAACTCATCAGGGTCCTAGAAAGGACTGGGGGAATCTTTAGTAGATTTCATAGTTCTGCCTGTATACAACTGTGGATTCCTTTCTGCCCAAAACCAGCTCCTTTTCAAAAGGAGCTGCAACAGAGCTGCAGAAGAGAGACTGAAGAAGAGAAGAGCAGATCCAGACAAGTAAAGCACACGGTGGGACAACCGAAGAAGCAAAATTGAGGTGTTGACATTGAGTAGCTTCAGAAACCTTCTTTAGTTCGGAAACAGTCTCTAAAATTTTCTTACTAAGTTCCTGGAGTGAAGGACATCTCTCTGTGCAATGTCAGAGGCTTCTATTTGCCAATTGAAGTAAACTTCCCATTCCATTTAGTTTGATCTTTAAGACTGCTTTTTCTAATTGTTCACATAAAAATTTAGTTGTTAAAACAGCTCCATTTTGGCCATCTTAGGTTGATATCACTTCTAGATAAATCTTTCCATGTCTGTAAGTACTTGCAAGACTCCTAGGTACATCTGCAGGAGAATTAATGGGCTGGAGCATGGGAGCTTGTCAGCTTTTTGAGGCATTATTTCCCATGTTAATTTTTAGTTTTCTGAGACCTGCAGAGTCTGAATAAATTTCTAGTGATATTTCATAGTGGGTTGAAATGTGCTGCTTATGGGTTGAGCTCCAAAGGGGCTGTCACTTCCCCAGTCGCTTCAACCCTTTTACGTGTCCCAATTTCTCCCACCAGATGTCTAGTACAACTGTGAGGACTTGGAGCGCCAGGTAACCAGCCTTTATGTGCAAGTCCCTGGACAAGACAAATATTTAATTAGAGTTGTATTGGAAATCCCTACAGGGCCACTGCACATTTTCAGCAGGACCCTCAAACACCTCCACAAAGATTCCTAGTCACCCAAGAATACCCAAAATTCAAGCTGGAGGGAGTAAATGCCCCTTATCCTTGGAGTTGAACAAGTTCAGACTCTCACTTATCCAGCTAAAAGCTTTCTTCAGACTCAAAGTAAGCAATTCAAGTTGAAAAGCCACCAGAAAGAGCAATATAAGAATAATGGGCACACCAGAAGGGGAAGAAAGGGAGAAGGGAACAGAGAGTATATTCAAACAAATAGTTGACGAGAATTTCCCAAACATGTGGAAAAAACTAGATCCTCGAATCCAGGAAGCAAATAGACAACCTAATTACCTCAATCCCAACAAGCCTTCTCTAAGACACATAGTATTGAAGCTGTCAAAAATTAACGACAAAGAAATAATCCTCAAGGCAGCCAGGGAAAAGAAGATGGTAATGTACAAAGGAAACTCCATTAAGGTTATCCTCAGATTTTTCAGCAGAAAAGCCAAAATTGAAACAAGACACCAATTTTTCTCTCCTGTCCCTGAGTTATCTTAACTCTTGTCCTTAACCTGGCCTATCTCAACCCTTAACCTTTAACGCCACCTCAAGGATTAAAAACAAACAAACAAACAAACAAACAGTTCAAATAAAGTCAGGGCCTCCTACCTTAAAATGGGGAGGTCCAGAATTCCAAGAAAAACTCACCCAAGTTCGCCCGATGCGAAGCAGGGAGCTGGTGGGGCACAATGGGCCCCTACTGGTACCTAGCACCTAATCCATGTCCACAGGGTGTTCCTGGGTGGGCTTCTTTGGAATCCTGCCTGACTATGCCAAGTAATATCCATGAAAACCATCCATCCTAAGGGAAAGCTTATAAGAGTTTATTTAAGTCAAACTGACGACAATTGCTGGGAAGCAAATTCTCAACAGATTGAGAAAATGCTCTGCGAAATGGCAGTTTGCAGCCTATTTTATACATAGAATCAAAGGAAGAGGGTTACATAAAATTTATTGGTGATAGACTAAGCGGGTGAGAGAAAGCAAAGCAGGGAAATCTCTGAGATTGAATAAAAGTAAATTGGAGAGACAGGTACTTCTTTCACATAGGTGGTACAGGATAGTTAAGAGTTCTCATAGAAATGTTAATCAAGGGACAAGAATAATAATGAGGGATTGTGTACTTCTCCTGCTCTGGTCTGGAAAAAGGGATTACTGACATTCCAAGGATGTCATTTTAGATGAAAAAACACAATAGACAGGCCCACTTAAAGGCAGCTGAAGATGTGACTTCCCACCATGGCCCACTTAGTTATGAAATTTTTTATGCTCATGCCATCTTATGTGGTTATATTAATTTTTGCTCCAAAAGACGCATTAGAGTTGATGGTGATAGGGGACAACACTGTCTTGTTCCTGAAAGTAAAACAAAGGGCTTCAGTTTTTCACTGTTAATTGTGATATTAGCTGAAAGTTTGTCATATATGGCCTTCATCATATTAAGGAATTTTCCTTCTATAACAATTTTATTAAGTGTTTTAATCATACATAGATGTTGTGTCTTGCCAAATACTTCCTAAGCATTTATTATATAATCATGTGATTTTAATTTTTTTATTTTGTTTATGTGCTGTATCACATTGATCGATTTGCACACGTTGAACCATCCTTGTGCCCCGGGGATGAACCCCACTTGGTCGTGATGAATGATCTTTTTAATGCACAGCTGTAGCTAATTTGCTAAAACATTGTTTTGGACTTTTGCATCTGTAGTCATCAGAAATATTGGTATGCAGTTGTTTTCCTTTTACAAAATTTGTATCAAATTTTGGTGTCAGGGTAATGTTGGCCTCATAGAATGAATTAGAAAGTACTGTCACTTCTTTAATTTTTGGAACAGTTTCAGCAGGACAGGTGTTAGATCCTCTTTGAATGTATGGTAGAATTCACTAGTGAAGGTATCTGGTCCTGGACTTTTTCTTTTTGGAAGGTTTTGGATGACGGGTTCAATTTCTTTACTGTTGATTTGTCTATTTAGATTTTCCAGTTCTTCATGATTCAGTCTAGGAAGGCTATGTTTCTAAGAACTTGTCCATTTTTTCTAGGTTATTGAATTTGGTAACATATAGTACTTCATAGTATTCTTGTATGATCTTCTGTATTTCTGTGGCATCCACGGTAACTTCTCTTTCATTTCTGATTTTGTTAATTTGTGCTTTTTCTCCTTCATCTTAGCAAGTCTAGCCAATGGTTTGTCGATTTTTAAAAACATTTTCAAAGAACCAGCTCTTTATTGCATTAATTTTTGTCTATTGTATATTTGTTCTTTATTTCATTTATTTCTGCTCTGATTTTTATTATTTCCTTCCTTCTGCTGACTTTGGGTTTCATTTGTTCTTTTTCTAGTTCTTTAAGGTGTAACATGAGGTTATTTATTTAGGATTTTTCTTGTTTCTTGAGATAGGCCTGTAATGATATAAATTTCCCTCTTAAAACTGCTTTCACTGCATCCCAAAAATTTTGATAGGATATATTTTCATTGTCATTTCTTTCTATGTATCTTTTAATCTCTCCTGTAATTTCTTCTTTGACCCAGTCGTTCTTTAAAAGTATGTTCTTTAATCTCCATGAATTTGTGGTTTTTTCCTGCTTTCTTTTTGCAGTTGATATCCAATTTGAAAGCTTTCTGATCAGAGAATATGCTTGGTATGATTTAAATCTTCTTAAATTTGGTGAGGCTGATTTTATGTCCCAATATATGGTCTATCCTTGAGAATGTTCCATGTACACTAGAAAAGAATGTATAGTCTGATGTTTTAGGATGAAGTGCTCTATATATGCCAATTATGTCCATTTCATCTAATGTGTCTTTTAGGGCTGCTATTTCGTTATTTATTTTCTGTTTGGATGATCTATCCATAGCTGTCAGTGATGTAGTTAGGTCCCCTAATATAATTGTGTTTTGGCCAATTTCTCCCTTTAGTTCTGTTAGTAGTTGCTTGGTATATTTTGGTGCTCCCTGATTGGGGGCATAAATATTGATGACTGCTTTGTCTTCTTGTTGTATAGTCCCCTTTACCATAATGAAATGTCCACCTTTGTCTCTTGTTATCTTTTTCACCCTGAAGTCTGTTTCATCTGATATCATTATGGCTACACCTGATTTTCTCTGGGTACCATTTGCTTGTAGTGACAATTTCCACCCTTTCACTTTGAGTCTATGCTTGTCCTTGTAGCTGAGATGTGTCTCTTGGAGACAGTATATGGTTGGGTTTAGTTTTTTGATCCAATCTGCTACTCTGCGACTTTGTATTATTGAGTTCAGTCCACTTACATTTAGGGTGATTATTGATATGTGAGGATTTCCTGTCATTCTATCTTTAGTGTTCTGGTAAGGCTGTGTCTCCATTGTTTCTTTGCCTTTTGGTTGTTGTCTGTTATTTCTGTGTGGTTGTATTCTATGATGTTTCCCTCTGTTTCTTCTTCTATTACAGTATATATTTCAGTTCTGAATTTTTTTTTTTGAGTGGTTACCCTTAAGTTTATGTAAAAGAAAGTTTGATATTTACAATATTCCATTTTCTTCAGCACGCTTACTTTCTCCATTCCCATATTCCAGTTCAGGCCTTACTCTCCCCCTTTTAATGTTTTGGTTGCCACAAATTGTCCCTGTTGATGGTGGTCGAATAGCCTCCTTTAGTATTTCTTGTAGTGCAGGTCGTGTATCAGAAAATTCCCTCAGCTTCTGTATGTCTGGAAAGGTCTTTAGTACTCCTTCATATCTAAAGGATATCTTTGCTGGATACATTATTCTTGGCTCATAATTTCTCTCTTTCAGTAGTTTGAATATTTGGTTCCACTCCCTCCTGGCTTGTAGAGTTTCTGCTGAAAAGTCTGATGATAATCTAATGGGCTTTCCTTTGTAGGTTGCCATCTTTTTTTTCCCTGGCTGCCTTGAGGATTCTTTCTTTGTCGTTGATTTTAGACAGCTTTAATACAATGTGCCTTGGAGAAGGCCTGTTGGGATTGAGGTAACTAGATGTTCTATTTGCTTCTTGGATTTGAGGATCCAGTTCTGTCCACAAGTTTGAGATGTTCTCATCAACCATTTGTTTGATTATATTCTCTGTTCCCTTCTCTCTTTCTTCTCCTTCTGGTATGCCCATTATTCTTATATTGCTCTTTCTGATGGAGTCAGAAAGTTCTTGTAGAGTTCTTTCATTTCTTTTAAGTCTCAAGTCTCTTTCTTCTTCCTTCTGTGTAATTTCCAGGTTTCTGTTTTCGATGTCACTGATTCTTTCCTCCATCTGGTCAACTCTACTACCTAAGCTGGTTATTTCATTCTTGATTTCTTCTATTGAGTTCTTAATCTCCAGAAATTCTATTTGGTTCTTTTTTAAAATTTCAACCTCTTTCGTAAAATGCTCATGTTTTTCTTTGATTGTGTTTCTGAGTTCATTAAAGTGCCTGTCACGTGTGGCAGCCTGCGGAGTCTCAGCTCCTGCTCCCCACACAAGAACACAGGATATGGTGAGGCCAAAAAGGAAAACCCACAGAGTCATAGGTAGGGGAGTCATACCACTATAGTCTCACTGGAGGCTGGATTCACAAGACGTGCGACCTGCTGTACGTTTTTCTGCCAACTAACCGACTCGACTCTCTTCAACTCCACTCCCCAGCACAGCTGTGGCAGTTATATTAGTGGCCAATGGCTCAATGGTTACAGCTGATGGCCAACCAGCCACAGCTGATGGCTATCTACTACCTGAGCCAGCACCTTTCCACATGAGGCCGAGAGCCTGGAAACTGCTCTCTGGGGCTCTGTCCCCACACTCCACCCCTACAGGGTCTCGCCTCACAATCTATGCGACAAGCGTCTTCCGCAAGGGTCCCTGTGCCATATTAGCCTATCGGCACCTATGGACGAAAAGAAACATAGTCTTAGGAACGAACAATGGCAAATCCCTTCCATCTAGGAGGATACATGCCAGCTTTTTGTCCTGGGAAAGGAGGGTCGCTGCCACTGGCACATTTCCCTGTTTGTGGTACTAGGCCTTTATGGCAGTGATTAGGGTCCCTTACATAGTTTCAAAGTGTAACAGAACAAGGGACCCCATAATAGGCCATAGTGAGAGCACATAGGTTCCCTGCAAAATCATCTCGGTATCGGGACCTCCGTATATTACAGTCACTTGCAGTGGCCACTGAGCCACCACCCCTGGAATATACTCCGGAACGGGGAAGACATAAACCTTGTAGGTACGAGGGGGAAGCCTTCCTATACCCAGTAGTACGGAAACAGCTTTCATAGTCACAGTGTTTCCCCTGTAGCCATCAATGCAGATTGCTGGTCAGGGGAACAGTTCTGGGTTCCCATAAACAAGACTGCAGTCTGTGCCAGAGTCAACTAGGGCCAAAACGCTCTGCACATTAGAAGTGGCCCAACGTATGGACAGTTTCATGTGGGGTCTCCGGTCCCTGCTTGTCCCCTCTGACCAGGTACCGTGGCCCCACCCCTAATCAAGCTGAAAGGAGTTGGCCTCAAGCAGCTGCATGAAGTCCTGGAGGGACACGGGTCGCGTTTTCCCAGACTTCTCCTTTATGCTTCTCCGGAATTGCTGTTCTGGACGCAACTTCTTCCAAAGTTCCAGCAGGAGTGCATTGGGGTTGTCCATCTATTTTCTTCTGATCGACCCCTGCTGCCATGAGGTCATGCCACATCTGTGCGCATGTTACTCTCTGAGGCCGGCGACCTCGCCCCTTTACGTTTGATTTGGGCTTCCGGGTCTCAACTGTGTGGACCTCCTGTCTCAACTTCCTTCACCTCCAGCTTTCAACATCCCCTAGGGTGGCCATGGCAGTTGTAAATTCATGCATCCGTCGCCCCACATATGGTGTAAAAATGGCAACCAAGGATCCAAAAGCACTCGCAGGTGCAGTATCCAAAACCAGATCTCTCATGCTGGCTGTAAAAAGCTCGTTATCCGGCCCCTGCATATTAGGGTTGAAAATAGCATGTCTCATACCCATTTCACAGATGATTTGAGTAAATTCCATATATGATTGCCATTGACTCACAGTGTCTGGCAGCTCGCCAGCCTGCCCCCATACTGTGCATACTGCAGCAGTGAGCCACTCCGTTAGAGAATGGTTGCACTGGTCGTGGGCCAACCTATGGCAGTTCTGTAACCTTTGTCGCAGGGACAGATGCACTGTCACAAAGGCTACCTTTTCCATCTCACCTGGGGAGCAGAGAATGCTGTCTGCTCCCTCATCCCATAAACGTAATAGCCAAGCCGAGACTGGCTTTCTAAGGCGCTGTCTGTACCGCCTCCCCAGCTCCTGCAACTCAGTGGGAGTGTAAGGGGTGTAGGTTGTGAACTCAGTCACAGCTGGGTTGCTGGCAGCAACGCCCCTGGGGTCCAAAGGTTGTTCATGTTTTACCCTTTGCTTAAAGTTTGGCACGGTTTGGGGGTTGGGAGCTACATTGTCTCCACTCACTTCCTCCGCCTCTGCCTCAGAGGAGCCCCTCTTCTTCTTCTTTTTTTTTTTTAATTTATTGGGGTGACAATTGTTAGTAAAATTACATAGGTTTCAGATGTACAATTCTGTATTACATCATCTATATCCCATTGTGTGTTCACTCTTCTAACAGGCGGACCCGAGCTTCTAGCTCTTCCAACCAGGACACCTGGTCTGGCACCTGGGCCATTTCACTAAGCGCATTTTCCATGTTGAGACTCAAGGCCGTGAGGATCATCCAGCCCACACAGCCGGCTGTAGCCTTCTCCTCCTCTGGCAACCACTGAGCCAGAGCCTGCAGGGCCCTCTCCATGGTGGCCGGAGAGCCGTCCATGTCCTCCCACCCCTCCTTGGGGGTCCAACTCCTGAGACACCACACACTGTGTGGGGGCCACATTTCCTCCTGCCCAGAGTCAGACTCCATTCCTACCTGGTTGGAATCCTGCTTGCCGGTGCCAGGTGTCTGAGTGGGTGGTGACCTCGGTGTATAATGTCCACAATCTTCTGAGCCTACAGCAGGAACAGATCAACAAAAGGAGGACAACGCCTTTCATGGCCAAGAGGGAGGTGTGCCATCTGGAGGCTCAAGTCTCCCAGGCAGACCGTGCCTCCCGCTCCCAGCGTCGCTCCTTGCGGGCCTCCCAAAGGTGAACTTTTGTATGCATAAACTGCTCCACCATCCTTCAGTGAGTTTTGGCCGGCACCATACCCTGCTTGTTGCGCCATTTGTCACGTGAGGTGGACGGCTGGGTCTCAGCTCCCACTTCCCACACAAGAACACAGGATATGATGAGGCCAAAAAGGTACACTCACGGAGCTATAGGTAGGGGAGTCATACCACTATAGTCTCACTGGAGGCTGATTCACACGACGTGAGACCTGCTGTCTGCTTTTCTGCCAACCAACCAACTCAACTCTCTTCGACTCCACTCCCCAGTGCAGCCGCGGCAGTTATATTAGTGGCCAATGCCTCAATGGTTACAGTTGATGGCCAATTAGCCACAGCTGACGGCCATCTACTACCGAGCCAGCACCTTTCCATGTGAGGCCGAGAGCCTGGAAACTGCTCTCTGGGGCTCTGTCCCCACACTGCCTTTCTATGTTTTCTTGCATCTTGTTGAATGTTTTCAGAACTGCAATCTTGAATTCTCTGTCATTTAAGTCACATATTTCCATATCTTTAAGTTCCTTTTCTGGAGGCTTTGCACTTTCTTTCTGAGCTGTCTTGTTGCCTTGATTATTCATGGCAATTGCTAATTTATTATTTCTCTTCCTAGACATCTATAGGAGTGGCTTCTGCAACAGGTTGATAGGAAGAGGTCTTTCTTTTCTATTTGTTGGTAGAATGTTTTATTTTCTCTCTGACTGCAGCCTTTTTTTCTCTCTGACACTGTTGTGCTGTGTTTTCTCTGCACTATTCCAGCTCCTCATATGATGGGGGGATTCCCTGGGAGACAGGCTTCCCCTCTGTTGACAGTTCGCCCGGGTCACAGGGCACAGTGTCCCTGTGTGTATACCTGTACCAGATTCAGAGCCTGTGTGTTTCAGCAGCTCTGTTTACTCCTGCAGGGATCCACCCAGATAGGTGGGGACAGGGGCAGGGTGAGTTGTGGAAGTGGCCCAGAGCAATGGCAGTGACCACCACCACAGCCGGTCCTGCTTCCACAGCTCCCTCCCCTTTGCCGGAACTAGTTGGGCTGCGAATCTGTGTCTGCAGACCACAGTTCTCAGAACAGCAAATATTCTGTTCTTTTGATCTGACACTGCTACTCTTCTGCTTTTAGCACTAGGCAGGTGGGGGCGGGGCAAGCTCTGGGAGGGTAAGGAGGGGGCAGCTAGTCTCAGTGCCTAGGGCTTCCGTTCTCTGCTCAGCAGTGAGGGCTTAAACCATCGTTTTCAGCCTTCTTCCCTCAGTCTTTGCTCCGAGGTCTCTGCTGTGAGCATTGTGTTCAGCCGTGTTATATGCTGTCCCCTCAGCCCTGTGGGCCATAAACAGAGCCTTAGTTCTTCCCTCTCCCACAGCTGTGGTAGTTCCGGGATGCAACGAACTCGGAGCACTGAGCTAGATCTGCATCCTGTGCCCACCTGCGCAGCTCTGTCTCCATACTTCTCCCTTCCCTTGTCCCCCGCTCGTGTGATTTGCCCACCTTTTGGTGAATTCAGTGGTAGGCCTCTTCGTCTTGCCTGTCTGCTGTGCAGGGAATCCTTTGTGGAGTTATAGTTGTTTGATTTGTTGTAAATCCCAGGGGAGATTTACAGAGGCTCACCTCACACCACCATTTTGATGACGTCTCCTGATTTTAGGGGGAAGTAACTTTCTAAGGTTCTTGGCAAGATTTAGCTTATATATGCCTCAAGCAGGCTGGAGTATAAAGTTTCTGAGGAAGAGAAAAAATAAGCACACAATTCAGAGGCCTAAATAGATGGTCCAAAGAGTGAAAATTCATGAAGTTGCAATTTGTTGTGCCAAGAAATTTAGGTTGTCATTACTTTCAGGCCACAGGGAACTAGGGCTAATCCCAAGTGCTCTGAAAAACAGAATCAGCCCTGCACCTCAGTGAAACCAGCAAGAGTTGAATGTCTTGCTGGTTTAATTTGAGGTCCAGGAAGCCCTAACTTTCTTTCCTCTCCCTACTCTAGAGATTTCAATTCCCATTATTATAGTCAGGCTTTTCTTTGGGGTAAGGCACTCAAGTGAAATGGAAAAATAAAACACCCTTCGGAGCATGAAAACATTAACTTCTTATTAGATTTAACTGCCTTAGCATTGATTCACTTAATAGCTACAATGGGAACACCTTGGGAAGAAGAGCATAGGGACCTGAATGAACAGAATCAGGTGTTGGAATAAAAGAAGGAAAATGTTTAGAGTTGAGCCTGGCCAGGGTTTGGAGCAGGGCTGGTGACTATCAGGAGTCCTATTAAACAGGAAATGGTGTAAGGGCCCTAATCATCTTTTGAACAAACAGCAGTGAGGCCACCTAGTAGAAAGGCAGGAAAATAAAAAGTACCATGAACATTTCCCTGATTTCACAATTTTTCAAGTCTGACTCTGAAGGAAACATTACTAGATGAGCTTGGCTCCTTCATCTCATTCCTATGCATCCCAATACTTCTGAAAATACTTTTATTTATGTTTACAAATGCATTGGGAAGTGCTGTCAATCTACAGAAATAGGGAATCCATCCATCACCAGAAATAGGATTGAGAGGACACTTTGTGCTTCTCCTTGAATAAAGCTATTTGATGCCACAATTCAAAAAAGTTGTACTATTATCATCAGTTAGGAACCCAGGTAAGCATATTGATGCAGTTCCAAACTGCAGTACAGCCTTCAGTCTCACTAAGATTTCATGGGAAGTCTAGCTAGCTCTAGTCAATCATGCTTGTTCCCTTCCTCATGGGGCAGCAATTGCCTACCCCTAAATTAGATTCCAGTTTGAAGTGTTGGGCCTTGTGTCCTTTATCCCCATTTTTCACCATAACTATTGCTCACAGTATAACATCATCAAACTTAGTTTCACTTGCTTACTTTATTTCCAGCTCTCTCCACCTAAGTTAATCCCCTTTATTGTCATATTCCTATGCTTTCTGAAGCCCTTCTGGTCTCTTTCACTATGCCCTCTAGAGCCTTGTTCCAATGTCAATAGCATTTATTATATCTTCTACCTTTTACCCACAGGATTCCCCCTTGCCCTATAATTTATCTGCTGCCTGCTGGCTTCCCCCTGAGATCTCTGCTTCCGTTGTGACCATTCCAAGAGGATTCTCCTCTTCCTCTTTAATTCAGGGTCAAGAGAGCAGTTCTTCCTTCACCTCATTCATCTCAGGTGCTTGCCTTCCATTATTGTGGGGACAGAGTCCCAGATAGCAGTTTCCAGGCTCTTGGCCTCACGTGGAAAGGTGCTGGCTCAGTTATTAGATGTCCAACAGCTGTAATCAGATGGCCTTCCGTTGTGGCTGGGTGGCCATGAGCTGTTACCAGTTAGCTATTATCCACTAATATAACTGCCGAGGTTATGCTAAGGGGTTGTTAGTTGGCAGAGAAGCGGATGGTGGATTGTGGCTCCTGCTTCCTGTATCTCCAACCTGGCCACCAGCAAGACTGTGGTGCAGGAAGTCCCCTTGTTGGGGTGCAGGCGGATGTTTACTTCTGTGTCTTTACTGGCTGCCATCAAGAATATGTAAGCACCTTGGCTGTGAGCCATTATTATTCCAGCACGGTACCCTGAGAACCCTGGCCATGCCCAGGAAGTCTGGCTGTACCCAGAAAGACTGCCGGTACCCTGAGAAAACCTGGCTGTGCCCAGAAAGTAAGTGGACATTGAAGGACACCCCCTGGGACATTACATGAACTGGACTCAAAGTTTTTCTCATGAGCTGGGTTCCTGGCATAGGATCCCTCACAAAACACTTGTTGCACAGATTGTGAGGCAAGACACTGGAGGGCTGGAGTGTGGGGACAGAGTCCCAGAGAGCAGTTTCCAGGCTCTCGGCCTCACGTGGAAAGGTGCTGGCTCGGTTATTAGATGGCCATCAGCTGTAATCAGATGGCCATCTGCTGTGGCTGGGTGGCCATCAGCTGTTACCAGTTAGCCGTTAGCCACTAATATAACTGCTGTGGCTATGCTAGGGGGTTGGTTGGTTGGCAGAGAAGCAGATGGCAGATTGCAGCTAGCAAGTGCAGTTAGAAGCAAATTACATTGCATATCATGTTAATTCTACTTCCTGTGTCTCGCCTGGCTGCCAGCGAGAGTGGGGTACCCTCGTTGGGGTACTGTCAGATGTTTGCTTTTGTGTCTTGACCAGCCACCATCGAGAATATAGTGGCATGACTCCCCTATCTATGGCTCCATTGGCCATAGATGTTCCTTTTTGGCCTCACCATATCCTTTTTGGCCTCTCCATATCCTGCATTCTTGTGTGAGGAGCAGGAGCTGAGACCCTGCATTACAATTATCCCATCACCTTCCTTCAGCTACCACTCCTCCTTTGATACTCACACTGTAATACAAGTAAAACTTCAACTTCTCATCCTCCACAGTGGCATAAACCACCCCAGGCCTCTCCCATATTGTGTTTCTAATAATGTCTTCCACACAGGCTCCTGTCCAGGATGATATCAATTTCTATACTCAGAATCCATATAACACCATGGCCTAGCAATTCCTTAATCCATTCTACTTTGAAAACATCTCCTTCCACTCTTTTCAAGCTTTACTCTCTTTTGACCAAAATTTGTAACTTAGCCTCATCTGGGGCTCAAACTAAGAAACAGCCCCGACTAAGAACCAGCCCCAGCTTGCTTACTCCCACTAAATCAGTCTTTAACATCATTATGAACACTACTCTCAACTTCTCTCCATTTTTCCAATCTGCAAGAGTCCTCCTGCTTTCACTCTCTTCCCTGGCCAGCCTGATCCCCCAACCCTGCTGCTCCCAGGTAACATAAATCAAAAAATACCTTAAGACAAATCCATGTTAACTTTCCTCAGCTGAGCCCTCAATGCTCCTCGTCATTTTATTTTCTTGCTTGCTGCCTACCTCAACCCTCCCAGCTAATGTGCTACTCTTCTCAAGGCCCCATCTTCACCTGTTATTCACACTTAAAAACAAAATATTTTTAAAAGCCTTATTTCGACACTTCATTCATCTCAAATAATTCCCTATTTCTCATTCCTTTTACTGACAAAAATGGGTAAATTTCATTTTGTACACCTCTTCATCACACTCCCTTAACTCTTAGTACTATACTGAAATTTATATAAAGTACAGCATAAGGAATATAGTCAGTAATATTGTAATAACTACGTATGGTGTCAGATGGGTAGTAGACCTGAGACTAATACAATATTGTGTGTCAACAATAAGTGAGAAATAAAAAAAAATAATTTAAAAAAGAAAAGTGTAGGGAAAATAGAATTGGTCAGACACCCTCCCCAGCCGTCTGCTGGCCCTGACCCGGCTACCTGCCAGTCTGATAAGATAGAATGTAACACATGTGCCGTCCATCCTGAAGATGTTGTTTGTGTATACGCTTATGTAAGCACCTTGGATGTGTGCCACTTTTGTCTCTGTATGGTATAAAGGGGTCCGGCCATTTTATGGGATGGCTGAGGCAGAGACACGGCCGAGACTGTGGGCTGTATTGTATGGGGCTGCGGGTTGTAACCTGAGAATGTCCAGCTTGTGTGCAGCAGTGAGAAAGTCTGGCTGCCTCCCAGGAAGACTGTAAATAAAGTATGTCTGTTCTGCCTTCAGCTCCATGCATCTTCTTTCGGCTCCCAGAGTCACAGACACCTAACCCCCAGGACAGCAATCACTTAGACATCGACATGACAAAATCCTTACAGGTAAATGCTCAACATCGTTATGTATATGCTCTTCAAATATGAAACTAATGATCTCCTAATTGCCAAATGCATCAGCCACTTCTACAGTTTCATCCAATTCATTCTCTCAGCAGCATTTAATAGTTTATCACACCCTATTTGTTAAAAAACAATCTCCCCTCTTCCTTTCCCTGTTTCCCACTATAAATGTTCTTTACGTCATTAAGACAGTCAAGCCCTCAATTTCTCCCATCTCTACCAGTTGTTTTGTCCTTCTTCTTCCCCAGCCTGCACTCCCTTATCAACAACACTCCGACTAATCTTCAATGATTTTACCACATTTGCCTTTGGCTATGGTTTCCTTGCTAAAACCCAAGCTTGAAAAACACAACTCTCCATTTTCTGTGGTCCAGATTCCAGGCTACAAAGCATTGCTGGCTAAAGACAAGGCACAGCACTAAACACCTCCAATACATATGTATTTTATGCATGTGTGTTCTCAATGTACTTCACCAGTTCTTTGATTTAACTCAAGTCAACTCTCTACATCAGCATTCCCTAAAGTGTGTTCCTTGCAACACTAATGATAGGGGATATTAATAGTTGCTATGAAAAGAAATGACTATGGATAAATAAGTTGGAAATGCAAAATAAAGGTAGGTAATTTATGTACAGAAATTCTGAGTCTTTAGTATTCTCATATATAATGTGAAAGTTCTACTATGACTATTTTCCCAATGTATTGGACCTAGAAACATTTTTCTCATTGTCTTCTGAAATAATATTATAAAGGATATCATTTATTAAAATACT
Organism: Rhinolophus ferrumequinum; assembly: GCF_004115265.2. Classification (NCBI taxonomy): domain Eukaryota; kingdom Metazoa; phylum Chordata; class Mammalia; order Chiroptera; family Rhinolophidae; genus Rhinolophus; species Rhinolophus ferrumequinum. The sequence goes on along the minus strand of NC_046284.1, from coordinate 27,424,517 downwards.
ATAATTTCATATTCAGTCATTTCTATTTCCTCCCCTAAAATCTTTTCCCTCGACCCGTTTTCAACATGCCAAAGGCATTCTGGGTCCTCTCATTGTTAGCTAATGGTTTTTGATTCCTGCTTTGCTAATAAAAAATATCCATTGTATGTGAACTCCCTATTTTTTTTTTATGACTTTCAGGTGTACAAACCAACATAACAGTTAGGCATTTACACCCCTCACAAAGTGATAAGCCCCACCCCCAAGGTATTACCCATCTGACATCTTATATAACTGTTACAATAGCATTGACTATCTTCCTTATGCTATTGTCTCTCTCTCTCTCTCTCTCTCTCTCTCTCTCTCTCTATATATATATATATATATATATATATATATATATATACACACACACACATGTATATGTATATATATATATGTTTAATTTAATTATAGTTGACATGCAATATTATTCTACTTCAGCTTCAGTTGTACAGTGCATTGGTCATTCTTCTACACAGTCTATGAAGTGATCCCCTTTATAAGGGAAGTACCCATCTGGCATGTTACATAATCTTTACAACATTGTTGACTATGTTCCCCATAATGTGTTTCATATCCCCATGACTATATTGTATATACTAATTTGCACTTTCTAATCCCTTCATCTTATCCCCCACCCCCTCCATCCAGCAACCAGCAGATTGGTGCAGCCACTATGGAAAACAGTATGGAAGAACCTCAAAAAATGGAAAATGGAACTACATTATGAGCCAGCAATTCCACTCCTGGTTATCTATCCAAAGAAACCCAAAACACTAATTTGAAAAGATATATGCACCCCTATGTTTATTGCAGCACTATTCGCAATAGAAAGATACAGAAACAACCCAAATGCCCATCTATAGACTATTGGATAAAGAAACTGTGCAACGGGGAAAAGCTAAAACCATGCCCCCTAAGATCAGGAACAAGGCAAGGTTGTCCACTATCTCCGCTTCTATTCAACATAGTGCTGGAAGTTCTAGCCACAGCAATCAGACAAGAAAAAGAAATAAAAGGCATCCAAATTGGTAAGGAGGAAGTAAAATTATCATTATATGCAGATGATATGATACTATACATAGAGAACCCTAAAGACTCCACCAAGAAGCTATTAGAGCTGATAGATGGATTTAGTAAAGTAGCAGGATACAAAATTAATATTCAGAAATCAGTTGCATTTGTATATACCAATAATAAAACATCAGAAAGAGAAATTAAAAAAAAAAAAAAAACAATCCCATTTACAATTGCTCCAAAGACTATAAAATATCTGGGAATAAATTTAACCAAAGAAGTAAAAAATCTGTACTCAGAAAATTATAAGACACTGAAGAAAGGAATGAAAGAAGATATAAATAGATGGAAACACATACCATGTTCATGGATAGGAAGAATTAATTCATGGATAGCTAAAATGTCCATACTGCCTAAGGCAATATACATATTCAACACAATTCCTATCAAACTACCAACGATGTTTTTCACAGAAATAGAACATATAATCCTAAAATTTATATGGGACCATAAAAGACCCCGAATAGCAAAGGCAATCTTGAGAAATAAGAACAAAGTGGGAGGTATAACAATACCTGACTTCAAATTATACCACAAGGCTACAGTAATCAAAACAGCATGGTACTGGCATAAAAACAGACACATAGATCAATGGAACAGAACAGAGAGTCCAGAAATAAATCCATGCCTATATGGCCATTAAATCTACGACCATGGAAGCAAGAATGTACGATGGGGTAAAGACAGTCTATTCAATAAATGGTGCTGGGAAACCTGAACAGACACATGCAAAAAAATGAAGCTGGACCACCTCCTTACACCATATACAAAAATAAATTCAAAATGGCTTAAAGACTTAAATGTAAGATCTGAAACCATAAAATACCTAGAAGAAAATATAGGAAGAAACTTCTCAGACATTACCCGGAGTAAGATTTTTACTGATATATCCCCTCGCGCGAGGGAAGTAAGAGAAAAAATAAACATGTGGGATTATATCAAACTAAAAAGTTTTTTCACAGCAAAGGAAACCATCAATAAAACAAAAAGGGATCCTATAGAATGGGAAAAGATATTTTCCAATAATATATCTGATAAGGGATTAATATCACAAATCTATAAAAAACTCACTCAGCTCAACTCCAAAAAAACAAACGACCCAATTAAAAAATGGGCAGAGGACTTGAAGAGACATTTTTCTAAAAAGGACATACAGATGGCAAACAGACAAATGAAAAAATGCTCAACCTCACTAACCATCAGAGAAATGCAAATAAAAGCCACAATGAGATACCACCTCATCCCAGTCAAAATGGCCAACATCAATAAATCAACAAACAACAAGTGCTGGCGCGGATGTGGAGAAAAGGGAACGCTTGTGCACTGTTGGTGGGATTGCAGATTGGTGCAGCCACTATGGAAACAGTATGGAGGTATCTCAAAAATCTGAAAATGGAACTACCCTATGATCCAGTAATTCCACTCCTAGGTATCTATCCGGAGAAATCCAAAACTCCAATTCAAAAATCTTTATGCACTCCTATGTTTATTGCAGCACTATACACAATAGCTAAGACATGGAAACAACCAAAATGCCCATCGGTAGATGACTGGATTAAGAAACTGTGGTACATTTATACAATGGAGTATTACGCAGCCATAAAGAAGAAAGAAATCTTACCATTTGCAACAACGTGGATGGACCTAGAGAACATTATGTTAAGTGAAATAAGTCAGACAGAGAAAGATAAGTACCATATGATCTCACTTATTTGCGGAATCTAAAGAAAAGAATAAGTGAATGAACTAATCAGAAACAGTTTTGGAGACAAAGAGGAAAAACTGAGGGTTGCTAGATGGGCGGGAGGGGTGGGGGCTGGGGGGAGGGTGAGGGGATTGGAGGGCAGTCGGTGACCACAGGATGGCCATGGGTTTGAAAATTAATCTGGGGAACGTAATTTAGTGGTTACCAGAGCGTAAGGGGGTTGGGGGGTGGGAGATGAGGGTAAGGGGGATCAAATATATGGTGATGGAAGGGGAACTGACTCTGGGTGGTGAACACACAGTGTAATTTATGGATGATGTGATACAGAATTGCACACCTGAAATCTATGTAATTTTACTAACAATTGTCACCCCAATAAATTTAAAAAATAAAATTAAAATAAATAAATAAATAAAAAAACATAAATAAAGATTTTTCAAAAAAAAAAAAGAAACAATGATTGGAAGCAGAATCTCAGAACATCTAGCATAACTAATTTTCACTATTTACCTCACCTAAGCATTTTAGACCAATTAAAATATGTCTTAGTTTCAGTGATCTTTAGAGACTATAATTTTCTCCATAATCTATTTATTATGCAGAGGAGCTTTTTATACATGTGTAGATATAACTATTTATGTGTCATATAAACAATGAATAAAGTCTACAAATAATAACAAATAAGAATATTTCTTAATTTAAAAAATTCTTCAGTATGTGCTTTGCTACACATTTAATATACATAACCTCCTTTAATCCTCACAGCCCTATTAGGTGGATACTATTATTTCATACCTTATATATGAGGAAACCGAGCATTAAAACTTATTTCTTGCTTGGAGTAAAGCTGAATTTTAAAATCAGATCTGTCAGATTGCCTTTCTAAAAATAGAGAAGAACAATATAAATTATAGTTGAGAAGAGCATTCTGGAATCTAGAGTCAGACAGACTAAGTTAGAATCCTGGCTCTGTCCGTACCATTCACCATTTGGAAATCATATAACAATTTAGTTCACTTAATCCTCACAATACGCCTATGAGGGAATAATGATGAGGATGAGGATGAAAATCAAGATTATGAATGGCGGTCATAATGATAATGGTGCAGAAGAGGAAGACAGTGATGGTGGTGATAATGGTAATGTGCATTTTACAGATTAAGAAAAATGAGAGGTGAAGTAACCTGCTCAGAGTCACCTGCCTAAACAAAATGCCAAGTTAATCTTGACTAGACAGACTGTGATTTTAGCCACTCTACTACAATCCTGGACCATTCTTTCCTCGTCTAAGTACCATTGTTCACATCTCAGCTGTATTAGCTTTCTAATGCTGCATAATAATTACCACAAATTTAGCTGTCTAAAACATACATTGATCATTCTGCAGTTTCCATAGGACGGGAGTCTGAGTGCAGCCTAGCGGAGTCCTGTGCTCAGGGTGTCACCAGGCTGCAATCTAGGTGTCAGCTTGGTTCCATTCCATTCTGGACCCCAGAGTCCTCCTCCAAGCTCACATGGTTGTTGACAGAATTAAATTTCTGGTTGCTGTAGGACTGAGGTTCCTGCTTTCTTGCTGGCTGTCACCCAGAGGCCTCTTTCAGCTTCCAGAGGTGCCCACAGTTCTTTAGTATGAAGTCCACTCACAGATCTACTCACAGTATGGCAGCTGACTTCTTCAAAGCTAAGAGGCCTCGGTTGACACTTTGGTTGTTTCCATGTCTAGGTCACCATGAATAAACTTGCACAGAACATTGGAGCACATACATCTTCATGGATAAATGTTTTCATATTTTTTAGGTAGATACCCAACAAAGGAATTGCTGGGTTACATGGTAATTCTATTCTTAATGTTTTGAGGAACCTCCACACTGCCTTCTATAGCAGCAGCACCAATCTGCATTCCCACCAACAGTGTATGAGGGTTCCTTTTTCTCCACAGCCTCTCCAACACTTGTTACTATTTGTCTTGTTGAAGATAGTCATTCTAACTGGGGTGAGGTGCTATCTCATTGCGTTTTTTATTTGCATTTCTCTGATGATTAGTGATATTGAGCATTTTTTCATGTCTATTGGCCCTTTCTATGTCTTCTTTGGAAACATATCTATTAAGGTCCTCTGCCAATTTTTAATTGGATTATTTGTTTTTTCGTTGTTGTTGAGTTGCATGAGTTCCTTATGTATTTTGGATATTACCCCTATTGGAGGCACTGTTTGCAAAAATCTTCTCCAATTCCGTTGGTTGCCTGTTTATTTTGTTGATGGTTTCTTTTGCTGTGCAGAAGATTTTTAGCTTTTTTTTTTTGAATTAAAGTTTATTGGGGTGACAGTTGTTAGTAAAGTTACATACATTTCAGGTGTACAATTCTGTAATACATTATCTATATATCACATTGTGTGTTCACCATCCAGAGTCAGTTCTCTTTCTATCACCATATATTAAACCCCGTTTACCCTCTTCTAGAAGCCCCTCCATCCTTGTCCTCTGGTAACCCCTAAACTATTGTCTATGTCCATGAGTTTTTTGTTTCTTCATTTGTCTGTCTTGTTTTTTCTTTTCGTTTTTCAGTTTGATATACCACATATCAGTGAAATCATATAATTCTCTTCTTTTTCCTTCTGACTTATTTCGCTTAGCATTACAATCTCAAGATCCATACATGTTGTCGAGAATGGTACTATTTCATGTTTTCTTATGGCAGAATAGTATTCAATTATGTATACATACCACAACTTCTTTATCCATTCATCTATCGAAGGACATTTTCGTTGTTTCCATGTCTTGGCCACTGTAAATAAAGCTGCAATGAACATTGGAGCACATATGTCTTTATGGATAAATATTTTCAGATATTTTGGATACATAACCAGGAGAGGTATTGCTGGGTCATATGGTAATTCTACTCTTAATTTTTGAGGAACCTCCACAATGTCTTTCATAGCAGCTACGTCAATCTACATTCCCACCAATAGTGTATGAGGGTTCCTTTTTCTCCACAGCCTCTCCAACACTTATTACTCTTTGTCTTGTTGATGATAGCCATTCTAAATGGAGTGAGGTGATATCTCTTTTTTTTTTATTTCCATTTCTCTGATGATAAGTGATGTTGAGCATTTTTTCATATGTCTATTTGCATTTGTGTGTTCTCTTTGGAGAATGCGTCTTCAGGGCCTCTGCCCATTTTACAATTGGGTTGTTTGTTGTTTTGTTGTTGCGTTGTATGAGTTCCTTGTATATTTTGGATATTAGACCCTTATCAGAGGCATTGTTTGCAAAAATCTTCTCCCATTCAGTTGGTTGCCTCTTTATTTTGCCAATGGTTTCTTTAGCTGTTCAGAAGCTTCTTAGTTCCATATAATCCCATTCATTTATTTTAGCTTTTACTTCCCTTGCCTTTTCTGTCAAATCCATAAAATACTCTTTGAACCCAAGGTCCAAAGTTTAGTACCTATGTTTTCTTTTATGCAATTAATTGTTTTACGCCTTATGAATAGGTCTTTAATCTATTTTGAATTAATTTTGGTACATGGTGACAAATAACAGTCCAGTTTCATTCTTTTGTAGGTGGCTTTCCAATTCTCCCAGCATCATTTATTAAAGAGGCTGTCTTTTCTCCATTGTGTTTTTGACTTCTTTGTCAAAAATTATCTGTCCTTATTTATGTGGGTTTATTTCTGGGTTCTCAATTCTGTTCCTTTGGCCTCTGTGCCTGTGTTTCTACAAATAGCATGCTGTTTTGAAAATTGCTGCCCTGTAGTAACAAGCTACAGTCAGGGAATGAGATACTTCCAGCATTGTTCTTTTTCCTTAGGATTGCTTTGGCTAGTCAGGATCCTTTGTGGTTCCATACAAATCTGATGATATTTTGTTCTATTTCTTTAAAAAATGCCATTGGGTTATTGATGTGCATTGCATTAAATCTGTATGTTGCTTTGAGTAATACGGACATTTTAGCTATGTTGATTCTTCAAACCCATGAGCATGGAATGTTTTTCTATTTCTTTGTGTCTTCTTCAATTTCTTTAAAAAATGTTGTATAGTTTTCAGTATATAGGTCTTTCACATCCTTGCTTAAGTTTATTCGTAGGTATATTATTATTATTGTTGCAATTGCAAAAGGAATGCTTTTTTTTGTTTTTTTTTTTTTTTATTTCTTTATCTGAGATTTCATTTTTAGTATTTAGGAATGCAATGGACTTTTGTACATTGGTTTCGTAGCCGGCAACTTCACTGTATTTGTTTATTGTTTCTAATAGTTTTTTGATGGAGTCTTTAGAGTTTTCTGTACATAGATAGCATCATGACATCTGCAAAGAGTGACTATTTAACTACTTCATTCCCAATTTGGATGCCTTTTATTGCTTTCTCTTGCCTGATTGCTCTGGTGAGGACTTCCAATACTAGGTTGGAGGGCAGAGGTGATAGGGGACAGCCCTGTCGTGCTCCTCAATGTAGAGCAAAGGGCTTCAGCTTTTCACTCTTAATTATGATAGTAGCTGAGGGTGTGTCATATATGGCCTTTATTATGTTAAGGTATATTTAAGTGTTTTAATCATAAATGGATATTGTATCTTGTCAAATGCTTGTCAATTTATATAATCATATCATTTTTGTCCTTTTTTTTTTTGTTTATGTGATGTATCACATTGATGGCTTTGCATATGTTGAAACATCCTTGTGCCCCTGGGATGAACTCCACTTTGTCCTAATGAAAAGTCTTTTTAATGCATTGTTGCATTCGATTTGCTAGAATTTTGTTTAAGATTTTTGCATCTGTATTCGACAGAGATATTGGTCTGTAGTTTTCTTCTTTTGTGTTATCCTTACCAGGTTTTGGTATCAGGGTAATGTTGGCCTCATAAAATGAGTTAGAGAGTACTGTGTCTTCTTCAATTTTTTGGAAGAATTTGAGTAGGATAGCTATTAGATCCTCTTTGAAGGTATGGTAAAATTCACTAGTGAAGTCATCTGGTCCCGGACTTCTGCTTTTTGGAAGGTTTTGGATGACTGATTCAATTTCCTGTTGTTGATTGGTCTTTTTAGATTTTCCAATTCTTCATGATTCAGCCTAGGAAGCCTATATGTTTCTAAGAATTTGTCCATTTCTTCAAGGTTATTGAATTTGGTGGCATATAGTCTTTTATAGTATTCTTAGAGGATCCTGTGTATTTCTGTGGCATCGATGATAACTTCCCCTCTTTCATTTCTGATTTTATCTGTTAGTGTCTTTTCTCTTTTTCTCTTAGTGAGTCTAGCCAAGGATTGTCAATTTTATTAATCTTTTCAAAGAACCAGCTCTTTGTCACTTTAATTTTTTCTATTGTTTTTATGTTCCCTATTTCATTTAGTTCTGCTTTGATTTTTATTTCCTTTCTTCTGCTGATCTTGAGTTTCATTTGTCCTTCTTTCCCTAGATCTTTAAGGTGTAATATAGGTTATTTATCTAGGATTTTTCTTGTTTCTTGAGATAGGCTTGTAATGATATAAATTTGCCTCATAAAACTGACTTTGCTGCATCCTAAAATTTTGGTAGGATGTATTTTCATTCTCATTTGTTTCTATGTATCTTTTGATCTCTCCGCTTATTTCTTCCTTGACCTGGTCGTTCTTTAAGAGTATATTGTTTAATCTCCATGTATTTTTGTTTTTTTCTGATTTCTTTTTGCAGTTCATGTCCAATTTCAAAGCCTTGTGATCAGAGAATATGTTTGGTATGATTGCAATCTTCTTAAATTTGCTGAGGCTAGTTTTATTTCCCAATGTATGGTCTATCATTGAGAATGTTCCATGTACACTAGAAAAACAAGTACAGTCTGATGTTCTAGGATGAAGTGCTCTATAAATGTCAGTTATGTCCATTTCATCTAACGTGTCATTCAGGGCTGCTGTTTCTTTATTTGTTTTCTGTTTGGATGATCTATCCATAGCTGTCAATGATGTATTAATTCCCCTACTATAATCGTGTTTGGGTAAATTTCTTCCTTTAGTGCTGCTAGTAGTTGCTTGGTATATTTTGGTGCTCCCTGATTGGGGGCATAAATATTGATGACTGTTATGTCTTCTTGTTGTATAGTCCCCTTTACCATTATGAAATGTCCATCTTTGTCTCTTGTTATCTTTTTCACCCTGAAGTCTGTTTCATCTGATATCATTATGGCTACACCTGATTTTCTCTGGGAACCATTTGCTTGGAGTGACAATTTCCACCCTTTCACTTTGAGTCTATGCTTGTCCTTGTAGCTGAGATGCGTCTCTTGGAGACAGCATATGGTTGGGTTTAGCTTTTTTTATCCAATTTTGAGCTCTGTGCCTTTTCATTGGTGATTTCAGTCAATTTACATTGAGGGTGATTATTGATATATGAGGATTTCCTATCATTCAATCTTTGGTTTTCTGGTAAGACTGTGTCTCCATTGTTTCTTTGCTTTTTTTTTTTTTTTTTTTTGCTGTCTATTATTTCAGTGTTGTGGTTTGTTATTCTATGATTTTTCTCTCCGTTTTTTCTTTTATTATGTTATATATTTCAATTTTGGATTTTATTTTTATTTGGTTACCATTAAGTTTATGTAAAAGGAAGTTGCTTATTTAGAGTTCCATTTTCTTCAGCATGGTTCCTTTCTCTATTCCCGTATTCCGGGCCTTTACTCTTCCCCCTTTTATGTTTTTATTGTCACAAATTATTCTGATTTATGCTGGTCGTTTAGCCTCCTTCAGTATTTCTTGTAGTGCAGGTCATGTGTTAGAAAATTCCCTCAGCTTCTGTATGTCTGGAAAGTCTATATTCCTCTTTCATATCTAAATGATATCTTTGCTGGGTGTATTATTCTTGACTCATAATTTTTTTCTTTCAGTAGTTTCAATATTCGGTTACACTCCTTCCTGACTTGTAAAGTTTCTGGTGAAAAATCTGCTGAAAATCTAATGGTCTTTCCTTTGTAAGTTACCATCTTGTTTTCCCTGCTGCCTTGAGGATTCTTTCTTTGTCGTTAATTTTTGACAGCTTTAATACAATGTGTCTTGGAAAAGTCATCTTGGTATTGAGGTAATTAGGTGTTCTGTGTGCTTCTTGGATTCGAGGATCCAGTTCTTTCCACAAATTTGGGAAGTTCTCATTGACTATTTGTTTGAATATACTCTCTGTTCCCTTCTTTCTTTCTTCTCTTTCTGTTATGCCCATTATTTTTATGTTGCTCTTTCTGATGGAGTCAGAAAGTTCTTGTTGAGTTCTTTCACTTATTTTGAATCTCAAGATTCTCTCTTCTTGCATCTGTGTGATTTCCAAATTTCTATCTTCGATGTCACTGATGATTTCCTCCATCTGGTCAACCTTACTCCCTAAGCTGGCTATTTCATTCTTCATTTCTTTTATTGAGTTCTTAGTCTCCAGATATTCTATTTGGTTCTTTTTAAAAATATCAATCTGTTTGGTAAAATGTTCATTTTGTTCTTTGATTATGTTTCTGAATTCATTAAACTGCTCGTCTGTGTTTTCTTGCTTCTCATTGAGTTTTTTCAGACCTGCAATCTTGAATTCTCTGTTATTTAAGTCACGTATTTCCATGTCTTTAAGTTATTTTTCTGGCTGCTTTTGATTTTCTTTTTGAGCTGTCTTGTTACCTTGGTTATCCATGGCAATTATTGAATTATTATTTCTCTTCCTAGGCATCTAGAGGAGTGGGTTGTTCAACAGGTTGATAGAAAGTGGTCTTCCTTTTGTTATCCTGTAAATGTTGGTAGAATGTTTTATTTTCTCTTTGACTGCAGCCTTTTATTCTCTCTCATGCTGTGGTGTTATATTTTCTCTGCACTCTTCTGGCTTCTAACACAATGGGGGGATTCCCTGGAAGGTGGGCTCCTCTTCTGTGAACAGTTTGCCTGGTCATAGGGCACTGCCTCCTTCTGGAGTGTTTCTGAATTTCCAAAGTTCTTCCTGCACCAGATTCTGAGTCTGTACATTTCAGGGACTCTGTTTAGTCCTGCAGGGTTCTACCCAGATAGGTGAAGACAGGCAAGTGTTGGGTTGTAAGAGGTGGCCCAAGTCAATGCCGGCAACCACCACCACAGGCATTCCTCCCTCCCCTTCGCTGGAACTAGTTAGGCTGTGATTCCCTGGCTGCAGGCCACAGTTCTCAGAACTGCAAATATTCTGTTATTTTGATCTTACACTGCTACCATTCCACTTGTACAACTGGGAGGGTGGGAGTGGGGCAAACTCTGGGAAGGTGGGGAGGGGGCAGATAGGCTCAGTAATTCAGCCTTCCGTTCTCAGCAGTGAGGGCTTAAACTGCCATTTCACCCTTCTTCTCGTTTTCACCTCAGTCTTTGCTCTGAGATCTCTGCTGTGAGCATTGCATTCAGCTGTGTTATATGCTGATCCCTCAGGTGGGAATGTGAGCCATAACCAGAGCACTAGCAGTCTGAAATCTTCCCTCTCCCATGGCTGCAGTAGTTCCGGAATGCAGTGAGCTTGGAGCTCCAAGCTCCAGTCTGTGTCCTGAGCCAGTGCGGCATGCATCTCCGCAGTTACTACTTCCCTCCTCCCTTGCTCACCCAATTGTCCACCTTTAGGTGATTTCAGTTGCACATGCCTCTTAGTCTTCCCTGTCTGCTGTGTGTGGCGTGCCAGCCGCCACAAATCGAACAGTACCTGAATGGGGGAGTGGGAATGAAAAAAGACACTCACACAAAATGATGATGCGGCCGGTCTTCAGTGATCCTGAAGCGCTGAGTCTACTTTCCTTTACCAATTTAAACCACCTGTGTACGTGCAGCTTAACAATCACAAGTGTGCATTACTTCATTGAAAGTAAAATTTTCAACTTTTACATATGAACTACAGACTCACTGAAACTTTCCCAAAGTCATTATCTCAATGACAAAGCCCACCAATTACCCTGATAATCATCAGTGATCTGTGTCCGGGAACTGGCCGTTCCCAACTCATTCCTTAGCAGCTTGCAAGCACCCTCCAATTGCAGGCAGAGACAATGCCTGAGGTACTAAAACTGAGCCAGTCTGCAAGGAAATCATGGCTCCCCACATCTCCCCTTTTTTTATTTTATAGGAGCAAAACCCATCCGGCTAGGATGGCGAGGTGACAGCGCCTGACTTAGGTGTCTCGGGACGCCGACTTCAATTTACCCGTCCTTGGAACTTATATTTTATAATACAAGCCCTGTCTTAGGTGTTGAAGCGATGCCTAAGTACAACCCGTCTTTGACTATCCTGTCCCTCTGAATGCTCGGGGAGGAAGGCTCAGGGCTTTGTCTTAAGTTTAAGCTGATGGATGTCAGCTCGCAAGTCTAACATCCTGCTGATGAAACATTTGATAAGAATGGGGAGAAGGCACAGAATCAAACAGACACAGATGCCCAATGTAAGAAAAATCATAACAGAATGGGTAATATGAGGCATAGATGGCATAGCATTCCTAAGAACATCAATAAACTCAGCAGCAGCCTGGGTTGCATCAAATTTCAAGGGTTCAGCTTCTCTCATATTTTGAATTTCATCATGAAGCCGAAACATATCTAAAGACACATTATCATCATGCCAAATTCCTTGAAGATGTAAACGAACCCGATTCCAATCATATTGACTATTATTATACCTTTTAGAAGTAACACACATCCAATGATATTCTGAATGACATTCTAAATAAGATTTAACTTTTATACTCTTAATCACATCTCCCATATACTGAACCGTATCGTAGAGGGCATTCACCTTTTGCTCTAATTTCTCATTAATAGCTTCTTGGGTCCCTAAAGCCAAAGGAACATTTTTTGAAAGAGTATTAACATATTGAGCATTTTGAGTAGTCTGAGAAAGGGCCACAGCTGCTGTAGCAGCAGTTGCAATAATAGTAACCAAAGCCATAACTCCTGCTATGAGAAGTCCAATGAACTGCTTCTGTCTACTCAAAGCATACTTAATTTCTTTGAAAATCTGTAAAATTCTTTCAGCATACCAAGGTCCAGAGATATTAACAGGAAGCATAACAAAAGATGGCTGTTTAAGTATCATAACATTAGTTCCTAACGGTACCCAAGAAATACAATTTGCTAAAGAACAATTACTATAGGATACACTAAATTGATTTCCTACAAAATGTACATTAATATTTCCAATCAAAAATGCATAAGGGGAAGGAACACAAGCAGATACATTAACAGTCTTAACGACAGTGGTCCAATCTCTAGTCCCATCTTGTAAATCAGTCACCTGACTGCAGGGAGTGCCTGATTTACAAAACTCAACCATTTGAACAACCTCATCCATTGCTCCCATAAGTCTCCATAACGAATTTTGCTGATATTGTGTATCAGAGCTCCAAAATCCAGAAATTAATTCTCGGGCCCATCCTGACCGGTTACTCCTCGACCAGTCAACAATATATCTGCCTGTTCCAGGGATGTCATAGCGAACAGGATTATTGCCAGGACAATCTTTCCATGGAACATTCTCAATGTCCAATTTCAGTTTTTTATTACAAGATGGACGCGATGGAGGGACGGGCAGATTTATTTTGCGTCCTCCGGACTAGTCGCCTAGCATGTTGATGCGAACAGTCCATCCAACTAAAGAGTTATTAAGATTCATAGTAACAGGAGAACTGCGCAAGCACCCAGAAATTGACTTATTTTTTGCAATACAAATAGGCAAACATATTCCTATACCATTATAAGTGAAATTATTTTCCAAATGTTGTTTCATGTGTCCATCAGAAGGCAATCCTAGGGCATGAGTATCATTGACATAGACTGGAATCTCAGGACCTTCCCATACAGCAGGGTGGAGGATTAGTGGATCAGGAACATAGGCCCAATACGTCTGGTCTTCTTCTGCATTGCTGAGGGTCATCAATGTCATCAGCAGGTAGAGGGTCCACATGTTGCACCAATCGTTCTGGCAGCCACCGAGGGCCCTCTGCATCCTGTGGAAAAACACAAACATGTCCTCGGCCCCATATGAGGACTGGATCTGGGCCTTGCCAAGAGCCTGTAAGTGGGTCTTTCCATTTGACCAAAGCCTGCGGGGCAGCAGACGGATGCCAAAAGCGCTCTGCAGCACTCTTACCATGGGCATCCAAGGTCAAAAAATTTTGAATAAAGAGAGAATGAGACAGGTAATTATGGGGCGTCAGGGGATACAACTCCCCCTTTTTTATTTTTTGTAAATTGACTTTTAATGTGCCATGAGTGCGTTCAACAATCCCTTGCCCTTGGGGATTGTAAGGAATGCCAGTAACATGATTGATCGAGAATTGCTGGCAAAATAAAGAGAATTTTTTGCTGGTATAACCTGAGCCAGTGTCTGTTTTAAGTTTTTAGGTGTTCCAATCATAGCAAAAGCAGCAAGACAATGTCTAATAACATGAGACGTGGCTTCTCCTGACTGAGCGGTAGCCATAACAAAGACAGAAAATGTGTCTATGGAGACATGAACATATTTTAATTTTCCAAATTCAGGTATATGAGTTACATCCATTTGCCATAAATCATTAGGACGCAGGCCTCGAGGGTTGACTCCATAATGAGGCACAGGCTGTAAATGTGAAAAATCTGGACGTTGTTTTACTATGTGGCGTGCTGCTTCTCTGTTTTTATTATATTGTAGTCTTAAGCTCTGGCTATTTTGATGGTGGAGGCTATGAGCCTTTTGTGCCTTCTCTATTTGAGTTAAGGCAATGAGCTGCATGGCAGAATCTGCAGCTTGATTACCTGCGGCTAAAAGGCCTGGAAGATTAGAGTGAGCTCTAATATGGCCAATATAAAATTTTTCACAACGCAGCTGAATGGCTTGTTGTATCTGAAGAAACAGATCCTGAATAACAGGATTAGTGGTGCTAATAAAAGGTACTGTTTCTAAATTTTTGACTGCACGAACCACATAATGGCTGTCAGAGAATAAATTAAAAGACTGGGAAGCAAAATCAAGCAATACCATATGAACTGCTCGAAGTTCAACAATTTGAGCTGAGGCTGGAGGTGTCTGCACTCTCTTGGTGACATTTTTATTGAGTGCATAAACAGCTACACCATTGCTAGATCCATCAGTAAAAACATTAGGTACAGCAGGAAGAGGAGCATGTGACACAATTGAAGGAAAAATTGGATCATGATGTTGAAAAAACTGAAGCAATTTATGCTTAGGATAATGATTATCCAAAGTCCCCGCAAAATGAGCCAAGGCAATGGGACAACTGTCTGTAAATTGCATCAGGCCTTGAATCTGCGTTTTTGTAAAAGGGACAACAATAGAATCTGGTTCCTTTCCATAACATTTTCGAGCTTCCAAGCGGATCTCCTGAATTAAACTGGCCACAAATTCATAATAAGGACTAAGACTCTTTTGAGCAGCCACATGGAGGTGTATCCATCTAAGTGGCCCTTCTTGTCATAACACCGCAGTGGGTGTGTGTTTGGTATCTAAAATATACACATACAGAGGTTTAGAATAATCTAAAAAGGAAACATGCTGCTGCTGAATGGCTTCCTCAACCTTAGAGAGAGCCTTCCGTGCAGGCTCAGTAAGAGACCTGGGGGAGGTCGGATCAGAATCTCCTTTTAAAATTTCAAACAGTGGTTTAAGATCTCCAGTAGTTAATCCCAAAGAAGGGCGCAGCCAATTAATATCTCCCAACAACTTTTGAAAATCATTAAGAGATTTAAGATGATCTTTCCTAAGCTCTATTTTTTGTGGAGTGAAATACTGAGCAAACAACTGAAATCCCAAGTAACAATAAGGCTCACTTCTCTGTACTTTTTCGGGTGCAATAGTAAGACCCGAGGTTAGAAGATTCTCTTGTATATTTGCAAAGCAAGCTAACAATACTCCTTCTTTCTTACAAGCCAATAAAATATCATCCATATAATGAATAATGTACACAGAAGGAAACTGTTTTCTGGTGTTATCAATTGCTTCACTAACAAACTTCTGACACAAGGTGGGGCTATTTGCCATGCCTTGGGGAAGGACTCGCCACTGATATCTTTTCATAGGCTCCTGGAAATTTGAACTAAAAACGCTAAAAGCAAATCTCTTACAATCTTGGGGATGAAGTAAAATATTGTAAAAACAATCTTTCAGATCTAGCAATATTTTATAAGTATCCTTTGGAATAGCAGAAGGGTGAGGTAACCCTGGCTGGAGAGTACCCATAATTTCCATGGTCTCATTGACTTTTCTCAAATCTTGTAATAATCTCCATTTTCCAGATTTTTTCTTAATTAGAAAAATGGGCGAATTCCAAGGTGAAGTAGATTCAAATATATGGCCTTTTTTAAGCTGCTCCTGTACTAGCACTTGGGCGGCTAATATTTTTTCTTGAGTAAGGGGCCATTGATCTATCCACACAGGCGTATCAGATTTCCACGTTATTACCTCTGCAGTTTTTTGGTGGAGTACAGGTAAATCTATGACCCCTGGGGAAAATATCCCAGACCTGTTTTTAGTAAATTAGGATTAGGTGATATGGGCTCCCGATGTCCCTGTCCCTCAGTGCCTAAGCCCTGTCCTGGGAGGAGCCCTTGATCAAACATTTGCTGAGTTACTTGAAGGCTTGGGCTAAAGAGATAAACTCCCATATTGCTCATAATATCCCTTCCCCAAAGATTAACGGGGAGGCCGGGAATAATATATGGCTGGAAAGTCCCCTGATGTCCTTCTTCATCTTGCCATGACAAAAGGTTACTGCTTTGTAGAGGGGAATGAGATTGGCCTATGCCCTGTAAATCCGTATTAGAAAAATGTGTCGGCCAACTGGAAGGCCAATGTTCAGCAGCTATACAAGATACATCAGCTCCAGTATCCAGAATCCCTTGAAAACTTTTCCCATTTATTTTAAGCTGTAAAACTGGCCTATCTCTTTTTATTTCCTGAACCCAATAAGCATCAGAAGAACCAAATCCTTGGTCTCCACGTTCCCGATTTTGTCTATTTTTTCCTATTTTTATACGAGGCAAAATGATTAGCTGAGCAATGCGAGTCCCAGCAGGTATGGCTGAAATCTTTAAAGGTGAATGGGTCATAATTTTAATTTCTCCAGTAAAGTCCCCATCAATAACTCCTGGGGAAACATGAATCCCCTTCATAGTAGTGCTACTTCTTCCTAATAATAAACCTACAGTTTTTGGTGGTAATGGCCCAAAGATCCCTGTGGGCAACGCTTGCATTCCCATCTCGGGAGTTAATACGATGTCGATGGTGGAACACAAGTCCAATCCTGCGCTGTCTGAGGTGGCCCTGAATAAATCTGTGATGTATTTCCTCTCAGGGACCCGTTCCCTTTTTGTCCCTGTATCTGCTCCGGAATTTGCAGTGCCCCATAACATTGTTGATTCGGGGCCTGGGGCTGGCCCCTCACCCAGTTTCCCTGGATGGGTTTTCCATCTTTATCTGTCTTAGACTTGCATTCATTAGCCCAATGCTTTCCTCTCCTATATTTAGGGCATATATCTGGCGGCTTTTTTGTGGGAGCTGCTGAATTCTCTGGCTCGGCTCTGCAAGGGCATTGAGCCGCTCGGTGTCCCAATTTTCCACAAGTAAAACAAGCCCCAGAACGACTCCCTGCATGGAGTTTTGCCTGTTGATACATTACTTGTTTTATAGATTTTCCTTGTAAAGCTGCAGCTAGGGCTATACCTTGAGAAAAAGACGGTCCCACATCTGAGCACAAACGGATAAAATCAGATAAAGTTCCTTTCTTTCTAAACGGTCTAATAACCGCTTGACAAGCAGAATTAGCATTTTCATAGGCAAGCTGCGTTATGAAAGACTGAGTAGCAACTGACGGACCGAAAGTCCGCCCTGCAGCTGTGCTGAGGTGAGACACAAATTCCTGGAAAGGCTCATCTGCGCCTTGTCTTATTTGTGAAACATGTTCTTCCTTACGGGAAGTATCAGGCAGCATTCGCCAAGCATCTTTAGCTGCTGTGGCAGTTTGGCCATAAGCGCCTGGCGCAAATCCCATTTGATTTCTTAGGTCAGCATACATGCCTTCTCCTGCTAGCATATCAAAAGTAATAGGGATCTGTCTTAAGGCATTCTCATTGGCCTTCTTTTTACAATTCTCATAAAATTCTGATTTCCATAAGAGATAATCGCCTCTGGAAAGGCAAGCATGAGCAATATGCTTCCAGTCCTCTGGAGGAGTAGCCTCACTGGATAAAGCATCTAAAATTGCCATGGTGAAAGGGGCAATGGAACTGTACTGTGCGCAAGCTTCTTTTAATTCCTTTACTTGCTTCCACTGAAAAGGTCTCCATTCTCTAAACACATTTCCTGCCTGATCAGTTCTTTCAATAAGAGGATATACTCTAAATTTTTCCGTAGACTCCCCCTGTTTATGAGCCTCCTCACAAGCCATTTGAAGAGGGGGGCACACAACAGAGTCTGAACCTGGCTTAACATAACCTGGCGGTGGCTTAGTAAACATGTCCCAAATCGGTGGCTGCGGTGGTGGCAGCGGAGGGTCCCACATATGTGGTCCCTCTGGAGGTAGTGCAGTGGGGTTAATTACAGGGGATTCTCCACCCCCTGGATTCCCTGGATCTTTATAAGGAATCTGGGGAGGCCTGGGACAATCCTCCCCTTCCCTAGTAACCTTGAGTTCTACTAATTGTCCTTGAAGCATTTTTATTTGTTCCGCAAGAGTAAATATAGGATCTACAAACCGCCTGCTTTCTTGAGCTGCTGCTATCACGGGAGAATATCTCTCCCTGTCATATTTTGCTGCAGCTTCTTCTAAATCTTTCTGATCTTGAGGGTCTAAATTTTTCCATTGATCATCTGGAGGTCCCTGGCTAGCAGGTTCTTTATTATGCATAGGAGCTTCCTTGGCGTAATCAGCCCCCTCCCTTTCTCCCAGCTCTTTATTGTGCTTAGCAAGTCCCTCTGCATATCTGACTCCCTTCCCCTCCTCTATCTCCTCTGGAGAGGCGGCAGATGGAAGAATTTTTTCATTTCCAGCCTGTTTCACTTTTTCTAGTCTACAGCTCTCACTTTTAAGATTTAAGCAGTCTCTTATCAAAGTCCATAACCCGAATGTTTCTATAGGTCCTTGGACAGTATAATAGTCCTGTAATCGTTCTCCAACCTTTTTCCCAGTTTTCAAGCTGACGGTACCTTTATTTGGAAACCTCGGGCAAACTTCCTTTACAAATTCTAAAAATTTACCTAATTGTTCTCTGCTCACCCTGCTGCCACGGGTGGCAAGTAGTTTCTTAAGTCCTCTAACATACAGGTCCTTGCTGCTAGCGTGACCCATTTCCCTTTTCCCTGACTCGGCCCTTCTTTCAAACAAAGAAAAGCAAGCAGATGCCCGTCTGGCCGTGCCCCTCACGGGACCAAATCTGTCTTAACAAAAGGCGTTTCGGTATCAACCCCCGAACTGGTGGACAGAAGTCCAATCGCCGTTATGCCGTATGACAGAACCGGAACCTCAGATTAGGGCCCAAACAAGCTTCGTAACACGAAGTTGTGGAGCTACCATTCACTCACACATTCAATCGACCGAGGGGACAGTGCCTTACTCACCGCGCATCCATGAAATAAGCTCCTCAATATGAGCCAGGCCCTAACCACGCGGTGTTCCTCACTGTTTCCACCCGTATTCAGTCCCTGTTCGGGCGCCAAGTGTGGCGTGCCAGCCGCCACAAATCGAACAGTACCTGAATGGGGGAGTGGGAATGAAAAAAGACACTCACACAAAATGATGATGCGGCCGGTCTTCAGTGATTCTGAAGCGCAGAGTTTACTTTCCTTTACCAATTTAAACCACCTGTGTACGTGCAGCTTAACAATCACGAGTGTGCGTTACCTCATTGAAAGTAAAATTTTCAACTTTTACATATGAACTACAGACTCACTGAAACTTTCCCAAAGTCATTATCTCAATGACAAAGCCCACCAATTACCCTGATAATCATCAGTGATCTGTGTCCGGGAACAGGCCATTCCCACCTCATTCCTTAGCAGCTTGCAAGCACCCTCCAATTTCAGGCAGAGACAATGCCTCAGGAACTAAAACTGAGCCATTCTGCAAGGAAATCATGGCTCCCCACAGCTGTGCAGGGAGTTCTTTGTGGAATTACAGTTGTTCAATTTGTAGTAAATTCCAGGGAAGATTTCAAGAGGTTTATCATGTCGCCATTTTTACGACATCCTATCACCTCTGTTTTTTTCTTGTCTGATTTATGTCACTAGAACTTCCAGTACTATGTTGAATCAAAGTGGGCATCTTCGTCTTGTTCGTGATCTTAAAGAGAATTCTTTTAGCTATTCCCCGTTGAGTATGATATTAGCTGTGGGTTTATCATATAATGCCTTTATTATGTTGAGTTATGTTCCCTCTATCCTCACTTTGCTGAGAGTATTTATCATAAATAGATGTTGAAATATTTCAAATGCTTTGTCTGCATCTATTGATGTGACCATGTGATTTTTATTTTTCAATTTATTAATGTGTTGTATCACATTAATTGATTTGTGGATGTCGAACCAATCTTGCATAACAGGAATGAATCCCATTTGATCATGTTGTATGATCTTTTTAATGTATTGCTGAATTTGGCTTGCTAATATTTTGCTGAGGATTTTTGCCTCTATGTTCATGAAGGATATCCACCTATAGTTTTCTTTTTTCTTTTTGTAATTTCTTTGGAATCATGGTAATATTGCCTGTGTAAAATGAGTTTGGGCATTTTCTCTCCTCTTGGATTTTATGGAATAGTTTGAGGATAATAGATATTAATTCTTTTTTGAATGTTTGGTAAAATTCACCTGGGAAACCATCTACTCCAGGACTACTTTTTTTGTTGGCAGTTTGTTCATTACTGATTTGATTTCATTGGCAGTAATCAGTCCGTTGAGATTTTCTGTTTCTTCTTGGTTCAGGCTTGGAAGATTGTAAACTTCTAAGAATTCATCAATTTCTTCCAGATTGTCCAATTTGTTGGAATGTACTTGCTTGTAATTTTCTTTAAAATTTTTGTATTTCTGTGGTGTCATCACTTCTCATTCATTTCTGATTTTGTTTATTTGGGTCTTTTCTTTCTTTCCTTTTTTGTTTCTGGTTAAAGCTTTGTCTCTTTTGTTTACCTTTTCAAAATTCAGCTCTTGGTTTCATTAATCTTCTGTATTTTTTCAATTCTATTTCATTTATTTTTGCTCTGATCTTTATTATTGTCTTCCATCTGCTCACTTTGGGCTTTGTTTGCTATTCTTTCTCCAGCTCCCTTAGGTGTACCCTTACAATGTTTATTTGAATTTTTTGTTTTTTCGGTTTTTAATTTTTGTTTGTTTGTTTAGGTATGCCTGCATTGCTATAAATTTCCCTCCTTGGACTGCATTTAGTGTGACCAAAAATGTTGGGGTCATTGTGTTTTCACTTTGGTTTGTCTCAAGGTATGTTTTGGTTTTGTCTTTGATGGCATGGTTGACCCACCCATTTTTAGTACCATTTTATTTAGCCTACATATGTTTGTGTGTTTTTTCAGTTTTTTTCTTTTAATTTATATCTAGTTTCATACCACTTTCGTCAGAGAAGACTCTTGATATAATTTCAATTTTTTAAAATTTATTGAGACTTATTCTGTGGCCTAATGCATGGTCTGTCATGGAAAATATTCCATGTGCACTTGAAAAGAATATATATACTACTGCCTTGTGGTGAAATGCTCTAAAAAATATAAATTAAATCCATCTGTTCTAATGTGACATTCAAGGCCTCTGTTTCCATGTTGATTTTCTGTCTGGAAAATCTGTCTATTGGAGTCAATGGGTTGTTAAAGTCCCCTACTATGATGATATTACTGCTGATCTCTGTATTTATGTCAGTCAATGTTTGCTTTATATATGTAGGAACTCCTACATTGGGTGCATAAATTTTTACTAGGGTGATATCCTCTTATTGGACTGATCCCTTTATTATTTTGTAATGTCCTTTGTCTTATTATAGTCTTTGTTCTGAAGTCTATTTTGTCCAATATAAGTATTGCTACTTCAGCTTCTGTTTCATTTTCATTTGCATGAACTATCTTTTTCTATCCCTTTACTTTCAGTCTCTGTGTGTCTTTTGATCTAAGGTGGGTCTCTTGTAAACAACATATGCATGGGTCTTGTTTAGTTATTCATTCAGCTACCCAAAGTGTTTTGACTGAAACATTGAATCCATTTACATTTAAAGTGATTATTGATAGGTACATATTTATTTCCATTTTATTATTCATATTTTTTATCATTATGTGTTTTCTCCTTTCCTCTGCTTAAAGAAGTCCTTTTTAACATTTCTGGTAACACTGGCTTGGAGTTAATGAATTATTTTAGCTTTTTTATTTTGTTGGGGAAACTGTTTATCGCTTCTTCAATTTTAATGATAGCATTGCTAAGTAGAGTAGTTCTTGTTTTTCATTACTTTCAATATTTCCTACCACTCCCTTCTGGCCTACAAAGTTTCCGTTGAGGAAATCCACTGATAGTCTTATGGGAGCTCCCTTGTAAGTAATTAGTTGTCTTTTTCTTGCTGCCTTTGGGATACTCTCTTTGTCTTTAACCTTTGCCATTTTAATGATGATGTGTCTTGGTGTGGACCTGTTTGGGTTCATCTTGTTTGGGACTCTCTGTGCTTCCTGGGCTTGTGCATCTATTTCCTTCACCAGCTTAGGGAACTTTTCAGTCTTTATTTCTTCAAATAGGTTCTTGATCCCTCAATCCCTCTTTTTTCATACAAGTACTCCTATAATTCAAATGTTGTTATGCTTCTTGTTGTCCCAAATGTCCCTTAAACTATGTTTGTTTTTTATTATTCTTTTTGCTGTTCTGATTGTGTGTTTTCTGCTATGCTGTCTTCTAAATCACTGATTCGATCCTCTGCTTCATCTGATCTGCTTTTGAATTCCTTCTAGTCTATACTTCATTTCAGCTATTGTATTCTTTATTTCTGATCATTTCTTTTTTATATCTATGTCCTTCTTTATGCTTGCTATCTCTTGTCAAATTTGTCACTAAGTTCCTTAAGCATACTTATAATCAGTGTTTTAAACTCTGTTTCTGGTAGGTTGGTCACTTCCATTTCATTTCGTTCCATTTCTGGAGGTTTCTCCTATTCTTTTATTTGGGAAATCTTTCTTTGTTTCCTCATTCTGGCTACCTCTCTGTGTTTGCTTCTATATATTAAGTAGGTCTCTTTGCTGAGTGGCCTTATGTAATATGTGTTCTGTGTGGTTCAATGGTCCAGTTTCCCTTGTCTCCTGAGCATGTATTCCAGGACTATCCCTTGAGTGTGT
Source organism: Rhinolophus ferrumequinum (assembly GCF_004115265.2). Lineage (NCBI taxonomy): Eukaryota > Metazoa > Chordata > Mammalia > Chiroptera > Rhinolophidae > Rhinolophus > Rhinolophus ferrumequinum. The sequence goes on along the minus strand of NC_046284.1, from coordinate 27,401,428 downwards.
TGTGTCAGTTCTTCTGTTATAGTTGAGCCTTGATTGCTTTTGGCATGCCAATGGGTGTGATTGCCTCCCAGGCTGACTAATTGTGAGAACTGGCTACTCCCTCAGTGTATGAGCTGCTGTGTGAGGGCTGACCCCTTAGAGAGGGATTTGCCCCCATGGGTTTTTGTGTCTGTTGAGACCCTCCCTTTGGGAGTCCCGCTTGTGGGGCTAACCAGGTAGTGCTCTGGTGTGGTCTGAAGCTGGCTTCTGGTTGTGTTGTTTCTGGTGTTTCTTATGAGGGTATTTTGTACAGGCCAATTTCAGCCTTGCCTGTGACTGGCCCGTGGCTACCTGGTAAGAGCTTCAAAGCTATATGTGCTGGACCTGGAGCCACGTATGGCTAGCCTTGCTGTGAACCAAGGCCAGCTACCACCAGTATTGGGCCTGAGGCAGCCTAGCAAAAGACCCAGGTCTTCCTAGGCCTTGTGCCATCTGCTGGCTTCCTATAAGGCTCAGCCATTAAAAGAGCTTCCTTAGGATGCAGGGACCAGGCTGCTTGACTCAGAGTTGAGAATGCGTAAGCTGGGTGGGGTGGTATCCCAGTGAGTCATGAGGAGCGGCCAATGGTTTTTACAAAGTTAATGCAGATTCAGATCTTGCACCAGTGCCCAGCCTGTGATCACTTTGCAAAACACCCGAAGAACACTGCAGCCAGTCACCACTCACCTTCTGGCAGTGCCTTGCTTATAACCACTCTGTGAATCACCTTGAGAACACCACAGCTAGCCACTGCTTGCTTCAGGCTTGCATATCCCTGAAAGCTGCCCAGGAGAGGCTGTAGCCCAGGTCTTGGTTAACTGCCCACCATCAAAAACCAACCCCCACCCCCAGGCAGCTGCAGGCCATCCACTGCTGCAAAAGGCTTCAACAGCTTGTGGGATTGGGCTGGCCACCCAGGAGCTGAGAGTACCACTGGCAATGCAGCTATAGGTTCGTGGGGCAGGGTTCTGGAAGCTACGGGGTGTGGTTTTTACAAAGTTAATGCAGTTTTGGTTCTTGTACTGGTGTCAGGCTGTGACCACTTCACAAAACCATCCTGAGAGCAGCATGGTCCAACCCCACTCATCTCAGGCCCACAGGTCCCCAAGAGCTGCCCAAGAGAGGTTGTAGCACAGAGTCTGGGTCACTGCAAACCACCAACAGTTCCTGGGCCACTGAAGGCTGTCTGCTGCTATGAAAGGTTTCTGCAGCTTGTAGGGGTGTGGCCTTCTGTTCAACAACCTAGAGTGCCCCAGGTGATGCAACATCAGCAGTTCAAGGCCAGGATCCAGGGCATCACCAAGGTGGTGTGCACACGTGGATTTCCCTAGACCAACTCGATCTCAGATTTGGCCTTTTGGGGAGGAGGATTCAACATAAAAAAGATGGTGTCTTCATGTAGGGTACACATAAGTCAGGCTCCACATGTCAGGGGGGATAATGGCTCCTATCTCTCTAGAACCTTGCTCTAAAGCCACACAACTCAGTCTTGTCCTGTATGTCTCTGGTGCCCCCCCACCCCGTTGCTGCGCCTCCACCAGAGACCAAGTGAGTATTTGCAAGCAAGCAATTCTGTGTGTGGGCTCTTTAAGAGGGCATCTGTGTTTACAGTTGCCTTCCATCTCACTGGGACAGGCAGACAAAGATCTTGCTGATTTTCATTGTCAGATGTGGGAACTCCTCTTTCCAGCACAGGATTCCCTAGGCTGAGTAGCCTAGTGTGGGGGCTCTTTTGCAGAAATCTCTGCCACCAAGGTTTCACTCCCAGTGTTCAGCCACTATCTGTGGGTTTAGAGTCAGCCCCTCGTACTAGTTTCAATGTGGCCTCTTCTTTATATCCTTAGTTACAGGGCTTCTATTTAGCTAGTCTTCAGATGACTTTTGGGGTTGATTGCTCTATAATTTACTTGTAATTTTGGTGTGATCCTGGAATGCAGTAGGCATAGCGTTTACCTAAACTGCTATATTGGACTTCCTGCTCTTTGCATTTTTCTGGAACTCCCTAACTTTTTAAATTTGGAATTCTTTCTCCAAGATAAATATAGCCCTCCTCTTCTATAAAGTTAAATCTTGCTTTGCCATTCTGATCTCTCATCTTCTCCATAATCTTGCTCTTTCCCCCACTATCACTTTCTTCATTTTTCATTCTCTCAGGACTTACATCCTTGATCCAGACATATGCTCACTCAAGTCCTCTTACTCTAAAATAAACAAACCTATAGCCTATGCATCTACTGTTTATTTTCTTTCATTCTCTCCCTGCCTCTTTTCCATTATCTGCTCACTTCCTTACCCCTGCAGTCTGGCTTCTGCCCTCACATGACCAATGTGCTCATAAAGGTAAATAGTGTTTTCATAATTGTGGATCCCAAGGTCTCCTTTCAATATTCACCCCAAAGAGCATTATAAAACATCTGACAGTGCTCATCATTTACTACTCCAAAGATTTATACAATTCTGCCTTCTTTTAGTCACCCCTTAAATCCTTGTCCACTCCTTTTCAATCTCCTTTACTGGCACCTACTGTGCTCACTCTCTAAATGTAGTGGTTCCCTGAACATTTTTTCTTGTTTTTTCTAATCTCACTCTACCATGCCCACTTAATGAGCTCATTTCTTCTCATGTGTTTAGTCTTGATCCCTCTTCTGAGCTTCAAACATGACTGTCAAATAGCCACTAATCATCTCCATTAAATTGACCATAATTTTCCTACTCACATGTACTAACAATTTTCAAGTCATTTTTGATTCCTCCCTCACTCAGCGACTCTCCAAACATATTCCCAACCATATGCAATCTAAAAAGTCACTAAATTCTACTATTTCTATCTCTAAAATGTCATTTATAATGGGCCCTTAGTTCTAAACCTATTTCTAGTGTTCTAGTTCGAGGCTCCATCATCTCTTGCATCATGTGCAGGCACCCTAACTCAGTTCCTAGTGGTATGTTGTGCACATCATAGGCGCTCCTTACATGTTTCTTAATTTAAATGTTCTGCATATGATGAAACAACTCTACAGAGAACAGCCTGTCTAGTTAAGGGAATGGGCTTTGGAACCAGACTTGCCTAGACTCATAGTTGAAGTGGTAACTTACTAGCTTTTTCCTTTGGGCAATTTAAATAACTATTTCTGTGTACTTCAGTTTCTTCATCTATAAAATGAAGATAATAATGTTACCTATCTCATAAGTTTATATAATGTTACCTAACTCATAAGTGTAATAAGTTAATACATGAAAAAATTCCATTAAAAGTGTGTGGCAAATAGTAAGCAACCTGTGTTCATAATTATTATCACAATTACCTACTTACATAGTAATTGTCAATACATGCTGATTCACAAAGCTTTTCCACAGACTTTCCAGTTCCTACTTTTTCTGATACAGGTCAGTATCTGCTTTAACACAAAATGTTTTCTCTAGACCAAGCTAATCAAAGATATGCTTCTATCAAAAATCCACTTAAAGTGACATCAACACTGATTTGAAAGCAAGATTTGGCCCAGATAACTTCTAATCCACTTAAACTACCTTTAGAGAATTGAGTGTTGAATGTCATTAGGGATCTGATTATTCTTTGTATGATATTGTTTTATCACAGACCAGAGCAAGAATTGGCCATAAAGACCTGTGGGCCAGTGTTAGGGCATTGAGGAAGAAAATTAGTACAAAAAGCCCAATGGTGTAGCACTGAGTCTATCCAAGACCAGAGGCAGAGTCTGAGGGCAGAGACAGAATTCTATTAGTAAGGAAGCAATAGAAATTACTAGTTATAAATAGGCCCTTGACTCAAACTGTCTAGTTTCAAATTCTTACTCTTCTAGTTGCTGAAGTGTGACATTGAAGAAGTTGCTTCAACTGAGTCTCAATGTCCTTGTCTAAATCACAGGATTATGGTATAACAGTATCTCCTTCATAATCTAGTCCTGAGGATGAAATGACAAAATCTATGGACACAGCTTGTCACAGTGCCTGGCTCAACTATTACTTTTAGCATTATCATCATTATACTTATTAACAGATCTTAAGTCCAAATGCCAGCCCATAGTTAGGGACACAACCTAGAGTCAAAGGCAAGGAACAGTTGTGGGGTTCCCATAACAGAATATCCTAAGTCAGAATGTATTGGACTTCCTTTATCCTCCTTTGTTCCCTGCCTGACCCCACCCCCAGTTCTTTCTCCTGGAAATTAAGATTTTGTCCCCATGAATGACTGCATCAGTTCACCGTCCACAGTGGAACTACAGAGTTCAACTGCTTTAACAATGTCCTCTGTGACCTGTACACTCATTTCTTCTTCAGTCTCATCTGTCTCACTGTCATTCTTACATTTTATCCTCTAGGTATGCTGAATTGCTCATAGTCTCCACATACTCCCTCATATCTGCTTAGGAAGCCCACATTAATTCAGCAAACAATTGAGTATCCACCAGCACTGTTTCAGGTACTGAGGATATAGCAGTGAACAGAACAGACAGAATTCACTTACCCTCATAGAACTTATATTCTAGTGGGGGAATTAATAATAAATATGTAACTAAAACAAATAGCACGATTACAGATTGTGACAAATGCTATGAAAAATGGAAAAAGAGTAATGAGATAGAACATGGGGTGTTATTTTCAACAGGGTAGATAGGAAATGTCTCTCTGAAAGGTGTTATGTAAATTATTATTAGTATTACTATTCTGTTCATCCTTCAGGTTTCTTCCTTCATCTTCACCTCTCCAAGAAGCCTGCTCTCAATCACCAGGTCAGGATAAATACTTTTCTTTCAGGCTCTCACAGCACCCTGTGTATGCCACATACAGTGCCTGACTCTTAATAGTCACCTAGTAGAGTAGGGGTTCCTATCCAAAGGACTCTAGACATTTAGGGGATCCACAGGAAGACTCAATTACACTCAAAAGTTAGGATATACATGTACATTCATGTATTTTGGGGGAATGAATGTTCATAGGTTTTATCATATTCTCAAACAGTAAAGACCTCATCAAAAGCCTAAGACTTACTGCTGAGTTGATGATCAGTGAACCATCAAATTTCACTGCCTCCTTGTGAGCTGCATTAGCTCTTCCTGGATGAGCTCTATCACGGAGGTATGTGTGGTTTAATGCTGAATTAATAGCCGCACTAATTTATTTCTTTATTCTATTTAACATCACTTTATTGAGTGGTGAAAATATACCAGGCAGTATATTAAGCACAGTGGGAGCTAGATAGATGAGATCCAAATATAGAGCAAAGGACTCATAACATTTCCTCACATACATACATTCTTTTCTATTTGGTCATAAATTCCTGTAAAGACAGAAGCCCTTGCTGTGCTTTCTTCTACGAATATTTCTCCCTTTAACTCTTAATATGAACCCATATAGATGGTACTCAGTAAAAAGTTACTCATTTCTTGGTCATGTTTGTCAAAATACAGGACAGTGAGCTGAATTCTATCATATCCAGTTAACAAAGGGTCTGAGTGTACTTTCAGAAATGTGATTACATATGATTTGTGAAAGATACCAGCTCAGAAAATACAAATCCTCCTGAATTAATGGTGTTACTCCCTCCTGAATTAGAATGGTATGTGGTACCCATGTTGTGTTCCATGGGAAAATAAGTGAGGATCCTGGGAGGAAACTAAAATAGCCATATAGGTTTAACTATATTCTGATCAGAGGCCACAACACAGCAAAAGAGCATAATTCAGAAAGCAGCAGGATTATTGAAACCAACATCAGTTCTCTCCCTCTCTCTCTCTCTCTCTCTCTCTCTCTCTCTCTCTCTCTCTCTCTCTCTCTCTCTCTCTCTCTCTCTCTCATCTCTCCCCCCCCCCAGCTAATTCCTTTCTAACAATTAGGGTCATACCTGGACTAGTTTAAAAAACAAATTGCCTTCCTTTAGACATGAGTAGGCTTACTTAGAAGAATAATTGAAACATGTCTCAAAATAGTTACCTTTTGTTTCCAGACCCTACTAAAACATTTTTCTCCTCTCTGTTTTCTTAGAAGGCTTGTTGGTGGAATGCAGGAAAAGGGATAATCAGAGTTGCCTTTTATAACAATAAAGCATTGCCAAATTAGATTATTTAGGGGTAGGATTCATTTGAATTTGTGCTATTTCTACCTTTTAGACAAAGATGAAAGAAAAATAATTCTGTCAAGTATTATGCACAAATATAAACTAACTGCTAATAAACTTCTGTAATAAAAAGACTCCCTTGGACAAGTTTAACTAAGAGATATGATTCATTTGTAATTAGAATATTGTTTGTAGGATGGCAAGTATAAAGAAAAAGGCTATTCAAGAACTCTTTTTCTAAAAGAGTTCAATTTATTAAGTAGACATGAAATACCCTCTGCAATCTTGTTTATTATTTATGTTTACATGTAAAGATAAATCAAAGCTCAATGTTTTCCAAATTATCATAAATTCTAAACTTTAGAGGCAGGCTTATAAAAATGAGCACTACTGTGTACACTTGAAAGGAACATGGAATCCTAAATGTCCAAGGAAGTCATAAGCATCTGTGGAAAACCAAACTTCACATGAATGACCACCTCTCACACTGTCTCCTACAGGTAGCTTTCCAATGGTAAGTTCCACATACAGGGGATGAGTGTGGCAAATGTTCCAAACTGACAAATGTCTCACTGTATATCCACATAGATTTCTGTAATTCATCTCCACTCTAGAACAAACCATCACATTTGAAGACATTTTAATTCTTTAAACATATAAATCATAGTTATTTAAATGTCTGTCATCCATTATCTGAGGCCCTTGTGGGTCTGTTTCTTTTATCTGTGGTTTACCTTAGTTTTTGGTTATGTGGTCTTAACTCTTCCTCTGCCTGCTTATTTTTGACTGAATGCCCAATTGTGGAAAATTGTAAAACTAATTTGAGGCTTTAAATGATATTATATTCCTCCAGAGATGATTTCCCTTAGTGTTTGGCAGGCACTAACCACGTAAAATCACTTACAACCCCAGATCATTATTTTAATCCAATCAGATATTAAAATGACTAGATGCTAGGCTTCAGTCTCCATAAGTGCTAGCCCATTTTTGGTTTTCTCTTATACCAAGGATGTTGCCCTTCAGAGTCCCAAGCCAAAACTAGGGACTTTACCAGAAACCCTCCTCATTTATGGACCCTGACCTTCAATTTTGTCCCCTCCCCAATCTTTTGGAGTTGTAAACTTTGCTCAGCTTCTTAGCTTCTCAGCTGCATTTCTGGAATCAAGAAATATGTTGAGAGGAAATGTGACATGGAATGCTCGATTCATCTCTCTGGGCTTCTCTCCTTCCTTGGTCTTGATCCATTAATTCCCCCATGCCTTGTTTGATCTCAAGTGTCTTAGAATGGATATTATATTTTGAACAGCTTTTTTGTTGTTCTCATTGGAAGGGTTGGCCTAAACTAGAATAATTGACTTATTCATTAGGCACAATATGTGTGTGTGCCTAAGTATGTGTGCCTAAGTATGTGTGCCTAAGGCCCACATTACTTTCATGGGCCCACAAAAAATGTTTTAATTTCTTAAAAATAAAAAGAAAAAATAAAATTTTAGATTGAAGAAGATGTTTAATATGCAATATGAATATATTCATCTTTATACCTATTCGGTCATAAAACACAATGTTTATTTTTATTTTATTTTATTTTTTTTGAGGAAAGAGCTGATAAGGGCAAAAGTGATTGGAGTTCACAAAAGTCATAACGTGGCTCAGAAAACCAGTAGTTGCTCATTACTGAAAGCAGAAGTTCTCTGGAGGTACTTTAAAGGCATTAATACTACTGTAATCATATCTACAAAACATTTTATACTTTACAAAGCATGATGATACCCACCATCTTGTTTTTTTTTTATCTTTACATTTATTTTTATTATATTCAAGTATACAGAACAACATAGTGATGAGACATTTACATAACTTACAAAGTGATAACCCCAAGTCTGTAACCCAACACTGTATGTATTAGGTTGGTGCAAAAGTAATTGCAGTCTTTGCAATTATTTTGTACCTTTTAAACCGCAATAGTTAATGGTTTTGCACCAACCTAATAGTTATTAGAAAATTATGACAATATATACCCCATGCTGTAGTACACATCCCATGACTATTTTTTATTATTATTAAATTCATTGGGGTGACAATGGTTAGTGAAACCACATAGGTTTTAAGTGCACATTTTTATAATACATCATCTATGTATCTCATTGTGTGCCCACCACCCAAAGTCAGTTCTCCTTCCATGACCATATATTTGACCCCTGTTACCCTGTTCTACCACCCTCCCCTTACCCCAGACCCTCTGGTAACCACTAAACTGTTGTCTGTGTCTGTGAGTTTTAAGTCAGAAAAAGTCAAAAATCATATGACTTCACTCACATGTGGGATATAAAACTGAAAGCAACAATGGAACAAGACAAACAAACAAAGAAACAAAACTCATAGACTATTTTTAAATTATAGTTGACATTCGTTATTATTGTATATTAGTTTCAGGTATACAACATAGTGTTTTGACATTTATATAATTTATGAAGTGATACCCCAATATGTCTACTACCCATCTGACACTATACATAGTTTTTATAATACTGTTGACTATATTCCTCATATTGTACTTTACCTTCCCAAGACTCTCCTAATCCCTTCACCTTTCTCACCCAGCCCCCCAATACACCTCCCATCTAGTAATAATCAGTTTGTTCTCTGTATCTATAAGCCTATCATTCTTTTGTTTGCTTATTTTGTTCTTTAGTTTCCACATATAAGTGAGATAATATGGCATTTGTCTTTCTCAGTCTAACTTATTTCACTAAGCATAATACCTTATAGGTCAATCCATGTTGTCACAAAAGGTAATATTTCATATTTTTTATGGCATAGTAATACTCCATTGTATATATGTACCATAATTTCTTTATCCAGTCATCTATTGAAAGGAATGTCAGTTGTTTCTATATCTTGTTTATTGTAAATAGCACTGTGCTGAACTTAGAGGAGCATATATCTTTTCAAATTAGTGTTTTAGATTTTTTTTAAATAAATACACAGCAATAGAATAGCTGGGTCATAGTTAGCTTTATTTATTTTTTTTTCTGCCTTACTTTTTAATGAAAGAAAATCTAAGCACCATTAGACACTTGAGGAAAGTTTACAGTATGAAAGAAAGAATCAAAACAAATGATAACAGCAACAAAGACATGATTAACAATGACTTTTTTCTGAACCAACAAACCAAGAAACTAACAAATCATAAGTTAGGGAACTATTAGTATAATTCACCATAGTAACAAATCTAAGGAGATAGAATTCAAATATCCTCTACTCAATGAAATAAAGTATATCTTCCTTAAAAATGATTTAAAAATTCCTTTAATCAACAAAATCAATACTTTTTATATCTTCTATTTGTTATAGCTTTAATTTCTTTCTCTTACCAAACTGCATTGACCAATACCCGTGAACAATGGCTAAAAAAACAGTAGTAACAGTGGTATCCTGTCTTATTCCCAACTTTGGTGGGAATGCTTCAAATATTTCTTCCTTAAGTATAAAGCTAGCTTTTGGTATCAGCTATACACACCATGTTAAACTATCCATTTATTCCTATTTTACTGAGTATTTATATTTGATAACAATTATCAAAATTGTAAATGCACATTCTACACTGATATACACTTGTTTATGAAATTATGTATGTAGAAGGCACACACATGGATTTTAACCGTAAAAAGCTGTAAATAACTTTATAATCCATCAACAGGGATTAGTTATAAATGAAGGTTTAGCCATACTTTGGAATTCTATGAACGAAGTTCTTTTCTGTCCTATCCAAAGCTCTCCCAGGTAAGTTTATGTGAAAAAGCACGATGCAGAGTTCTCTTTTTGACTGTGGTAAAAGAAGTGTTTGTTTTAGCATCCACTAATGGCTTCTCATTTTGTAAGTATTTTTCCTTAAGGAAAATGTGCATGTTTTATAGCCTGTTTTATACTTGAATTTTTTCATTTGTAAGTAATAAATTATCTAGAAGGATAATAAATTTTAAAAAGTCAAGGAAATAACCCAGAAAAACCGAATAAAAAGATTAAAAAATGAATAATAGGAGAGAAAAATTATGAAAATTGTAAGATCAATCTGTAGAATGCCCAACATCCAAACAATAAGTTATAGTGAAAGAGCATAAAATGTCCCAAAACCGAAGGACAGGATGTTCACTTGAGAATGCCCAAAGTATATCATGATAGAATTTCAGAATACAGGGATAACACCCCAAATGCTTCCAAGAAGGAGAAAACAAAATCTCACACAAAGAATCAGAAATAAGAATATCTTTGGATTTCTTGGCAGCAATCTAACTTCAAATTTTTGAAAGAAAATTGATTACTTCCAATTTGGTTCTACATTCAGTTAAATTGTCAATCAAGGATGACAATAGAATAAAGACATCTTCATACATGCAAAGCCTCAAATTTTACCTCTTGTGGGAGTCTTTATTCAGGCAACTATTGGAACATATGCTCCACCAAAATGAGGGAAATTCAAGAAAGAGAACAGAGAAATGAGATCCAGAGACAACCAATACAAGAGAAAAAAGGAAGTATTAGGATGATGGCAGAGGCAGCCATAAGACAATAGCTGTGCAGCAAGTCTAGAGAGCAACCACTCTAGATCAGAACAGGATGGGAGACTTTAAGAGAGAGATCTCCAAGGGGGAGACTACGGGGAAACAGACCTGAGAGGGTCTGAAAAAATTAGGGCGATGCACACAACTACTGCTACAAATGAAAAAAACAATGGCAATTATGTACTGTAGAAAAAAGTTATAAAGAAAAACAGTACAGAAAAAATTTCATGAAAAAAGAATATTTATATTGTCATCATAGCTATAAAATTATAAAATGTTTTAACCAAAATCTGTGACAGAGGGGATTAAAGGTGAGGATGTGGTAAGGAGTGTTCATGTGTGCTAAATTCTCATCGACCGTAACAGGAATTTAATAAATTATGTCTAACCTTGGTAAAACAATGTGGCCATATTAACATCTAAAAATAAAAGGTATAGCTAGAAGAACTCAGTTATCTTTGTGGAGACGAAAAGAGGACTGATTTTTTTTCAGTACTTTCAATACTTTTTTGCCTTTTTAAAGTAAGTACTTACATTATTTTGATTTTAAAAAAAGGAAAAGCTAGTATACATTGAGAAGGTGCCAAATAGTGTTCTAAGCTCTTTACGTTTATTAAATAAGTTGATCTTCAAAACAAGCCTATAAAGTAGGTGCTATCTTACCTCTGTTTCAAATGAGAAAACCAAGGCCCAGAGAGAGTAAATAACTTACTCAAGGTCAAACAGCTAAGAAAAGGCAGAGCCAAGATATGAACCCAAACAATGTAACTCCAAAGCAAATATTCCTAATATAAGTGTCACAATATTACACTAAGTTGTCCTATCAGAAAATGAAAATTAATCTAAAAATTTCTAGTTGAAAAACATAAAACGCATTTCAAAAACAGTAGAATCCCATTGAAAATGCTCCTTCTATGAATTTTAGTCAAGAGCACACCTCAATATAATACTGAATAAGGATTCTACATTTTTGTAAAACAATAAACTCAGACTTGTATTTTGTGTTCAAAACAAGAAGCATCACTTCAGTTAAGTTTTGTAATATTATGGCATTTCCCACCTCTTGACCTGTTTATTCCTTTTTATTTTTAAGCTACTCTATTTTGGAGAAAAGGATAGTTACATATAAGAAAAATGTAAATGAAAGAAAGAAGTTTCATGTAAAATTTAAACTTGTTTATAAAAAAAAATGTAACCCATGGGAAATATATTATTTGCTATGCTAATGACAAAAAGGCTAATATCCTTAACTAAAGATTCATTCATATTAAGAAAACATAAGCCAATTTTTAAAAGGCAAGACTAGAACAGATAACACACAGAAGAGCAAATTCAAAAGGCTAATATCCAACCTGACTATAAATGAAGGACACAATTGGGAATGAGATACATACTGTCTCCTCTGTCTGGCAGAGGTTAAAAATAACAACACAGGCAAAGCAACAGTGAGCCAAGCACACTCATACAACACTTATGGTAACATAAACTGGTATAGGCTTTTTTAAGAGGAATTTGACAGTAAGTGTGAAAACATTCTACTCATCTATCCAAGAACATAATTTAAAATGCAACAACATTGGTAGTCATATCAGTGAAATATATAGTATCAACTTATGTATGTGCTCCAAAATATTACTGGGGGGAGGGGACACTTACAAATATTATGACACAGCTAAATAAAATGAAATTCTACAGTCATCAGCAGTGTTTTAATAACATAGAAAAGTTCTTATAATAAAAGCAGGATACAAAATTGTGTTTATAGAAAGATCTCAATTATGTGTCAGATAAACAAACCCACATACCTAAAGAAAAATCAAATGTTAGCAGTCACATTCTCTGATGACATGTGCAACTTTTTTCTTCTTTGAAATTATTTTTATTATCCAAATTTTCTTCAGGGAACATAAAATGACTTTACAGATGGAAAAAGCCAAGTTTGTTTATGTGTAGAGCAGTTTCACATACCTTGGTGGCTGTTACTGACGTAGCCAAGTTTGTAGTTTTGGAAGAGGACCCATTAGAACTTGCTGGTGGTGTCTGAGCCACTACAGATTTACTGTTTGTACTGTTTGTTCCATTAGCAGCACTAGCGGAGTGGGAGAAAGTAAATTGGAAGCCACCAGAAAAGGTCCTTTTGGAAAGGTTTTCCTTGTCTTCACTTTCTTTTGCTTTCTTAGTCTCCATAAATTTTTCATAACTGTCTGGAAAATCATCTTCTGGCTTAGATTTCTCCACTGGTGCCACAACTGCTTTTCCTTCTTCCTCTTCATCTTCATTAAACCACATTTCTTCATCCTCTTCCAAGGCTTTTGCATCTCTGCGAAATCTGTTACTGTTCAGTTTCTGATTTCATCTTGTAACCCTCATATTTAGTCTTCAATCCTTTGAATGTCTGAATATATTCAATCGATTCAAGTGCTTTATAAAAGTTTTCAACTATATGTGCCGTAAGAGATTTGATATCTTCCACTCTTATAAATTCAAATAACTCAATAACAGCTGAATTCAACAGATTGTACCGAGTTCCATTATCCAGAAGAGCATTTATAACTGGCTCAAAAAGATTTCCTTTGGTGATGTAACGATTATAAAATTCATCTTTAAGGCCAATTATCCGCCTCATAAAACGAAGAGCACACAAGGCCAGGAAAGTATGCTTTGAATTCATCAAGACCAAGACTCTTCTTAGCAAGTCCTTATTCATAATATAGTTTTTTATGTGATATGTGTGATGTTCCACACAAAATGTGAATAGCTCTAAAATTAAGGCAAGCAGCTGTGCTGTTTGATAATTATCAGGAAAAATCGTGCTGTTTTTATTAGATCCAACTATATTATCCTTTTCACATTTGTCTTCTGAATTATTGGTCAAAAGTGGTGCTGTGAGGACATGCATACAATAGATGTAGAAGAAATTTAAAAATTCACTTTTTTCAGTTGTGGTAGTTGTAGCCAGCATGTTCTCTGGATCAATTAGAGTACGAAGCAGTCCCAATAACTGAACAGCACCTCCTAGCTCAGGGTCAGTATCACAGGTCATTTGTTCAATTACTACATGAATGAGGAGGATATCTTTGCAAAAATAAAATCACTTCCCAATATGTTTGACAGAAACAAGCTATTCATTTTTATTTGTGTTGCACTGAAGACATTACTGAAATTTGTCCAGTGGTTTATTTCCAACTGATCCATTACGGAATTCTTCGGAATGTTTTAAGGTTGGCTGTAGCTAGAGTTCTGACTCCCATTTGGACCCTGCTCTCCTTCACTGTTTGCAGCAGGTTTTGGTTTCGGCATCTTACGAAGAATAGTTGCCATTTCTTTTCTCATCAAAATTCTTCCATTGCTCATATAGTTTTAAAATAACCCTGATTATTTCCAAAATCATCTCCATATCCACAGAAAGCTCAGCAGACCACTGTCTGGATCTTTCTGCTCTACAACACGGGCTACATGTAGGCAAGCTAAAGCTATCATGAAAGGAGGATACAGTAGGCAAAAATCCGTTCCGGAGTATCATCCACTATCCTCCATGCAAGGGGAAGCAACATGTTTTCTTGGCCAATGTCATTGTCACTCTGCTGGGCTTCTTGCATTACAAATTCTCGGACCATGGATGGACTAAACTCTACTAGATAAGAAAATATATCTGTAGCAGCCGATCTGACTTGCAAATCATCCTTGCCCATTACAATTTCAAGAGCAGGAAGAATCCCCAACTTTGCCAAAATTTTGAAAAATGCATCCCTGTTTTGAGGTTGTAATGTCTGAGACAATGCACAAAGTTCCTTGAAAAAATTAACCAATTCACGCCGTTTATCATCATCTGTAGCCTCATTTGTTAATTGTGCAAACACTTCAGATAAAAACTTCTCATCTTCCTGCAACATGCTGACTATCTCAACTTTGTTGAAGAAAATAAAAGACATAAGAGTAGAAAGAAAATTCTCTTCAAAAACGGATGGTGTAGGCAAAATGATGTCCTGAATGTACTGCACCCTGTAAGTCTGATGTATTTTTTGCCTTAGTTCATGTCTGTTATTCGTATAACTTCCTTAAACTTTGCAGTTTTGGTCAGGAATTCTCTATGCCTTTTTGGCTGAGCCAAAGCAGGGTCATATTCAAGGCATCCCACGACATCCATGATACACTCATCAGAAAACATTACTTCAAACAGAGTTGCCTAATTTAGGAATAAGATTCCTTTAATAATTTCATACAAATGGTGTAAGCCTTCAGTGTTTTCTAGGTTCTCACAAGCTTGGAACAACTGCAGTAGTTTTTTAATATAGCCTTCATTTTCCAAGGCCAGAGCCAGCTTTTCCCTATGGATAGGTGAGGAGAGAACTGAGGTAACTAAGTCAGCAATCTTTTCAAGTTTATTGAGTTCACACGTGGGCAGGTCAATCAGATGACTGGTTTCAGGCATTTCTTCAAATCGTTCTTCTTCTGACTCATCAATGAGGTCCTGTGTGACTTCCACTGATGGATCCTTACCTTGAACTGTTCTCTGAGCGTCTTTTTCAGAGAGGAGTTCTACTCTCTCATCATAAGGGGTTAAAAATGACTAAGTAATATGGTTTTTACTGAAATTGAAACTGTTTTTTTCAAAGGTCAGCAATGACCTCCCAGAACTGACAAATTTTTTCCCAGATTTCACCACAGCCAGCTTTTTCCTGAAAGCTTAGAGCCAGATCATAGTTTTCAGCTTCTGACCAAACAATTAATGTATCCTGTTGTTTCTGATATGCAGTGTTTGGATTTATCTTTGATTCCAAGAGTCGTGATCCGTCGGACTCTTCCCAAACCAGCAGCGACATCCCCTTGAGTTCCTCCACATAAGTGCAAGAGACGTGCCTGGTGCCTCGGTTGTCCCATTGCCGGTCTTCATTCAGGGTATAGACCTTCACTCGCGGCGGCGTATCCGACATCGTGGCTCTTGTCTCCACCGCTCCAGCCGCCGCCTCCTCGTTCACCTCCTCCGCACCCTTCACTCTTGAGAGACAGCGGCAGCGGTGGCTCCAGAGAGGCCCGAGTTCACCATGACTCCCAAGGTTCAGCCGCCGGAAGGGTCAACAAGAGCCACCGAGACCTGTCCGAGCGGAGTCCGGGTTACCTCTCACTTCACCCCCACACACACCCACCCTCCCCTCCCTTTGTCCCCCAGAGCTCGCTAGCCCTCCCGCCTCCGCCTCTGCCTTGTTAACTACAGCACATCCGCCATCTTGTAACCCAATTCTCTCAGCTTTATTTTTAATTTTTGAAGAACCTCCGGTACTCTTTTCCATAGTAGCTGCAATCCTACCAACAGTGCACAAGGCTTCCCTTTTCTTTACATCCTCACCAACACTTTTTGTTTGTTGATTTATTGATAATGGCCATCCTGACAGATGTGAGGAGATATCTCATTATGTTTTTTATTTGAATTTCTCTGATGATTAGTGACACTGAGCATCTTTTCATATGTCTATCGGTCCTCTCTATGTCCTGTTTGGAGAAATGTCTATTCACGTCCTCTGCCCATTTTTTAATTGGACTGTTTGTTTTTGTGGTGTTGAGCTATATGAATTTTTTATGCATTTTGGATATTAACCTCTTATCAGATGTGTCATTGGCATATATCTTCTCCCATTCAGTAGGATGTTTTTTTTAGTTTTGTTGATGATTTCCTTTGCTGTGCAAAATCTTTTTACTTTGATGTAGTCCCATTTGTTTATTTTTTTCCTTTGTTTCCCTTGCCCAAGGAGACATATCAGTAAAAATATTACTAATGATAATATCTGAGAGCTTACTGCCTATGTTTCCTTTTAGGAGCTTTTAGTTTTAGGTCTTACATTTAAGTCTTTGATCATTTTGTGTTTTTTCTTATATATGGAGTAAGAAAACGGTCCAGTTTTCCCAGTACCATTTATTGAAAAGACTGTATTTACCTCAGTGTATATTCTTGCTTCTTTTGTGATAAAGTGACCATACAGCCATGTATTTATTTCTGAGCTCTCTATTTGGTTCCATTGATTTATGTGTATGGTCTTATGCCAGTACCATGCTGTATTGATTACTATGGTCTTGTAGCATAGCTTGATATCAGGTAGTGTGATGCCTCCATCTTTGCTCTTCTTTCTCAAGACTGCCATGGCTATCCAGGGTCTTTCATGGTTCCATTATATATTTTAATATTATTTGATATAGTTCTGTAACAAATGCCCTTGGCATTTTCATAGGATTGCTTTGAATCTATAGATTGTTTTGGGTACTATGAACATTTTAGCTGTATTCTTCTCATCCTTGAGTATGGTATATGCTTCCATTTATTTGTATCTTCTTTAATTTCTCTCCTCAATGCCCTATAATTTTCTGAATACAGTTTTTCCCCCTTCGTAAAATTTATTCTTAGCTATTTTATTTCATTTTTGAATGCAATTGTAAATGAGATTTTTTAAAATTAAAGTTTATTGGGGTGACCATTGTTAGTAAAGTTACATAGATTTCAGGTGCACAATTTTGTAATACATCACCTATATATCACATTGTGTGTTCACCACCCAGAGTCAGTTCTCCTTCCATTACCATATATTTGATTCCTTTTACCCTCACCTACCACCCCCCCACTCCTCACCCTCTAGTAACCACTAAACTATTGTCTGTGTCTATGAGTTTTTGTTTCTTCATTTGTTTGTCTTCTTCTTTAGTTGTTTTCAGTTTTATATACCACATACTGTGTTGCCCTGAAAATAAGACCTAGCTGGACAATCAGCTCTACTGCATCTTTTGGAGCAAAAATTAATATAAGACCCGGTTTTATTTTGCTATAATATAATACCAGTCATATATAATATAATATAACATAATATAACATAACATAACATAATACCAGGTCTCATAATATTAATTTTTGCTCCAAAAGATGCAGTAGAGCTGATTGTCTGCCTACATCTTATTTTGGGGGAAACACTGTATCAGCAAAGTCATGTGGTTCTTGATAATTTCTGTCTGACTTATTTTGCTTAGCATAATAATCTCAAGATCCATCCATTGTCGCAAATGGCACTATTTCATCTTTTCTTATGGCAGAATAGTATTCCATTGTGTATATATACCACATCTCCTTTATCCAATCCTCTATCAAAGGACACTGGTTGTTTCCATGTCTTAGCCACCATAAATAAAGCTGCAATGAACATAGAAGCATATATATCTTTATGGATAAATTTTTTCAGATTTTTTGCCATGTGCAAAAGAATGAAATTAGACTTCTATCTGTCACTGTGTACCAAAATTACCTCAAAATAGATCAAAGACCTAAACATAAATCCTGAAACAATAAACTGCATAGAAGAAAACATAGGTACTAAACTTATGGACCTTGGGTTCAAAGGGTATTATTTTCTTAATTTCCTCTCTGACAGTTTGTTATTGATGTATAAACTCCAACCAATTTCTGAATATTAATTTTGTATCTGGCTATCTTACTGAATTCATTAATCAGTTCTAATAGTTTTTTGGTGGAATCTTATGTGTTCTGTCTATATATTATCAAGTCATCTGCAAATAATAAAAGTTTAACTTATCCATTTACAATTTGGATGTCTTTTATTTACTTTTCTTGTCTGATTTCTGTGGCTAGGACTTCCAGTACTATGTTAAATAAAAGTGGTGAAAGTGGGCATCCTTGTCTTGTTCCTGATCTGAAGGGGAATGCTTTTAGATTTTCCACACTGAGTATGATGTTAGCTGTGGGTTTGTCATATATGGCCTTTATTATGTTGAGATATGTTCCCACTATTGCCACTTTGCTGAGAATTTTTATCATAAGTGGATGCTGGATTTTGTCAAATGCTTTTTCTGCATCTATTGATATGATCATATGATTTTTATTTTTCATTTTGTTTATGTGGTGTATCACTTAAATTGACTGCAGTTATTGAACCAACCATGCATACCAGAAATGAATCCCACTTGACCAGGGTGTATGATTTTTTAATGTATTGCTGAATTTGGTTTACTAATATTTTGTTGAGGATTTTTGCATCTATGTTCATCAGGGATATCAGCCTATATTTTCTTTTTCTATAATGTCTTTGGTTTTGGAATCAGGATAATGGTGGCTTCATAGAATGAGCTTTGGATCCTCCCCTCATCTTTCATTTTTTTGGAATAGTTTCACAAGAGGTGTTGATTCATTTTTGAATGTTTAGTAGAATTCACCTGTGAAGCCATCTGATCCAGGACTTTTATTGGTTGGGAGCTTGTTACTGATTCAATTTCATTAATAATTGGTCAGTCCAGACTTTATGTTTCTTTTAAGATGGTATGCTTCAAGAATTTATCCATTTCTTCCAGATTATCCAATTTGTTGGCATATGATTGCTCATAGAATTTTATTAAATTGTTGCAAATTTCTGTGGTGTCCATTGTCACTTCTCCTCTTTCATTTTTTATTTCATTTATTTAGGTCATCTCTCTTTTTTATGATGACTCTCATTAAAGTTTAATCAATTTTCTTTATCTTTTGAAAGTATCGCTCTTGCTCTCATTGATCTTTTGTATTGCTTTTAGAGCTTCTATTTCATTTACTTGCATTCTGATCTTTATTATTTCATTCCTGTCATGGACTTTGGCCTTTGTTTGCTGTTTTTGTTTGTTTGTTTGTTTTTTTCCTAGTTCCCTTAGGTGTAAAGTTAGATTTACTCTGAGTGGTGAGTACACAATGTGATATGTAGATGATATATTATAGAATTGTACACTTCAAACCTATATAAATTTACTAACCATTGTCACCTCAATAACCTTTAATTAAAAAAACATTAGATTGTTTCCTTGAGATTTTTCTTCCTTCTTGAGAAAGGCCTGCATGGCTATGATTTTTCCTCCTAGGAATGCACTCACTATGTCCCATAGCTGTTCCGTCTTTGTGTTTTCATTTTCATTTTTCTCAAGGGATCTTTTGATGTTTTCCTTGACATCAGTGTTAATCATTAATTGTTTAGTATAATATTATTTAGACTGTGTTTGTGTGGTTTTTTTTTTTTGTTTTTTGAATTATTTGTAATTGACTTCAGCTTCCTACCATTGTTGTCAGAGGGACGTTAGACATAATTTAAAACTTCTTAAATTTACTGAGACTTCTTTTGTGGCCTAATATGTGGTCTATGTTGGAAAGTGGTCCATGTGCACTTGAAAACAATGTATATTCCGAGACATCATCAAAATGGTGGTGTCAGGTGAGCCTCTCTATAGCTCCCCTGGAATTTATAACTAATCGAACAACAATAACTCCACAAAGGACTCCTTGCACAGCAGACAGGCAAGACGAAGAAGCCCACTACTGAATTCACCTAAAGGTGGACGAATCGCGCTAGCAGGGGAGGAGGGAAGGGCGAAGTGCGGAGATGTAGCCGCGTGGGCGCAGGACACAGACCTAGCTCAGTGCCCGGAGCTAGCTGCATCCTGAAACTACTGCAGCTGTGGGAGAAGGAAGAACTCGGACTGCTAGGGCTCCCCTTATGGCCCACAGGGCTGAAGGGGCAGCATATGCCACAGCTGATCTCAACGCACATGGCAGAGACCTCGGAGAAAAGACTGAGGGAAGAAGGCTGAAAACGGAGGTTTAAGCCCTCACTGCCGAGCGGAGAATGGAAGCCTTAGGCACTGAGACTAGCCGCCCCCTCCCTACCCTCCCAGAACTCGCCCCGCCACCACCTGCCCGGTGCTAGAAGAGGAATAGTAGCAGTGTCAGATCAAAAGAACAGAATATTTGCTGTTCTGAGACCTGTGGACGGCAGACACAGATTCCCAGCCCAACTAGTTCTGGCAAAGGGGAGGGAGCTGTGGAAGCAGCACTACTGGCTATAGTGGTGGTCGCTGGCATTATTTTGTGCCACCTCTCACAACTCACTGTTCCCCTGGCCCCACCTATCTGGGCGGATCCCTGCAGGAGTAACAGAACTGCTGAAACATACGGGCTCTGAATCTGGTGCAGGAAGAGCTTTGGAACTTCAGAACCTCTCCACTGACCCACAAGGACACTACGTCCTGTGACCCAGGTGAACGATTAACAGAGGAGAAGCCCGTCTCCCAGGGAATCCTCCCATTGTGTGAGAAGCTGAAATAGTGAAGAGAAAACATAGCACTACCGTGTGAGAGAGAAAAAATAGGCTTCAGTTGGAGAGAAAATAAAACATTCTAACAACAAGTACTGGAAAACAAAAGAAAGACCTCTTCCTATTAACCTGTTGCAAAAGCCATTCCTGTAGATGTCTAGAAGAGAAATAATAAATCAGTAATTGCCATGAATAACCAAGGCAACAAGACAGCTCAGAAAGAAAGTGAAAAGTATCCAGAAAAGGAACTTAAAGACATGGAAATATGTGACTTAAATGACAGAGAATTCAAGATTGCAGTTCTGAAAACACTCAACGAGATGCAAGAAAACATACAAAGGCAGTTTAATGAAGTCAGAAACATAATCAAAGAACAACATGAGCATTTTACGAAAGAGATTGAAATTTTAAAAAAGAACCAAATAGAATTTGTGGAGATTGAGAATTCCATAGAAGAAATCCAGAATGACATAGCCAGCTTAGGTAGTAGAGTTGACCAGATGAAGAAAGAGTCAGTGACATCGAACACAGAAACGTGGAAATTACACAGATGGAAGAAGAAAGAGACTTGAGACTTAAAAGAAATGAAAGAACTCTACAAGAACTTTCTGACTCCATCAGAAAGAGCAATATAAGAATAATGGGCATACTAGAAGTAGAAGAAAGAGAGAAGGGAACAGAGACTATATTCAAACAAATTGTTGATGAGAACTTCCCAAACTTGTGGACAGGACTGGATCCTCGAATCCAAGAAACAAATAGAACACCTAATTACCTCAATCCCAACAGGCCTTCTCCAAGGCACATTGTATTGAAGCTGTCTAAAATCAACAATAAAGAAAGAATGCTCATGGCAGCCAGGGAAAAGGAGACAGTAACCTACAAAGGAAAGCCCATTAGATTCCCATCAGATTTTTCAGCAGAAACTCTACAATCCAGAAAGGAGTAGAACCAAATATTCAAATTATGGAAAGAGAGAAATTATGAGCCAAAGATAAAATATACAGCAAAGATATCCTTTAGATGTGAAGGAGGAAGAAAGACCTTTCCAGACATACAGAAGCTGAAGGAATTTTCTAATACACGACCTGCACTACAAGAAATACTAAAGGAGGCTACTCGACCACCATCAACGGGGACAATTTGTGACAATCAAAACAGAAAAAGGGGGAGAGTAAAGGCCTGATCCGGAATATGGGAATGGAGAAAGTAAGTGTGCTAAAGAACGTGGAATACTCTAAATACCAAACTTTCTTTTACTTAAACTTAAGGGTAACCACTCAAAAAAATCCAGAAGTGAAATATATACTGTAATAAAAGAAGAAACAGCGGGAAAAATAATAGACAACAACAAAAAGCCAAAGAAACAATGGAGACACAGCCTTACCAGAAAACTAAAGATAAAATGACAGGAAATCCTCACATATCAATAATTACCCTAAATGTAAATGGACTGGACTCACCAATAAAATGCCACAGAGTAGCAGATTGGATTAAAAAACTAAACCCAACCATATTCTGTCTCCAAGAGACACATCTCAGCTACAAGAACAAGAATAGACTCAAAGTGAAAGGGTGGAAATTGACACTCCAAGCAAAAGGTATCCAGACAAAATCAGGTGAGGCCATAATGATATCAGATGAAACAGACTTCAGGGGAAAAAGATAACAAGACACAAAGATGGACATTTCATAATGGTAAAGGGGACAATACAACAAGAAGAAATAACAGTCATCAATATTTATACCCCCAATCATGGTGCACCAAAATATACCAAGCAACTACTAACAGAAGTAAACGGAGAAATTGACCACAACCCAATTGTACTAGGGGACTTAAATACATCATTGACAGCTATGGATAGATCATCCAAACAAAAAATAAATAATGAAATAGCAGCCCTAAATGACACATTAGATGAAATGGACATAATTGACAGATATAGTGCACTTCATCCTAAAACATCAGACTATACATTCTTTTCTAGTGTACATGGAACATTCTCAAGGATAGACCATATATTGGGATGTAAAATCAGCCTCAGCACATTAAGAAGATTGAAATCATACGAAGCATATTCTCTGACCGCAAGGTTTTGAAATGAGATTTCAATTGCAAAAAGAAAGAAGGAAAAAACACAAATACATGGAGATTAAACAACATACTTTTAAAGAACGACTGAGTCAAAGAAGAAATTAGAGGAGAGGTCAAAAGATACATAGAAACAAATGACAATGAAAATACATCCTATCAAAATTTTTGGGATGCAGCGAAAGCAGTTTTAAGAGGGAAATTTATATCATTACAGGCCTATTTCGAGAAACAAGAAAAATCCCAAATAAATAACCTCATGTTACACCTTAAAGAACTAGAAAAAGAAGAAGAAGTGAAACCCAAGGTAGGCAGAAGAAAGGAAATAACAAACATCAGAGCAGAACTAAATGAAATAGAGAACAAAAAGACAATAGAAAAAATTAATGTGACAAAGAGCTGGTTCTTTGAAAAGATTAACAAGATCCAGAAACCTTTGGCTAGAGTCACTAAGATGAAAAGAGAGAAGACAGTAGTTAACAAAATTAGAAATGAAAAAGGGGACGTTATCACGGACACCACAGAAATACAAAGGATCATCCAAGAATACTATGAAGGACTATATGCCACCAAATTTAATAACCTAGAAGAAATGGACAAGTTCTTAGAAACATATAGCCTTCCTAGGCTGAACCATGAAGAACTGGAAAATCTAAACAGACCCATCACCGGTAACTAAATTGAATCAGTCATCCAAAACCTTCCCAAAAGCAAAAGTCCTGGACCAGATGGCTTCACTAGTGAATTCTACCGAACCTTCAAAGAGGATCTAATACCAATCCGGCTCAAACTCTTCCAAAAAATTGAAGAAGAGGCAGTACTCCCTAACTCATCTTATGAGGCCAACATTACCCTGATACCAAAACCTGGTAAGGACAACACAAAAAAAGAAAACTACAGTCCAATATCTCTGATGAATACAGATGCAAAAATCCTAAACAAAATTCTAGCAAATCGAATACAACAATCCATTAAAAAGATCATTCATCACGACCAAGTGGGGTTCATCCCCGAGGCGCAAGGATGGTTCAACATCCGCAAATCCATCAATGTGATACATCACATAAACAAAATAAAGGACAGAAATCATATGATTTATAAGTTGATGCAGAAAAATCACTTGACAAGATACAATATCCATTTATGATTAAAACACTTAATAAAATAGGTATAGAAGGAAAATACCTTAACGTAATAAAGGCCATATATGACAAGCTAATCTCATAATTAATGGTGAAAAATTGAAGCCCTTTGCTCTACGTTCAGGAATACGACAGGGCTTTCCCCTATCACCTACGCTTTTCAACATAGTGTTGGAATTCCTTGCCAGAGCAATCAGGCAATAGAAAAAAATAAAAGGCATCCAAATTGAGAATGAAGAAATTAAATTATCACTCTTTGCCAATGACATGATGTTATATATAGAAGACCCTAAAGACTCCACCAAAAAGCTATTAGAAACAATCAACATATACAGTCAAGTTGCTGCCTACAAAATCAATGTACAAAAGTGCATTGCATTACTATATACTAACAATGAAATCTCAGAAAAAGAAATACAAAAAACAATTCCTTTTGCATTTGCAGCAAAAAGAATAAAATACCTAGGAATAAACTGAACCAAGGATGTGGAGGACCTATATGCTGAAAACTATAAGACATTTTTGAAAGAAATTGAAGAAGACACAAAGAAATGGAAAGACATTCCGTGCTCATGGATTGGAAGAATCAACATAGGTAAAATGGCCATATTACCCAAAGCAATATACTGATTTAATGCAATCCCCATTAAAATTCCAATGGCATTTTTTAAAGAAATAGAACAAAAAAACATCAGATTTGTTTGGAACCACAAAAGACTCTGAATAGCCGAAGCAATCTTAAGAAAAGAGAATAATACTGGAGGTATCACACTCCCTGACTTTAGCTTGAACCTACAGGGCAACAATAATCAAAACAGCATGGTATTGGCAGAAAAACAGACACATAGACCAATGGAATAGAATTGAGAACCCAGAAATAAAACCACATAAATATGGACAGATAATTGTTGACAAAGAAGCTAAAAACATACAATGGAGGAAAGACAGCCTCTTTAGTGAATGGTGCTGGGAGAATTGGATAGCCACATGCAAAAGAATGAAACTGGACTCCTATCTTTCACCATGTACCAAAATTAATTTAAAATGGATCAAAGTCTTAAGCATAAGACCTGACACAATAAATTGCATAGAAGAAAACATAGGTACTAATCTTATGGACCTTGGGTTCAAAGAGCATTTTATGAATTTGACTCCA
This sequence comes from Rhinolophus ferrumequinum, assembly GCF_004115265.2. Classification (NCBI taxonomy): domain Eukaryota; kingdom Metazoa; phylum Chordata; class Mammalia; order Chiroptera; family Rhinolophidae; genus Rhinolophus; species Rhinolophus ferrumequinum. Next base: position 27,376,276 of record NC_046284.1, on the reverse strand, counting down.
AAGGCAATGGAAGTAAACGCTGAAATATACGAATAGGACTGTATGAAATTTAAATACTTCTGCACAGCAAACGGAACCATCGACAAAATAAAGAGGCAACCAACTGAATGGGAGAAGATTTATGCAAATTGTGCCTCCAATAAAGGGCTAATATCCAAAATATACAAGGAACTCATGAAACTCACCAATAAAAAAACAAACAACCCAATTGAAAGATGGGCAGAGGACCTGAAGAGACATTTCTCCAAAGAGGACATACAAATGGCAAATAGACATATGAAAAAATGCTCAACATCACTAATCATCAGAGAAATGCAAATAAAAACCACAATGAGATATCACCTCACCCCAGTCAGAACGGCTATCATCAACAAGACAAATAGTAACGAGTGTTGGAGAGGCTGTGGAGTAAAAGGAACCCTCATACACTGTTGGTGGGAGTGCAGACTGGTGCAGCTGTTAAGGAAGGCAGTGTGTATGTTCCTCAAAAAATTACGAATAGAATTACCATATGACCCAGCAATCGCTCTCCTGGGTATCTACCCAAAAAATCTGAAAACATTTATCCATAAAGACACGTGTGCTCCATGTTCATTGCAGCTTTGTTTTTGGTGGCCAAGACATGGAAACAACCAAAATGTCCTTTGATAGATGACTGGATAAAGAAGTTGTGGTATATATACACAATGGAATACCATTTGGCAGTAAGAAAAGATGATATAGGAACATTTGTGACAACATGGATGGATCTTGAGAGTATACTGCTAAGCGAAATAAGTCAGACTGAAAAAGCAGAGAAGCATATGATTTCACTGATATGCGGTATATAACCCAAAAACAACAAAAGAACAAGACAAATGAGAAACAAAATCTCATAGACACAGAGAATAGTTTAGCGGTTACCAGAGGGTAAGGAGGTGGGGGTTGGGAGATGAGGATAAGGGGGATGAAATATATGGTGATGGAAAGAGAACTGACTCTGGGTGGTGAACACACAATGGGATTTATAGATGATGTAATACAGAATTGTACACCTGAAATCTATGTAATTTCACTAACAGTTGTCACCCCAATAAATTAAAAAAAAAATGTATATTCCGTTAATGTAGGGTGAAATGCTCTAAAAATATCAATCAAATCCAGCTGGTGTCACGTGTCATTTAAAGCCACTGTTTTCTTGTTGATTTTATGTCTGGAAAATCTGTCCGTTGGTGTTAATGTGATGTTAAAGTCCCCTGCTATTATTGTGCTACTGTGTGAATTTCTCTGTTTATGTCTATCAATTTTTTTTTTTTATATATTTAGGTGCTCGTATATAGGGCGCATAGATGGTTACTGGGGTTATATATTCTTGTTGGATTGATTTGTTTACCATTATGTAGGGTCCTTTTTTGCCTCTTATTATATTCTTTGTTTTAAAGTATATTTTGTCTCATTTAAGTACTGCTACCCCAGCTTTTTTTTTCTTCATTTCTATTTACATGAAATATCTTTTTTCCATCCCTTTCAGTCTGTGTGTCTTTCAATCTGAAGTGGGTCTATTGTAGACAGCACATGTATGGGTCTTTTTTCTTATCCATTCAGCTACCCTGTGTCTTTTTATTTGAGTATTTAATCCATTTATATTTAAAGTGATTGTTGATAGATACATAGTTCTTGCCACTTTATTATTCATTTTTATGTTTTCTTTCTTTCCCCTTTCATCTTAAAGAAATTCCTTTAACATTTCTTGTAATACTGGCTGGTGGTAACAAAATCCTTTAGCTTTTTCTTGTCTGGGAAACTCTCTATCCCTCCTTCAATTTTAAATGATAGCCTTGCTGGATAGAGTAGGCTTGGTTGTAGGCCCCTGCTTTTTATTAATTTGAATATTTCCTGCCACTCCTATCTGGACTACAAAGTTTTTTTGAGAAATCAGCTGGTAGTCTAATGGGAGTTTCCTTTTAAGTAGTTTGTTGTCTTTCTGCTGTTGCTTTAGGTTTCTCTTTGTCTTTAACCTTTGCCATTTTAACTGTAATGTCTTGCTGTGGGTCTGTTTGGAGTCATCTTGTTTAGGACTCTCTGCACTTCCTCGACTTGTGTGTCTATTTTTTTTTACCTGGTTAGGAAATTTTTCAATCATTATTTCTTGAAGTAGGCTCTCAATCCCTTGCTCCTTCTTTTCTCCTTCTGGTACTCCTGTGATGTGAATGTTATTACACTTGATGTTGTCCCAGAGTTCCCTTAAGTTGTCTTTATTTTTAAAATCTTTTCTTTTGTTCTAATTGGATGTTTTTTGCTATCTTGTTCTAAATTGCTGATTCGATCATCTGCTACATCTAATTTACTGATTCTTTCTAGTGTATTCCTCATTTCAGTGATTGTATTATTTATATCTGACTGGTTCTTTTTTATGGTTTTTATATCCTTCTTTATGCTTACTATCTCTTTGTTGAAGTTCTCACTAAGTTCCTTAAGCATTCTTATAACCAGTGTTTCAAACTCTGTCTCTCGTAGATAGGTTGCCTCCATTTCTTTTCTTTTCTTTCTTTTTTCCTTTTTGATATTAACCATGTACATATTTTTATTTTTTAAATTAAATTTATTGGGGAGACAATGGTTAGTAAAATTACACAAGTTTCAAACGTACAATTCTATAATACTTCATGTATATGTCACAGTGTGTGTTCACCACCCAGAGTCAGTTTTCCTTCTATCACCCTATATTTGACCCCTTTTACCCTCTTCTTCCATCTCCCCTCCCCCTTACCCTCTGGTAACCACTAAACTGTTGTCTGTATCTATGAGTCCATTTCAACTAGATCTTTTTCTGGAGGTTTCTCCTGTTCTTTTGTTTGGGACATGTTTCTTTGTTTTCTCATTATGGATGCCTCTCTGTGTTTGCTTCTATGTATTAGGCAGATCTCCTAAGTCTCTCAGTCTCTGCCAGATTGTCTTATGTATTATGTGTCCTGTGTATTCCAGTGGCACAGGCTCTCTGATCACCTGTGCATATGTTCTAGGAGTGTCTCTTTTGTGTATTGTGTGTATTCTTCTGTTGTAGTTGAACCTTAAGTTGTATTGGCACATAAGTAGGTGGGATTGACTCTCAGTCTGATTGGCTGTGAGGATTGACTATGCCCCCAGCATATGAGCTTCTGTATGGGGGCTTACCCCTCAGACATGGATTTGCCCCAGTGGGCTCTTGTGTTTGTTTAGTCCACCCTTTGGGTGTGTCGCTTGTGGGGATAATGAGGGTAGTGCTCTGGTGTGGTCTGAGGCCAACATCTGTGTGTGTTGTTTCTGGTGCCACTTGGGAGAGGCTCCCACACAGGCCAATATTAGCCTTGCCTGTGACCAGCCTGAGGCTACCAGGTAGTAGCTACAAAGCTATATGCAATTGGTTGCTGCCTGTGTTAGACCTAGAGACATGTGGGGGTGGTCTCACTGTGAACTGAGGTCAGCCTCCATCAGTATCGAGCAGCTTAGCAAAATGCCCAGGGCCCCTTTAGGTCTGTTGCCACCTGCTGGCTACCTGTAAGGCTCAGCATCTGAAAGAGTCGTAGGTGTGTAAGCTAGGCTGGTTGACCTGGTTTGACAGTGCCTCCAGTGATGGCTCCCCATGTTGGGTAGGGTGATTTTCCAGTGGTTTACAAAATGTGGCCTGTGGTTATTATAAAGTTAATGCAGATTTAGTTCTTGTGCCAGTACTGAGCCTGTGGCAACACTGAAAAATGCCTTGAGAACTCCATTGCCAGCTTTCATTTGCCTTGGGCTGGCAGAAATCTGGGAGTTGCCTCCAGAAAGGCTGCAATATGAATTGGGTCTGACCACCCACCACCAAAAGCTTCCCAGGCTGCTGTGGCTACCCACTGCTGTACAAGCCTGTAGCAGCTTGTGGGGTGGGGTCAGCTGCCTTGGAGCTGAGAGTTCCCCCATAAACACAATGCTAACTGGGTGGGGTGTGATTCCAGGAAGTTACTGGTATGGCTGGTGGTTTTTACTAAGTTAATGCAGATTCAGCTCTTGCACCAGTGCAGAGCTTTTGGCCACTCCTCTGAGGACTCTGAGAACACAGCAGCCAGCCACCACTTGCCTTGGAACCCCAGATCCCCGAGAGCTGCCCAAGAAGGGCTGCAGCGCCAGCTAGGGCTGACCGCTCACCATCAAATATTTCCCAGGCTGCTGCGGGCCATCTGCTGCTGTCCAAGCCTCCCACAGCTTGCAGGATGGGATTGGCCTCCCAGGAGCTGAGGCTGTCCTGGGCAATTCCGCACTAGCTGCGTAGAGTCCAAGGGAATCACCAAGGTGGTTCGTGCATGCCCAGATATTACCAGACCAATGTGATCTCAGATTTGGCCCTATGGGGGGTGTGTTCAACACAAGAAAGATGCTGCCCCACCCCATAGGTTACATGTGAGGTGGACACCACACAGGGATAACGGCACTGTCTCTCTATCCCTCACCTTGAGCCACACAACTCAGTCTTTCTCTGTATGTCTCTGGCACCCCTTGAGTCACTGTCCCTCAGCTGGAGCCCAGGGTGAGTGCCTGCAAGTGAGGTGTATGTGTGTGGGCCATTTAAGAGGCTGTCTGGGTTTTCAGCCACCTTCTATTCTACTGGGATGGACAGAATCCTTGCTCATTTTCACTGCCAGATGTTGTGGGTACCCCTCTTCCCAGCACAAGACCCGTGGGCTGGGGAGCCCAATGTGGGGCTGGGACCCCTCACTCTTCAGGAGGACCTCCATCACTGAGGTGTCCTTCCAGGTGCTCAACCATTATCTGTATATTTTGAATCAGCCCATTTTGCATCTCTGCCACTCCTAGCAGTATCAATGTGGCCTTTTCTTTTTATCCTTAGTTTAGGGGTTCTATTCAGCTAGTTCTCAAATGAATCTCGAGGTTGATTGTTCTATAATTTAGTTGTAATTTTATGTTACTGTGGGAGACAGCAGGCATAGCGTTTACCAATTCCATCATCTTGGACCTACCCCCACCATCTGGTTTGAGACTTTTGAGAATCTTGTGAGCTAGGTGGGGCAGGCATTCATTTACTATTTTGGCAGAGGAGGGAAATGAGACGCATAGAGTTGAAATGATTTGCCCAAGGTCACACAAGTCAGTAATAGACTCAAGATAAGGTCTCATATCTGGAGCTTAGCAATGTTCCAGAAACACATTGTGCAATAGAATCACAGAATCCACAAATATTCTGAAAATAATATGACATGTTAACATGCTCTCAAAAAAGGTATGAAAACACTTCCTTATATTAATGAACATACTTTTCTAGGATCTGAGTCATAAGATCTGAGTTCTAATCCTGGCTCAGTATTAATTTATTGTGTGATCTGGAGCAAGTCAGTCTCAGTCCTGAAATTCTCCACCAACTCCACTTTTTGTCCCGACCCGCGGGACACTACACGAGGGACCCCGAAGCACCTAGAAGGGAGGAAAATGGGAGACACAAAGACCGGAGACAAGACAGGAGTTCTGATCAAGTCTCTCTTTATTGCAGCTCAATCATGGGTTATATACATTTTTGTGCTGGGTGGAGGGGCATTAACATAAGCAGGGTTGCCGCCGGCTGATGGTCTTAAGCCCTCTGGACATACCTTACAGAATGTGGGTGTTATCTAAAGACCCAAGTAACTTCCTCTATCTCATGCTTCTCAGTCATGTGATGGTGCCTTACAGGCACCCGCCCACTACAGGTCCCCCTTTTCTGTTTTATAAAAAAGAGCTCTGAGCCCCTAGGGAACTGTGCCTGTCTTAGGTTGAGACAGTCCATCTCTGTGAAACCTGGTACAGCGACAGGTTTTTGATTTTTTATGTTACTTAGAGAGCTGTCCTCTTACCCGTCATTGGCTATCCAGTTCATCTCACAGGGGAGGAGTCCTGTTTTATGACTCCTGTTATTGGAGATAGGGATCTCCTCGCTCTTGCATCTCCAGTCGGGTGTAATGGACCTGTATGGGCTTGGCCTGCAAGGCCTCTATTTGTTGTCTGAGAAAGCGCATGAGTTTATTGAGGAGGATGGGTCCCAGTGATAGTAGGATAAAGCACCCGAGTATGGGGCCAAGCAGGGGTAGTAAGTAGGGTAAAAGTCCATTGAATCCGGTCCAGAGAGGGTTGGAAAGGAGGTCTCTTCTTCTTTTTTCAAGGTCTTCTTGTAATTTTTTGACTCTGTCACGAACAATTCCAGATTTGTTAGCATAAAAACAGCATTTTTCTCCAAGGGCCAGACAGATGCCCCCTTTTTCTGCAGTAAGTAAATCTAATCCCCTCCTGTTTTGGAGGACAACTTCTGCTAGGGAATCAACCTGATCTTGAAGATCTTGGATAGTTTCTGAGAGTACCTGGACATCTGATATGAGTTGTCCAGATAATTTATGGTATTGTACTAGGGAATGTCCTATCCCCGCGGACCCGGTGGCAAGTGCGGTGGTGATGTCTAGATCCGCTAATAAGGGAATAAAATGGACTGTACGTTTAGTGTGTCCTGCAATATGTTCGAAAGTCGGGATAGGGACTGGCTCATCTCCTGGAATGATGGATACATCTGGGAGGAGGGAGCCTAGGGTACAAACTCCTGTCCAGTTTTGTAGTAAATAGGTGTAGGCATAATTATTTCCACAAATATATACCGATCCATTGGGTGCACATATAGGAGAGGATACATTAATGAAGGAGGAGCAATTCGTAAAGGAGAGGCTTCCTAAATTAACCTCTGTAGTATTGTTTTGAGTGGGAGAGAGGATGCACGGGGTATTGTTAAAGCCAAGGGGTTGGACTAAAAAAGGGAGAGCTATGTTGCATGAATTATTGGTAGTAGAGGTGACAAAGGGATAGGGTATAGCTAATGGTAAAGGGGTGCCTTGTAGTAAACACAGCCAGCAGTCTGTGGCGTAGGATGAATTAACAGAAAGCAATAACTTGTGGGTAGAACTAAGAATGTCAAAAGTCTGAGGATCAATGTCCACGTGACCCGGTTTTTTAGGGTGGGCCAAAGGGTGATAGGTAAGTTTAGGGTTAAGGGTCTTTTGTATTTCAGCAAATTTTTTAATGCGTTTTTCATTGGATTGGAGATCGGCTGGACCCCCGCCGTCAGAAACATATGGTATAGGGGATTCGATCTGCCAGCAAATATTTTTTCCTAACATATTAGATGCCGCGCAGGGTGCGGGTTTATAGGAGCCAATGCCAACCGCAGCAGGGGTGTTAGACCAGTCAGAATGAGGGACAGCGGGAGCGGTGCTTGTCATGACAGCCGTATAATAAGAGGAGTTATCTTTTGTACATGTTTTATAGGTATTGTAACAAGAACTATGAATAATAGGGTAAATAGTAGAGCATTCAGCGGGACAAGGCTGAGGTTTTTCTTGTTTATATTGGGGAGAGGAAGTACAGACCCATTTGGTCGTGGATACAGTCTCAGATGTGATGAGGTATGCTATTTTGTCTTGACAACTTACGGTTTTGAGGACCGAGGTAGATGGTGCCCCCCGAAGGTTACCTCCGTCGCAGTCACATGGGGGTCGTTGTCCCGTTAGCTGTCTGAGCTTGTTGATGTCAACTTTTCCAGGGTCAAGACCAGAACGGACGAGAGGCAAGACCAGTAGCAGGAGCCAGGGTGTAGCAGTCATTTTTGTGCCTGTCGCGAAAGATGGCTTCTCAGGGAGCGGGGCCGTCCCTGGAATGGGGGTTAACATCTATTTGTTTTGTAAGTCTCTCGGGAAGCCACCGGGCAGCTTGGGTTTTATTATCGAAAATGCAGACTGATCCTCGTCCCCAAATGAGGACGGGATCTGGGCCTGACCATCGATTTGTTATGGGGTCTCGCCACAAAACGGAGGCGAAATTATCAGCTGTGGTTGGATGCCAGAGGCGGTCAGCGGCAGTTTTTGATTTTTGGTCGAGTTGCAGGAAGTTTAGAATAAAAAGCGCATGAGCAACAACATTTTTTGGGGAATTTTTTATAGTGTACAATTCTCCATTTTTTAACTTATTTATAGTGATTTTGAGTGTTTGGTGAGCGCGTTCAACAATGCCTTGGCCCTGAGGATTATAAGGGATGCCTGTAATGTGATGGATCTGTAAAGTGGAGCAAAAGGACTGGAAATTTTTTCCTGTGTAGCCTGGACCATTGTCTGTTTTGATAGTCTTAGGCTTGCCCATTACTGATAGGCAAGTGAGGACATGAGAAATAACATGTTTGCTGGCTTCACCTGTTTGTGTGGATGCAAAAATAAATCCGCTGAAGGTATCAACTGTAACATGAAGATATTTAAGTTTGCCAAATTCAGGGACATGGGTAATGTCCATTTGCCAGATTTCATTGGGAACAAGGCCTCTAGGGTTTACTCCTAAGTGAGGGGTAGGTAGATGTGTGACACAAGCAGGGCATTGTTTTACTATTTGTCGGGCTTGTTCACGTGTGATCTTAAACATTAATCCTAATGTCTGAGCTCAGTCGGTAGAGCATGAGACTCTTAATCTCAGGGTCGTGGGTTCGAGCCCCACGTTGGGCGCCAGTTGTCCCGACCCATGGGACACTACACGAGGGACCCCGAAGCACCTAGAAGGGAGGAAAATGGGAGACACAAAGACCGGAGACAAGACAGGAGTTCTGATCAAGTCTCTCTTTATTGCAGCTCAATCATGGGTTATATACATTTTTGTGCTGGGTGGAGGGGCATTAACATAAGCAGGGTTGCCGCAGGCTGATGGTCTTAAGCCCTCTGGACATACCTTACAGAATGTGGGTGTTATCTAAAGACCCAAGTAACTTCCTCTGTCTCATGCTTCTCAGTCATGTGATGGTGCCTTACAGGCACCCGCCCACTACAACTTTTCTTTTTCTTTTTTAATTCAATGAGCTTCACAAGCCAAAAACTCATCCTGGATTTTTTTTTTAATTCTGGGAATAAAAATACCAATTGTAATTCTCTTAGTCAACATAAATAACCTACCACATAATAGCCAAGAATACCCAGTCTTCTTTGGTGTAACAAACTAAAGCACATAGGGAGAAAGAGTCCCAGCAATGAAACAAGACCATCTCAGATAAATGCCTTTTCTACTGTTACCTGAAGGGTCTCAGAGACAAATCAATAAGTGTGGATCCAGGTCCCTGTCCACACTGCCACGGACTTTATTAATATTGCTTTTTCCAATTCCATTAATATTGCAAATGCATATGACAGTTTAAAAGCAGAGTTGTACATGTCTGAATCACATATACTTGGATTCTAGAATAATACTTCACAGCAGTCATTTCCCAGCTAGATCACTAAGTTACTCTGATCACATTTTGATCTAAGGAGAACACAGAGTATACAAGTGACAAAAACATTCAGGAGACTGGGCTATAATTGTTGCTGCTTAAGGTGATAATTACATTCAGTTCCAGGTAGGCCTATGTATTGCCTATATTCAGGAGATAAGGAAGTAACACTCCTCTGGGAGTTAGAGCACCGGGGCTTAAGGTTTACTTTGTCACAGACACTCATTACATAAGTTTAGAAAACTCCTTCCTTCTTTGGGTCTTTTTTTCCCTGTTTGTACAAGGAGGAGGTTAGATTAATGATTTGTAAGAGTCATTTTACTTCTAAATGTTTATGATTCTATTTTCAATCAATATGGGCTCACTACAATCTTTCCCAGCTTCCATGCTATCAGAATTGCTTACTCTTCCTGTCCCTTGGTTTCAGTCAATGCTGTTGGGTGACACTAGGATGCTAGCATTCCTGATATTTTGCCAGTTCTACTGCCAAATGAGTGACTAAAAGGATTTTAAGAACATCATCTACTGACAAGTGAAGATCTCTGAGGGGATTGGGGTGAGAGTGGAGGAAAGAAAGAAAAACCTCAGTATGCAGGGCTTCATTTTAAGCAGCATACAAGCCAAAATTTTCTTTTCACTGTCAAAGCCTTGCTTTGTAAGAAGCAGAAAGCTACTGGAGCACCTAGTGGCTCCTTTTCCAAGAACACATATTAATTCCACGTTTATGGACTTTTGTCTTTTGTAAGACTCAGAAAGTATGGGTTGTCCACTGCCATGGCAGGGAACTGCTCCTGTTTCCAGAATGGAGTTCCCCAAGGTCATATACATAAGAATTAATTAGTGTCTACAACTACTAATGGGGCTGCAATGCTGAGGCACAATGCTGTGAAAGTGCAGTGGAAGAGGAAAGGGGCAAGGAAGAACAAGCTGGAAGAAGAAGGGAGAGGGGGAGGAGGGCAGAAAGCAGAAAGGAAGAAGAAAAAATAAAATAGTATAAAGAAATGTGAAAACAAACTTAACTGGTTTTCTATTAATAAAATTAATACCTCTTTATGTTCAAATTAAGGAATTTATTCAATGCAATTTTCTGAACCAGAAAATTTATCGTGAGGCATATTAATAGTGTTTAAAATTTAAATAGGAAAATAACATGCTAATTCCTGGCACACAGCACTCGATCATGTTTATCCTCATTCAGATTTTCGACTGACTGCTACTTTAGGCAACTGGCTGTTCTGAGACTAGGTGGCAAGGCCTCTAGTGCTTCACGCAACTTGTGTATGTATTGCAAAATTACTCAATGGATATATGTTAAATAGGGTAAGGGGTTGTTTTATTTTCTTTCAAGGTTTCTGTCTGTTTTGGATGGGTGGAGCCAGTAATATATGGATTCACATGTGGAAACTTGAGTTAATTGGCTCCATACTTCCACATTTTCCAGTGCTCTGTCAGTACCCCTTATATCATGATGCTTTGGGCAGCTATTTGGCTGGTTTACCCTTCAAACCAATTCTGTTTCCAGAAAATTCCAAGCACATTACCAGAGTGCATGACACTTTGAATGGGCAGTATGGCCTAGTTAAAAGAGCAAGTTCTTTGGACAGAAATTCACTTGGGGTTGAATCCAGGCTCTGTGCATTTTAGCTGTGTAGCATTGGGCAAATCAGGGATGATGATTCATGCTACACAAGGTTCTTGCAACCATTAAATGAAACAATGAAGTTAAAGTCCCTACAGTAGGTGTTCAAGTAATGCTAGTAGTCATTGTAATTGTTATAACACTAACAATAATAACTGCTGTTGATGTTATTATAATTGTTATTGCTATCCTACCATCAGTTCAGTTTGTTCCTATACCAAAAGTTAAGTCATCCACAAAGTCTCTGCTTCACCAAATGTGTATTGTTGTATTGCTAGTTCCCAGGTCTCCTCCCCTCCTACCTGTCCTGTCCTTCTATCCACTGTGTGCTCCAGACTTCTGTTGTGACAAATAAGCAGGCTGTAAGCCAGAACTCACCAGCAGGGACAAGGGGTTAATGGCCCTACCAGCTGCAGCACATAACCCCAGGGAGAAAAGAAAAATGAGGACACCAAATATATAAATGACCCCTGTCTGGACAGCCCATGATAATTATCAATTAAGGACTGAGGACGCTTTTTGTGTAACCAGAGGCCGGAGGAGTCCAGGGCTCATGCTGCCTGCACCGCTCAGCCAATAGACCAACACAGGAGTTGGGTCATAGAATAAGTGTTTATTATCAGAGCACCGGTGGTCTGAGAAAGCAGTGGGTCAACACCTCAGAAAAACTGCCTTATAGTCTCAGACCAGCTGGTGTATTCAAGGGAAAATCAGGGCATTCTCCCAGAGGCTGCATGACATCTCGGAGGTGTGTTCTCATTTCATGATGCCCCTCTCTGCCATTCTATCTCTTGGGAATGGGGGGGGAGTAACCTGGGAAAATGCTAAGCGATAGAGTTTGTAATTAGCAAGCATCTACAAGGTGATTTTCTAAAATACGGAACAAGAACTGCATCCCAGATGCATTCTGAGCTCAGCCAAAGGAGATGTGAAGCCCACCTGGATTGGGGCAGGGTATCCCGGAGGCATTCTGAGTATAGGGGGCCCAGCTGGGCCCTGCTTCATGTGTGCACATGTCTTTTTGGTTATGGGAATGATGGTTGCAATGTAGCATATCACCCTTAATCGCTTCAGACCATCAATTACCTGCAAGGGAGGGGAGGGAGCATGCATGTCTTGCTGCCAGGGAAGATCTCTAATTGATTTATATGTATTCTAATTGAAGAATACGGATCGGGTCTTGCATTTAGCATGAGAAATTAAAAAGGAAGGTTCCACTGAAAATGGGCAGGTGCTACATCAGTTTGGACTTTCACACATTTTAGAACATGAACTTAGTGCTGCAATCTGGCAAGGCATTATTTGATATACTCATAGGCAAAGGCATGCTCACATAGGAGGGGTTGGGAAGCCATCCTTAGGCTTTAGGTTTAAAGATTCATTCCCCTTACAAAATTTTTGACCCTGAGGTTTCACCTCAAATCATGCCTTTGGAAGGAATTCCTGACAGATATGAGATGTTAAGTCTTAAAATGTCCACTAACTAATTCCTCCACAGCTAACATGCCAGGTTACCCAGCAAACTCTTATCTGTCACAGTAACACATATTAGGACATTAAAGGCTCATCGCCAGAAACCCATAGCAAGCAACATATTTTTACATTTCAATTCTCTATCTGGCTGGCATTATGTCCCATTAAATTTCCTTGATACCTCTTTGTTCCACCCCTACCTTATCTTTTATTTTCATTACTGTCACATCCTCTTCTCTTGGTCCTGGATCTTTTGTGTACTCCATTATACACCAGTGTGTGGCAATAGGTAGTACAGAGTCTGGGCTCAGGCAGGAGTAATAACTGAAGTGCATACATTTCCTTTATAGTTTTTAAAGCAATTGTCACAGGGAAATGCTGTTTTCTGTCCTGGAGCTATAAACTCTTTGAGGGCAGGAACACTTACTTGCAATAGTCTACACTACAAAAAGTTATTGTAAGTATTGACAGTAAATAAAAGGTTTCACATGAGCACTTCTAGTGTTCAGCATGGGATAAGTACTTTATAATTGTTATCTGCATTATCATCATTCTCATCTCTCATCACATTCCCAGCACCTAACTTAGCACACAGCCCACATACTATAGGCACAAAATATGCATTTATGGATATGTATATATATATATATATATATTCTCCAGAATCATTTATCTAAAACCCTTGGTCCATAAGTACTTCAGAATTTGAAACACTTTTCAGGTTTAAGAAATATAATGTGGGGCACATACAGCAAGACTTCAAATAATGTTATTTTATTCCAAATCATTTCATTATATTATTGATAAGATGCCAGAGGAACTTAACTCTTGTTTATAGCAATTAGCCTATGGTAAAATTGGTTCTCCTTAAGGTCACCGAACCTATGTATGATGTTAAATGAAGACTTACTGTACTGTAAATTGTACCCCAGTAGATCTGGAGTAGCATCTCATAATCAAACACATGTAATATATCTGCAGTGAAACAAAGAAATATTCACTTCAAGTTGGATTGATAAAAAGTATAAAAGGCCTCATATATCAGATTAGGAAAAAAAATTGCTGTTAAATGAGTTTGGGGCCAAATTTACAAAAATTGAATTAAAAAACACTTGTTTTTCAGACTTCAGATTTTGAAATTGTGGAGAGGAGATTGAGGACATGTATTAAATAAATAAACGAGTGGAGAAAAACAGTCTTTAGTTTCAGCACCCCTGTCAGGCTAGGGAGATGTTATTGACTATCTTCCTTTAACTCCTTCAGCAAGTTTGCCTTTTGTGTCTCACATCAAAATTGAATAATTACTCTAAGTTGGTGGACATGCTGTATATAATATAACTTCTAAAGAAGCTGGTTCTTCTACCTCATCTCATTCACTTAGTTTCAAACAGTACATAGGCAAAGGACAGTGGGTACATTTTTAAAGTAGGCAAGTCTGTCATTCACAGGGCTATGGCCTTAGGGAGACACTTTTACCTCTCTTAGTGGAAATATCCTCTTTTGTAAAACTAATAAAAGGTAAATTAGGTGGTAAATAGCTAATATTTACTAAGAACCTTCCTGCCATGGCACAATTATTGCCCATATTTTATAGATGACCAATAATTAATTATAGGTTCTAAGAATTAGGTAACCCCAGCAATTTCCCCATCAGTCAAGAGAAAGATAATTGAGAGAATGGAAGGGAAATATGTGAACAAACCAGTGCTAACTACAAAAATGTAAAATAGTATGAAGATGATAATGTTGTAACAAATTGCAAACCTAATGCTTCTGCACACCTCTCTGCTAGCTTTTTGTGCTACAGCAACTCTAGCAAGGACAGAGTGTGAAATTAAGAACTGAAGGGGGAAATTAGTAAGATGGAAATACCCAAGTGTTAGAGAGAAGCAAGGGCCATTTAATTGCAGAGATAAAGATGATATATTTTGCTCATAGTTGAAAATGCAAATGATGCTATATCAACTCTTCTTTGGCAATATTTCTTAGTATACAGAGTGCAGGTTTTGTGGTCTGCAAAATAATTTAAGCTGAACAAAAACTAATGGTGCTTTGACTGATTCTGTATTGGATTCTTCCCTTTCCTTCCCCCCAAACACAGTCTCTTCTACGAATACACAGTGAGTTGACTTGGTATATCTTGATGGTTGAATAAGCTTTTTGATTTTTGAATTATTTTAAGGTTAACTGAATTTGAAATGTGGGCTGCCTGCAATGTCTTGCTAGTACAAAAAGATGAGTTTTGCTATTGACAGAAAAGACTTGCAAATGACATTTTTAAAATCATTTTCTCCTGTGCTGAACTCATGTTTGCTTCAGCCTGGCTTAGCTGACTGGATGAGTGCTGGGAGGCCAGGTTCAAAAGTGCAACTTACAGTCTTCTCTCTCGAGTCTTGTGAACCGCCATGCTGCACCAGGGTGACTTCTGCCTGGGAGACTAGACACATATTACATGCCACAATCAAGGAACATTGTCCATTATCTTAGGGTTTTTGAGAACTTTCATAATGTCCCAAATGAATATAAGTTGTCAACTAAAAATTATATAATGGGTAGGTTGAATCAGAATGTCACTGGAACTGTTCAATGGTCTTTATGTAAGCCTTTCAATGCTGTCCTTGGTCCCCAAGGAAGCCTAACAATCTTACATCAGCCTTAAGATTTCAATCTGTGGGGTTGAAGGTAATCAAGCATTTTCTATTTTCTCTTTATTCCTGTAGTAATGCCCACTCTTTCTCCTCTCTCCTCTTTTCTCCCTCTATTTATTTTCTTAATCCGAGACTCAGCAATCTACTTAAAACCATTACTTCTCTAGTCTCCTCTACCAGTTTGCTATCCTTTCTCCCTTGACATGAAAGAACATATGAGGTATGCACAATGACTAGCCAGTCCATTCAGCCACCTATTAGGAATTCTGCTTTAATGCATATGTAAGAATGATTTTAAACAACCATGCAATAATTTGCAGAGGTTGGTGCTGCTGAAGTGTTCACCCTTTTATCATTTCTGTTATACAGGGTAAACTTTATGAACCAAGTATTTATAGTATCACCAGCTAGGGGATACAACAGTGCTAAAAAAAAAAAAAAAAAGAAAGAAAGGAAAAAGAAGAAGAAGAAGAAGGTGGACAACAGGTCTCACAATGACCTCAGGCAGTCCTTGAGCATGATGACAAGCGAGAGAGCTCCCTGATTACATAACAATCCCAAGATCTACTGAAACCCCAGCCCTTCCAGATCTCTCCCTCTGTCTCAAATTTGGGGTCAGGAAAAGTAGTGATGCACCTGAACAACTGACGAACAACCTTCCTGTACATTTCCACAAGACTTCTGTGCCATCAGTGCTGCCCAGTCAACCTACATACCACTGTGAAATGGTTCCTCCTTACCATTTTCCCTGTCAGCCCCAACAGGCTCCAAGCTGAAATCAGTAGGAAGAAACCTTTATTCTCTACTAGTTATACCCTACTTTTATTTCACACAGCAGCAATAATTTTGCTCCAATGGCCATACATAAAACTCTACAGATAAGACTATTTTTGTCATTATCTCCACCATTAGCATAATTGCAAGCAGTTTGAGGCAAGAGCCTCATTGTTGTATCCCCTGGTGCCTCTAACATGATGCCTATCACACAGTAGATGACCAATAAATATGTATTGGATTGAGTTATACCAGTCACTACTATTATCAGTATTAAATTATTTTGTTTCCCATTTTATTCACTAAGACATCTGTAGCTCTGTCCTACTTGTTCTTTGCTTCATCGCTAAGACAAAGAATGGAACTGTTACTTTAAATCCAGTGGTCTTCCCTTTATTGAAAGCTAATCATCCACAAGGTTTTTCTCTCCTACTGATACCATATGAGAAACAATTAGCAATAATTTTTTCTCATGTCAGTAAATGACCTCAATATTAATCTTATCAGGCTTGCCTCTTTGGGGAGTTTATTCAGAAATCAATTCAGGTTGCATTATAAATTAAAAAAAAAAAAGGAATCCCTAGTTTTCTCTTCTAATGAGAACACATCAGTTAGGAATATCCTGATTAAAATCTCAGGATTGTCTCACAAACGATCTATTCAAATTTTTTCAGCTGTATGTTTAATTTTCTAATCTGATGAAATAATTTGTTTCAATAACTGTGTCTGTATTTCCTGTTCACCCACTCATGCTCTCACATGTTCTTTTTCTTCAGGATACTGTACACACAGATCATTCATTATGTCCATTTCTGCTATGTGTTTGCTATCCAATAGTGGGCACATCTTCTAAATCCAAACTCAATTCTCAAATCAGACAGTTTATTAAAGATCTCCATTGGAAATTATATTTCCTTCATCTTCCTTTCAGCATCAGCTAATAATTATGTCTACTCTGATGACCTACATAACTTATCGCTAACCCTGTTACTTTTTTCTGCACATGCAAAGTCGGTACATAAAGGCCCCAACCAGCTTTTGCCAGTGTGCTAAATTTAGCAAATTTTCATCCAGATTTCTTCTAGTTGTTCATCTGGATGTCCATGATTCTTTCCACAGCAACATGTTCTATTTCAAGATTGAAATGAATCCAGAGTATACAAAGACATAAACTTTGTATTCTTGAAATTGTCTAATTAGTTTGTAATTATTCTGTTTATACAGTTTCCATAACCTCCATTTCTGCTTTTCTCCTTAACTCTTGCCTTCTGACCCATAACACATTTCACTTCCCCAAGTCATATTAAAGGAAGCATATTTTTATTGTTTTTGTATACACTTTCTCATCCCTGATCAATGAAACAAAGAATTACATCAGCCCTTCTGGAGCCTAGTCCATTTGTTAAGAATTTGTGTCCATTTGTTAAGCAATGGATTTGTTAAGCAGCAAGTATTCCATTAAATAACTTGGTTAGAGAGTTCCCAGTCAGTGGAACATGAGAATTTTGGATCAAATAGCTTAGCCACTGAAAGATTTTGACCCTATAGGTACTATGATTTGAGGTACTATGATTTGACTTAAGCTCTAAAATGATCACATTGGCTGCTATAAGGAGAGAAGACTATACAGAAGGATGGAAACAGAGAAACCAATTAATAGGTTCTTTCCATAATCCAGTTGAGAATAGATTGTGCTTTTGACAAAAAATGGTAGCAGTAGAGTTGGTAAGAAGTAGTCAGAATATGGATATGTCTTAAATATAATGATAAGATTTAAAGTAAAATTTCTAATTACAGAAAGTGGGAAAGAGGAAAATGTTTGGAGCAGCATCAGGAGCTGGATTTTGAATATTTTAAATTTAAGGTGCTTTTTAGAAATACAAGTAAAAGTTAATATTAATATTTTATTCTGGGCTTCAGGAAAGAGTATAAGCTAAAGATATAAATTTATGGGTAGTCTGCATATAGATGGTGGTTAAAGATGTGAGACTGGATGAGATCATCAAGAGAGTGAGGTTACATGGAGAAGAGATCCAAGAAATGAAGCCTAGAACACTCTAGCAATTAGAAGTCACAGAGGTAAGGAAATAGCAGCAAAGAAGATTGCTAATGAGTGACTAGAGAGAAAATAGAATAAACTTGTATCTTGGAAGTCAGGTTAATAAATTGTTATATGGAAGAGGGAATTATAAACTGTGGCAAACACTGCTACCATGTTTCTCCGAAAATAAGACCTAGCCAGACAATCAGCTCTAATGCAACTTTTGGAGCAAAAATTAATATAAGACCTGGTCTAATTTTACTGTACTATAAGACCGGGTCTTATATAATATGATATAAGATTTATAATATAATTTATATTAAGATTTATAATATAAATTTTATATTAATTTTTGCTCCAAAAGACACATTACAGCTCATTGTCCAGCTAGGTCTTATTTTCGGGAAACAGGGTAAAAAGGCAAATAATTTGAGGACTGACAATTAACCACTGGGTTTGGCAATTTATTGATGATTGATGACTGTGATGAATCATTTCAGTGGAGAGGTGATTATAAAATAGTGGGTTCAGGAAAGAAGCTGTCCAGAATCCATCTCCTGCCCTACTATTGTCTGAATTTGGGGGAAAAAAAAACATCTTTCTCCCATTGTGGGTAGGTTTAGCAGAAGAGTAATTCTTAGATTCATCTCTCACTCCTGGCCTCTCACTATGAATACACAGGAGTCCAGATCCTTCTTTTATCAGCCCTTTCATACAGCCAGGGAGCAATCATATGAAAAATTCAGCCAATCAAATGTTCTATCAGGAGTTCGCATTTTTCACAATATAAGCAAAGAAATAGAAGTTAACCTGTGTGGCAGAAGTAGTGGCAGCATCAGCAGTATCCTAACCAGCTGATTCTTGCTATGAAAGAGTGTTACTACGTCCCCTGGAAGTTCTTCAGTTTTTGCTCTTTGCAAACTTAGTTTTCCAGCCTCCCTTAAATTATATGAGTCCCTGATGTCCTTCACAAATAAATCCTTCAATTTAATGTAGCTTGAGTGTGTTTGTGTTGCTTGCAACCCAGAACCCCAACTGACACAATAGTACAACCTTATCAGGAAGCCAGGTCACTAGCTACAGTGGTAAGGGTTGGCGAGTAGCTCATATTTTAGATAATTAGGCCTCCAGGGCCTTCCATCCTCATGAGTCCAAGGATAAGGAAGTTGTTTTTATTTTCCTTGAAGTTTTTGTTGAAACAGCAGCAGAATCAACTAAATTATCTACCATCTAATTTTGTAAATATAGATTGTGCAATGTACCTGATAACTCAAATGAAAAGAATAAATAAAACTGGTGAGGGGTATATTGTAATGGGATAGTTGGGAAAGGCCACAATGGGTACCCACATGTATGGCAAAACAGGACTTCTTGACCTACTCTTTTTCTCCAACATGTTCCTTTGCCAAATAACAATTTAAATACTGTTGATGAAGTTAGATTTATAGTCAATCCTTTCAGAAAAGGAAGAAAGAAAAAGCGAAGAAAAACTCTGTCTACTGAAGATCAATCAGAAATGAAGGTAAAGTACCTCTGAAATGGCAGTGTCAATCAGTAGGGAATGCTAATCAATTTACATAGGACTTTTCAAGGTCATATTAAATTATCATTGCAGGCTAAACCTATGCTTTAACTATCTATTTTATCTTCATTTCCTGGGACTATACATCTCTGTATTTACCCTAAAAAAATTCTCAAATATGTAGCTCATACCCAAAGACTCTAATTTAGTAAGTCTGTATTGTAAACTCTAAGGTCTCTGAGGGCAGCTTAGCACAATGCCTGATCTATGGTAGGTATTCAATAACTATTTGGTGAATAAACAAATAAATTTATTTGTAATACTTCTGCAGTAAAACAGAGACAATTTCAAATTGAATTTTAGGGCTGCCATCATTTCTTAATTCTTTCAGAAAATAGTTATTTTTCAGCACTTTCCACTGACTCAGAATAAGTCACAGTTTAGACTTTGTTGACATGCACAGGATAACTGATTATTTTACCACAGTGAAAGGCAAAAGAAAAATATTTTTAAAATCCAAAGCAACTCTTATTCTGCCCCAAGTGTGAACTATCAGATATAGAGGAGAGTATTGCTTCAGCATAATAATAATTATAATAAGTATCACATTTTGAATGCTTAATATGTGCTAAGAACTGTTCTAAGTGCTTTATATATAGTATCAGATGATCTAGTCCAAGCACAAAGAGGAAAAGCCAGATAGGAAAAAATGAAGGATAACAATTATTATAATACCAATAATAATACTTATTGGGTACTTACTACATACAAAGAACCGTTGTGTTTTGCATGAAGTGTTTGTCTCATATAATCTTCATAAGAACCCTGTATAATGAGGTAAGAACTATTTGTATTTCCACTTTATACATGAGTTGGGTAACATTTTGAGAGGTTAAGTGACTTGTCCAAGAACACACAGCTAATGAGTGGTGAAATCAAGACTCAAAACTAGATTTGTGTGACTTCAAAGCCTAAACTTTTGCCAAGTCTGCTATATTGCCTCCCTTATGGAGAGCTCTCTATCCTGAATCTGACTTTGCTGATTCAAATAAGACAACATATGGGAAATAACCTTACAAACAGAACAACTGACTCTGGATGGTGAGCACACAATGTGATATATAGATAATGTATTATAGAAATGCACACTTGAAACGTGTAATTTTACTAACTGTTGTTACCCCAATAAATTTAATTTTAAAAAGTACAATGCTATAAAATAAGTGTTTATTGTCATCATTCATTTGTACATTGAGCATCTAATGCATTCCTTTCTAGATGCTAGAAATGGTGTTGGATACTGGTGTAGAAATGTTGTTGGACGCTGTGAGCAAGATAAACAAGGCCTCTAACCTTAAGGGGCTCACAGTCTAGTGGAAAAGCAGAGATATAAAAAAAGAATTACTATTAAATGGAGGGCACAAAATTAGAAATGTGGTATTATGGTATTATGGGACCACAAAATATATATATATATATATATATATATATTCTACCCTGGAAGTGGGAAGGGCATAGAGAGACTGTTTCCTAAAGATGATAGATCCAAGTTGAATTTTAAAGATATGTCAAATTGTACAAGCTAGGGAGGTACATATAGAGAAAGGCAATCTAGACAAAGTTAATAGTATACACAAAGTATAAAAGCAAAAAATGACATCATATAAGGAAGGAATAACAGGATCACATATATGGTGATGGAAGAACTCACTCTGGGTGGTGAACACACAATGTGATATATAGATGATATGTTACAGAATTGTGCACTTGAAACCTATGTAACTTTACTAATGATTGTCACCCCAATAAACTTTAATTAAAAAACAGAATATTTAAAAGGTAGGGCTGGAAATAGAGGCAGGATAAGGCCCTGGAAGGCATTAAATGCCACCATATTAGGTAGGTTGAGCTTTATTCAGTAGGTAATGGGGAAGATTTGCAGAGCTTTATCCATAGAAGTGACAGGTCATATTTTATTAAAGAAAGAAAGGATCTCACAGGTGGCAGTATGGAGAATGGATTGGAAGGGACCAAATCAGTGGTCAACTGGAAAACTATTATTATAGCCCAGAAGTTAAAATGAGAGAGCATTTAGTAGGAATAGAGTAGAAAGGACAAATGCAAGGAACAGTCAGGAAAGAAAGTGAACCGGACACAGTGATTTATTAGATGTATGGTTAAATAAAGAAAGGAATAAAATATGACTTTGAAATTGGTGACAAAATAGAGACATCAATAAAAGGAATGGATTTGAAAGCAGAAATTATGAGTTCCATTGTAGACATAAAGAACTTGAATTGCCTGTGAGACACCCAGCTGGAGATGTTGGCTTGCCACTGAATATATAATCCTGAAATTTCAGGGAGATGTTGGGGCTAAAATATAGATCTGAGAATCATTAGCACATAAGTAAATAGGGGATGGCATTGCCTAGTGAGAGTGTTGACCTTGGCAAGAGAAGTTTTCACAGATAATGGCAACAGAAGCCAGTTTATAGTGGAATGAAGAGAGAATAGAGGTGAAAAAGTGAATGTGATTTACTTAAGAAGTTAGAAGAAAATGAAAAAAATTAAGTAATTCCAGTCAAGAGGGCAGGGTAGGTAGGTAAAGACTGTAGTTGCATCCTCTCATGATCACATGAAAATTACAACTAAAATACAGAACACCAATGATTGACACTCTCCTGAAGTATAGCTGAATCAAAGTCCTACAACTAAGGACATACATAAGAAGGCACCTTGAGACTGGTAGGAGTGGCAGACACACAGAATGGGCTGGTCCCACACACGCACGTGACCATTCAAAATCGGGAGGGATATCTCAGCTTAGGAGGTTTCCCCCCAAAGGAATGAGGGGTCCCAGCTCCACACCAGGGTCCCCAACCTAGGGTTCCAGTTCTGGGGAGAGAAGTTCCCATAATTTCTGGATGTGAAAACCAGTGGAAATTGTGGTTGAGTGGGATGGAAGGAGGCTGCACTCCCAGGTGTTCCTCTTAAAAGGTCCATGCACAGGCATACTAACTGATGGACTCAAACACTCTGAATTCCAGCTTTGGGGCAGCAGCTCAAAAGGCAACAGGGACAAATGGGGAGGAAATGAGTTATCTGGCTTCAGGGCAAGGGATGGATGGCAGCTTTCTCCAAGACAGAATTACAAATAGAATCCACGTTTTCTTTGTTTAGCCCTCCCAACATGCAGATCCAGACAACCACCATATCTGAGTCTCTGTCAACCTAGTTAACACCATTCATTCACCCTGCCCTGGTGATTCTCTGATTCCTTGCCCTACCCAACTCTTAGGTCCACCCAAGCCACTTCCAGTGGCTTTTGCATCCAAATGGCCTGTTTTGGCTTATGCTGTGGACTTTTCTAAAATCCCACAAAGGTTCACAAAACCCAAATAGGCAGCATCTTTCTTTGGCATGTCCTGTACCTCTTTCTGAGCAGCCCTAAGACATAGAGTAGCAGCAGCTGGCCTCAGTTTGTGGCTTGCCCTCTTGAAGAATCTCCAAGCCCAGTATGAGTGGCACCATTTGCAGATTTCTTTGTGGCTCATGCCAAATGGCATGGGGCAGGGCACAAGCAAGTGAACTTGACCTGTGGGGGGACTCTCCCTGTAGGCCCCAGGGTCTGGCATGTCCAGTGGCTAGGTTCAGACCTAGATGGAGCGAAAACGAGCTGTCTCCAAGCACAATACACCCAAAAGGCAGAAAAAGGCAAACACTTAGAGCCCTGCTAAAGCAAATTTTGCTCAGTAAGATCAGACTTTGCATAATATCTCTTCCACTGTAGTCAGGGCCAGGCCTCACAATCAATTAGCCTGAACATCAATCCCACCCATTAACATGCAAACAGTAACCAAGGCTCAACTATAAGAGAAGGGCACATAAAACCCATACAGGGGACAAACCTGGAGCACACAACTTAGAAGACCAGTAAAACTGTGCCACTGGGCCCCACAGCCCACTTACTACATATGGTCTCTCTACTAAGACAGGGAGACATAGCAGCAGCCCTACCTAATACATAAAATCAAACACAGGGAGGCAGGCAAAATGGGGAGACAAACAAAAGAACAAAACAAAGTTTAAGAATAAGAACTAAACAAAATGGAGACAAGCAATTTACTAGATGCAGAGTTCAAAACGTTGATTATAAGGATGCTCAAGGAATTCAGTTATAACTTCAACAGAGAAGTAGGAAACATAAAAATATAGAGAGAAACCATAAAAAAGACCCAGTCAGCAGTGAAGAATAAATAGCTGAAATAAAGAATGCACTAGAAGGAATCACCAGCAGACTAAGAAGAAGCAGAGGATCAAATCAGTGATTTGGAAGACAAGGTAGTAGAAAACACCCAATTGGAACAACAAAAAGGTAAAAGAATGAAAAAAAAACCTGAGTCTAGTTTAAGAGACCTCTGGGACAATATCAAATATAACAACAATCACATAGCAGGGGTAACAGAAAGTGAAAAAAGAGCAAGCAAGGGACTGAGAACCTATTTTAAAAAGTAATGAAGGAAAACTTCCCCAACCTGGTGAAGGAAACAGATAGACAATCCCAAACAAGATGAAAGCTAAGAGGCCCACACCAAAACACGTCACAATTAAAATGCCAAAGGTTAAAGACAAAGAGAGAATTTTGAAAGAAGCAAGAGAAAAGCCATTACCCACATGGGAGCTTCCATTATAGTCTGTCAACTGACTTCTCAACAGAAACTTTGAAGGCCAGAAAAGATTGGCATGAAATATTCAAAGTGGTGAAAAGCAAGGACCTAAAACTAAGATTCCTCTACACAGTAAAGCTATCATTTAGAATCGAAAGACTGATAAAAAGTTTCCCAGACAAGAAATAGCTAAAGGAGTTCATCACCACCAAACCAGTATTACAAGGAATCTTAGAGGGACTTCTTTAAGAAAAAAAAAGAAAAATAATAAAATGCCAATAACTACATATCTATCAACAATTACTTTATTTTTTAAAGATTTCTATTAAAATATAGCTAACATACAATATTATATTAGCTTCAGGTATTAAACATTTATATACCTAAAGAAGTGATCACCAAATCCAACAACCATCTGACACCATACTATGCCATCAGAATATTACTGACTATATTCACTATGCTGTATATTACATTCCCATGACTTATTTGTTTTATACCTGGAATTTTGAACCTCTTATTCCCCTTCACCTCTTCCCCCTTTTTAAAAATTTCAATTATAGTTGACATTCAATATTATTTTTACTAATCTCAGGTGTATAGCATAGTGGGTAGACATTTATATAATTTAAGAAGTGATCTCCCTGGCACCATACAGAGATATTACAATATTGTTGACCATATTTTCTATGCTTTACTTTAGATTCCCATGACAATCTTGGAACTACCAATTTATACTTAATCCCTTCATCTTTTTCACCCAGCCTCTAAGCCCCAACAAATCTAACATCCATCGGACACCATACATAGTATTACAATATTATTGACTATATTCTTTATGTTATACATTAAATCCCCATAACTACTTTGAAACAACCAATCTGTACTTATTAATCCCTTACCCCCTTTCATTCATTTCCCCATCTACCTCCCCCATATGGTAACCATCAAAATGTCCTCTGTATCTAGGAGTTTTTTCTGTTTTGTTTTTTATTTTGTTCTTTAGATTCTATGTATAAGTGAAATTGCATTGCATTTGCCTATATCAGTCTGACATACTCCACTGAGTACAGTAACCTCCAGGTCAATCCATGCCACCATAAATGGCAAAATCCCATTCATTTCTATGGCCTAACATTCCATGGTATATATGTACCAACTCCTCTTTAGCCATTCATCCATTGATAGACACCAAGGCTGCCTCCACACGTTGACCATTTTAAACAATGCTGTAATGAACATATGGGTGCATACATGCCCTGGAAGTTGAGTTTTGACCTAGAATTGGGATTACTGGGTCTTTTTAAGTATCTTGGTATAGCTTTTGTTTAAAGTCATTTTGTCTGGTATAAGTATTGCTACCTCAGTTTTTTTTGTTGTTGTTTTCCCATTTTCATGAAACCTCTTCTCCCTTCCTTTACTTTCAGTCTGTGTGTGTGTGTCTTTTGATCTGAAGTGTGTCTCTTACAGGCAGCATATGTAAGGCTCTTGTTTCCTTATTGATTCAGCCACCCTATCTTTTGATTGTAACATTTAATCCATTAACATTTAAAATAATTGTTGATGTATATGTAGTTATTGCCACTTATTAATATTTTGGATTTTTTTGGTCTTAAAGGAGTCTCTCTGACATTCATTCTAATACTCGTTTGGTGGTAATGAAATCCTTCTGCTTTTTCTTATCTGTCCTTCCATTTTAAATAGTAGCCTTGCTGGGTGGAGTACTCTTCTTGGTCATAGGCCCTGGATTTTAATCACTTTCAATACTTCATGCCAATCCCTTATGGCCTGCAAAGTTTCTGTTGAGAAATCAGCTGACGGTCTTATGGGAGCTCCATTGTCGATAACTAACTGCTTTTCTCTTGCTGCTTTTAAGATTCTTGCTTTTTCTTTAACCTTTGGCATTTTAATTATGATATGTCATGGTGTGGCCCTCTTTGGGTTGATCTTGTTCATCTTGTTTGAGACTCTCTGTGCTTCTGGGCTTTTATGTCTATTTCATTCACCAGGTTAGGGACATTTTCTATCTTTATTTCTTCAACTAGGTTTTCAATTCCTTGCTTTCTCTCTTTCCTTCTGGTACCCCTATGATGTCAATGTTCATGTGCTTGATGCTGCCCCAGAGGCCTCCTAAACTCTCATTTTTTTTGGATTATTTTTTCTTTTTGCTGTTCCGAGTGTGTTTTCTACTATATTGTCTTCAAATCGCTGATTCAATCCTTGCTTCATCTAACCTACAAATGATTCCCTCTAATGTATTCTTTATTTCAGTTATTGTGGTCTTTATTTCTGACTGCTTCTCTTTTATGTTTTCTATCTCCATTTTTATGTTTCCTTTATCTCTGTGGAAGTTCCTGCTGTGATCACTGAGCATCCTTATACACCGTGTTTTGAAGTCTGTGTCTAGTTTATTGCTTGTATCCATTCTGTTATTATTTTTTCTGGAGCTTTGTTCTGTTATTTTGCTTGGGAAATGTTTCTTTCTTTGTCTCCCCATTTTGGCTGCCTTACTGTGTTTGTTTCTATGGATTGGTTAGGGCTGCTCTGTCTCCAGGTCTTAGTAGAGTGGTCTTATGTACTAAATATACTGTGGGGCCCAGTGGCTCAGTGGCTCTGATCTCCTGAACTGTGTGCTCCATGTTTGCCCCAGTGTGAGATGCATATCCCCTTCTATTGGAGTTGAGATTTAGTTTCTGTTTGCATATCAATGGGTGGATTTTACCCTCAAGCTGATTGTTTGTGAGGCATGGCCATGACTATAGTAGAGGAGTTTTTGTGCAGCAGCTTATCCTACAGACCAGAATTCACTTTAACTGGGCTCCAATGCCAGCCCAGTCATCCTTTTAGGTACATTGTTCTTGGAGACAGCTGAGTGATGTTCCGGCTTAGTCCCAAGCTGACCACCGGGCATGCTAGCCCTGAAACTCCTGGGAGGGGGTCCAGCCAGAAGTGAAGTTCAGCTACAGCCTGTGCCCTTCCTGGGGTACCTGGCATGAGCCACAAAGCAATCTGCAGATGGCTGCCATCCACTGTGGGCTTGAAGGTGCCTCCAGAAGCCAAGCTGCAAATCAACATTGACTGTCACTAGTGCCGGGCTTGGGGCTGCTCAGTAATAGGCACAGGAAACATATAAGCCAGATGCTGCTTGTGTGGATTTTGTGAATATTTGAGACATTTTAGGAACATCTGCAGCATGAGTCAAACCATGCCCTTTGGAGGGAAAAGTCACTGGAAGTGGTTTGTGTGGGTCTGCACTTTGGGTTGGATAGGGTCTGAGGGAATCACCAGGGTTGGGTGTCAATAAGTTGATTGAGACTCAGATATGATGGCCACCTGTGTCTGCATCTGGAAGGGGGGGAAATCAATAAAGAATGAATGGATTCTGCCTGCACCTCTGTCTGGGAGAAAGCTGTTATTCTAGCCCTTGCCCTGAGCCAGACAACTCAATTGACCCCATTTGTCCCTGGCAGCTTTAGAGCTGTTGCCCCAGTGATGGAGCTCAGAGTGAGACAGTCAGGGAGTAAGTCCATGTGCAAGCATTTTAAGATGTTCACCTGGGACACTAGCTGCTGTCTATCTTATCCAGCCACAATCTCTACTGGTTTTTCACAGCCGAATGTTATTGGGACTTCTTTCCTCAGCACTGGAAACCTGGTCTGGAGACCCTGATATGGAGCTGAGACCTTTCTCTTCTCTGAGGGGGACCTGACTATTAACAATTATTTTAAATGTAAATGGATTAAGTGTTCCAATCACAAGATAGGGTGGAAGAATTGATGAGAAACAAGATCCTTACATATGCTGCCTACAAGGAACTCATTTCAGATCGAAAGACACACACAGAATGAAAGTAAAGGGATGGAAAAAGAGATTTCATGAAAATGGAAACAAAAAGAAAATCTAGAGTAGCAATACTTATACCAGATGAGAGGGACTTTAAATCAAAGGTTATAACAAGACAAAGAAGGACCCAGTATTCCAAATCCTGGGTATTTGTCTGAAGAAATCCAAAGCTCTACTTTGAGGGGATGTGTGCATCCATACATTCATTGCAGCATTGTTTACAGTGGCCAAGATGTGGAGGCAGCCTGGGTGTCCATCAGTGGATGAATGGATAAAGAGGAGGTAGAACATATATACAATGCAATATTGCTAGGTGATGGAAGGGAATGGGATTGCTATTTGTGGTGGCATGGAAGGAACTTGAGGGTATTGTGGTGAGTAAAGTATGTCAAACTGAGAAAGACAGGTGCAATGTGATTTCACTTATATGATGAATCTAACGAAAAAGAAAACAAACAAACGAAACAGAAACAAACTCATACATATAGAGAACATTTTGAAGGTTGCCAGATGGGAGGGGGTTCAGGGGTGTTGGAGCAAAAAGGGTTAGGGTTTAATAAGTACATATTGATTGTTACAAAGTAGTCATAAGGATGTAAGGTGTAGCATAAGGAATATACTCAATAATATTGTAATAAATATGTATGGTGCCAGATGAGAGGGTTTTGGAAAGTAGGGCGAAAAATGTGAAGGGATTAAGAAGTACAAATTAGTAGTTACACAATAGTCATGGGGATGTAAAGTGAAGCCTAGGGAATATAGTCAATAATATGGTAATAACTACTTATACTGCCAGGTGGTACTTGACTAGTCAGGGGTATTGCTTTGCAAATTGTTAAATATCTAACCACTATATAGTACACCTGAAACAAACAAAAATAACATTGAATGTCAAATATAGTTGTAAAAATTTTAAATGTGGGGAAATGTGAAGAGGAATAAGAAGTTTAAAATTTCATGTATAGATGTCACCAAAATGGCTGCGTGAGGTGAGCCTCTGTAAACCTCCCCTGGAATTCACAACTAGTTGAGCAACAATGACTCTACAGAGGACTCCCTGCATGACGGACAGGCAAAACGAAGAGGCCCACTACTGAATTCACTGAAAGGTGGGCGAATCGCGCGAGCGGGGGAGGGGGGAGGGGGGAGGGGAGAGGCGCTGAGACAGCGGCATGAGCAGGCGCAAGACACAGACCTGGTTCAGTGCTCCGAGCTCGCTGCATCCCAGAACTGCTGCAGCTGTGGGAGAGGGAGGAACTCGGACTGCTAAGGCTTCACTTATGGCCGACAGGGCTGAGGGGGCAGCATATAACATGGCTGAACCCAACGCACACAGCAGAGACCTCGGAGCGGGGACTGATGGAAGAAGGCTGAAAACGGTGGCTTGGGCCCTCACTGCCGGGCAGAGAACGGGGTCTTTGGGCACTGAGACTAGCTGCCCCCTCCCTAACTTCCCAGAGCTCGCCCCACCGCCACCTGCCCGGTGCTAGAAGTGGAACAGTAGCAGTGTCAGATCAAAAGACAGAATATTTGCTGTTCTGAGAACTGTGGGACGCAGACACAGATTCGAAGCCCAACTGATTCCGGCAGAGGGGAGGGAGCCGTGGAAGCTGGACTGGCTGTGGTGGTGGTCACCGCAATTGCTCTGGGCCACTTCTCACAACTCACTTTGCCCTGGCCCCACCTATCTTGGTGGGTCCCTGCAGCATTAAACCGAACTGCTCAAACATACAGGCCCTGAATTTGGTGCAGGAAGAGCTTTGGAACTTCAAAAGCTCTCCGCATACCCACATAGACACTGCACCCTGTGAACCAAGAGAACTATTAACAGAGAAGCCCGTCTCCCAGGGAATCCCTCCATTGTGTGAGAAGCTAGAATAGTGCAGAGAAAACAAAGCACTACCATGTGAGAGAAATAAAAGGCTGCAGTTGGAGAGGAAATAAAACATTCTACCAACAAGTACTGGAAAAAAAAAAGAAAGACCTCTTCCTATCAACCTGTTGCAGAGGCCACTCTTGTAGATGTCTAGGAAGAGAAATAATAAATCAGTAATTGCCATGAATCACCAAAGCAACAAGACAGCTCAGAAAGAAAGTTAAAAGTCTCCAGAAAAGGAACTTAAAGATATCGAAATATGTGACTTAAACGACAGAGGATACAAGATTGCAGTTCTGAAAAAACTCAATGAGATGCAAGAAAACACAGAAAGGCAGTTTAATGAACTCAGAAATGCAATCAAAGAAAACATGATCATTTTAAAAAAGAACCAAATAGAATTTCTGGAGATTAAGAACTCAATAGAAGAAATTAAGACTGAAATAAACAGGTTACATAGTAGAGTTGACCGGATGGAGGAAAATATCAGTGACATTGAAGACAGAAACTTGGAAATTACACAGATGGAAGAAGAAAGAGACTTGAGATTTAAAAGAAATGAAAGAACTCTACAAGAACTTTCTGACTCCATCAGAAAGAGCAATATAAGAATAATGGGCATACCAGAAAGAGAAGAAAGAGAGAAGGGAACAGAGAATATAATCAAACAAATTGTTGACGAGAACTTCCCAAACTTGTGGACAGAACTGGATCCTCGAATCCAAGAAGCAAATAGAACACATAATTACCTCAAACCCAACAGGCCTTCTCCAAGGCACATTGCACTGAAGCTGTCTAAAATCAACAACAAAGAAAGAATTCTCAAGGAAGCCAGGGGAAAGAAGACGCTAACCTACAAAGGAAAGCCCATCAGATTCTCATCAGATTTTTCAGCAGAAACTCTACAAGCCAGGAGGGAGTGGAACCACATATTCAAACTATTGAAAGAGAGAAATTATGCGCCAAGAATAATGTATCCAGGAAAGATATACTTTAGATATGAAGGAGGGAAAAGACCTTTCCAGATATACAGAAGCTGAGGGAATTTTGGAATACACGACCTGCACTACAAGAAATACTAAAGGAGGCTATTCAACCACCATCAACAGGGATAACTTGTGGCAACCAAAACATAAAAAGGGGGAGAGTAAGGCCTGAACTGGAATATGGGAATGGAGAAAGTAAGTGTGCTAAAGAAAATGGAATACTCTAAATATCAAACTTTCTTTTACTTAAACTTAAGGCTAACCACTCAAGAAAAATCCAGAACTGAAATACATACTGTAATAAAAGAAAAAACAGAGGGAATCATCATAGAATACCATCACAAAGAAATAATAGACAACAACAAAAAGGCAAAGTAACAATGGAGACACAGCCTTACCAGAAAACTAAAGATAGAATGACAGGAAATACTCACATATCAATAAACACCCTAAATGTAAATAGACTAAACTCAACAATAAAAAGTCACAGAGTAGCAGATTGGATCAAAAAACTAAACCCAACTATATGCTGTCTCCAAGAGACACATGTCAGCTACAAGGACAAGCATAGACTCAAAGTGAAAGGGTGGAAATTGACACTCCAAGCAAATGGTACCCAGAGAAAATCAGGTGTAGCCATAATGATATTAGGTGAAACAGACTTCAGGGTGAAAAAGATAACAAGAGACAAAGATGGGCACTTAATAATGGTAAAGGGGACTATACAACAAGAAGACATAACAGTCATCAATATTTATGCCCCCAATCAGGGAGCACCAAAATATACCAAGCAACTGCTAACAGAACTAAAGGGAGAAATTTACCAAAACACAATTATACTAAGGGACTTAAATACATCATTGACAGCTATGGATAGATCATTCAAACAGAAAATAAATAATGAAATTGTAGCCCTAAGTGACACATTAGATGAAATGGACATAATTGACATATGTAGAGCACTTCACCCTAAAACATCAGACTATCCATTCTTTTCTAGTGTACATGGAACATTCTCAAGGCTAGACCATATATTGGGAGAAAAAAATCAGCCTCAGCAAATTTAAGAAGATTGAAATCATACCAAGCATGTTCTCTTATCAGAAGGCTTTGAAACTGGATATCAACTGCAAAAGGAAAGCAGGAAAAAACCCAAACACGTGGAGATTAAACAAAATACTTTTAAAGAACGACTGGGTCAAAGAAGAAATTAGAGGAGAGATCAAAAGATACATAGAAACAAATGACAATGAAAATACATCCTACCAAAAGGTTTGGGATGCAGCGAAAGCAGTTTTAAGAGGGAAATTTATATAATTACAGGCCTATCTCAAGAAACAAGAAAAATCCCAAATAAACAATCTCATGTTACACATTAAAGAACTAGAAAAAGAAGAACAAGTGAAACCCAAGGTCAGCAGAAGAAAGAAATTACAAAAATCAGAAGCAGAACTAAATGAAATAGAGAACAAAAAGACAATAAAAAAATTAATGTGACAAAGATCTGGTTCTCTGAAAAGATTAACAAACTTGACAAACCTTTGACTAGACTCACTAAGATAAAAAGAGAGAAGACATTAACAAAACCAGAAATGAAAAAGGGGAAGTTATCACGGACACCACAGAAATACAAAGGATCATCCAAGAATACTTGAAGGACTATATAACACCAAATGCAATAACCTAGAAGAAATGGACAAGTTCTTAGAGACATATAGCCTTCCAAAGCTGAACCATGAAGAAATGGAAAATCTAAACAGACCCATCACCAGTAATATAATTGAATCATTCATCCAAAAGCTTCCCAAATGCAAACGTCAGGGACAAGATGGTTTCACTAGTGAATTCTACCAAACGTCAAAGAGGATCTAATACCAATCCTGCTCAAACTCTTCCAAAAATTGAAGAAGAGACAGTATTCCCTAACTCATTTTATGAGGCCAACATTACCCTGATACCAAAACCTGGTAAGGACAACACAAGAAATAAATCTACAGACCAATATCTCTGATGAATTCAGATGCAAATATCCTAAACAAAATTCTAGCAAATCGAATACAACAATCCATTAAAAAGATTATTCATCACGACCAAGTGGGGTTCATCCCTGGGGCACAAGGATGGTTCAACATCCACAAATCCATAAATGTGATACATCACATAAAGAAAATAAAGGACAAAATCATATGATTATATCAATTGATGCAGAAAAAGCAGCTGACAAGATACAACATCCATTTATGATGAAAACTCTTAATAAAATAGGTATAAAAGGAAAATACCTTAACATAATAAAGGCCATATATGACAAGCCCTCAGCTAATCTCATAATTAGTGTTGAAAACTGAACCCCTTTGCTCTACATTCAGGAACACGACAGGGCTGTCCCCAATCACGTCTGCTTTTCAACATAGTGTTGGAAGTACTTGCCAGAGCAATCAGGCAAGGAAAGAAATAAAAGGCATCCCATTGGGAATGAAGAAATTAAATTATCACTCTTTGCAATTGACGTGATTCTGTATATAAGAAACCCTAAAGACTCCACTAAAAAGCTATTAGAAGCAATCATCGAATACAGTAAACTTGCTGGCTACCAAATCAATGTAAAAAAGTCTATTGCATTCCTATATACTAACAACGAAATCTCAGAAAAAGAAATACAAAAAACAATTCCTTTTGCTATTGCAGCAAAAACAAAAACAAAAACAAAAAAAAACAAACCTAGGAATACACTTAACCAAGGATGTGAAGGACCTACATGCTGAAATTTATATGAGATTTTTGAGAGTAACTGAAGAAGACACAAAGAAATGGAAAGACATTCCGTGCTCATGGATTGGAAGAATCAACATAGGTAAAATGTCCATATTACCCAAAGCAATATACAGATTTAATGCAATCCTCATCAAAATCCCCATGGCATTTTTTAATGAAATAGAACAAAAAAAACATCAGATTTGTTTGGAACCACAAAGGACCCCAAATAGCCAAAGCAATATTAAGAAAAAAGAATAATACTGGAGGTAGCACACTCCTGACTTTAGCTTGTACTACAGGGCTACAATAATCAAAACAGCATGGTATTGCCCGAAAAACAGACACATAGAACAATGGAATAGAATTGAGAACCCAGAAATAAAACCACATAAATATGGACAGATAATTTTTGACAAAGAAGCTAATATCATACAATGGTGGAAAGACAGCCTCTTCAATAAATGGTGCTGGGAGAATTGGAAAGCCACGTGCAAAAGAATGAAACTGGATTGCTCTCTGTCACAATGTACCAAAATTAATTCAAAATGGATCAAATACTTAAGCATAAGTCCTGACACAATAAACTGCATAGAAGAAAACATAGGTACTAAACTTATGGACCTTCGGTTCAAAGACCATTTTACGAATTTGACTCCAAAGACAGTGGAAGTAAAAGCTAAAATAAACGAATGGGACTGTATGAAACTTAAAAGCTTCTGCACAGCAAAAGAAACCATCGACAAAGTAAAGAGGCAATCAACTGAATGGGAGAAGATTTTTGCAAACAGTGCCTCCGATAAGGGGCTAATATCCAAAATGTACAAGGAGCTCATGAAACTCAATAACAGAAAAGCAAACAACCCAATTGAAAATGGGCAGAGGTCCTGAAGAGACATTTCTCCAAAGAGGACATACAAATGGCAAATAGTCATATGAAAAAATGCTCAACATCACTAATCATCAGAGAATTGCAAATAAAAACCACAATGAGATATCACCTCTCCCAAGTCATTATGGCTATCATCAACAAGACAAATAGTAACAAGTGTTGGAGAGGCTGTGGAGAAAAAGGAAACCTCATACACTGTTGGTGGGAATGCAGACTGGTGCAGCCATTATGGAAGGCAGTGTGGAGGTTCCTCAAAAAATTACGAATAGAATTACCATATGACCCAGGAATCCCTCTCCTGGATATCTCCCCATAAAATCTGAAAACATTTATACATAAAGACACGTGTGCTGCAATGTTCATTGAAGCTTTGTTTACGGTGGCCAAGACATGGAAACAACCAAAATGTCCTTCAATAGATGAAGGGATAAAGAAGTTGTGGTATATATACACAATGGATACTGTTTGGCGGTAAGATAAGATGATATAGGAACATTTGTGACAACATGGATGGATCTTGAGACTATAATGCTAAGCGAAATAAGTCAGAGAGAAAAAGCAGAGAACCATAGGATTTCACTGATATGTGGTATATAAAACTGAAAACAACAAAAGAACAAGACAAACAAATGAGAAACAAAAACTCATAGACCCAGACAATAGTTTAGTGGTTACCAGAAGGTAAGGGGTGTGGGGGTTGGGAGATGAGGGTAAGGGGGATCAAATATATGGTAATGGAAGGAGAACTGACTATGGGTGGTGAACACACAATGGGATTTATAGATGATGTAGTACAGAATTGTACACCTGAAATCTATGTAATTTTACTAACAATTGTCACCCCAATTAAATTAAAAATAATTTTTTTTAAAAAAAGGGAGAGATTGTAAGGAAAAAGAAAAAGAAAAATATGTGATTCTGAGAAAAGTTCCATAAGCTTTACTTGACTGACAAGACGTTCATGGACAAAATAAGGTTATGAACCCCAAACTATTGAAAAGGAGGTTTCGAGACAAGAATAATATACCCAGCAAAGATATCCTTTATGTATGAAGGAGGAATAAATACCTTTCCAGACATACAGAAGCTGAGGAAATTTTTAACACATGACCTGCTCTACAAAAAAATGCTGAAGGAGCCTATATGACCCCAAACAAAAAAGCAAAGAATACAAAGCCATGAATAGTATATGAACAGACAGACAGAAACAGGAAATGGCACCAAATAGGACACTTTACACTTGAACATAACATGCAGGGTAGGGTAAAGAAGAAAAAAGACGACTTGAAGAAAAAAAGAGAAGAAAAAAACAACTTCGTACTGCAGCAAAGAAAAAGGACACACTACACTTAAAGCAAATAGGACACTCTCCACTTAAACATAACCAACAGGGTAAAGAAGAAGAAGAAGAAGGAAAAGACTTAAAGAAAAAAAAGAGAAGAAAATGTCAACTTTCTACTGCAGCAAAGAAATAAATTTGCAGCATAAATAGATATCATTTGAGACAGCAAAAACATGAGAGGGGAGAAAATAAAGTTCTGAACCAAGGGAATAAAGAAAGGAAGCATGCTAAAGATAATGGAATACTCTAAACATGAAACTTTCTTTTACATAAAATTCAAGGACACAACTCAAAAGTCATCCAGAACTGAAATATATAACATAAAAAAAGAGAAGAAATAGAGGGCAAAAAATCATAGAATACCAGAACAGTGAAATAGTACACAGCAAAAAAATGGCAAATAAACAATGGAGACACCATCCTACCAGACACCAGAGATAGAATGATATGAAATCCTCATATATGAATAATCACCCTAAATGTGAATGAACTGAACTCACCAATAAAAAAGCACAGAGTAGCAGATTCGATTAAGAAAAAAGAAAAGAAAAGAAAAGAAAACCTAAACCCAACTGTAGGCTGCCTCCAAGAGACACATCTCAGCTACAAGGACAAATATAGACTCAAAGTGAAAGGGTGGATATTGACACTCCAAGCAAATGGTATTCTGAGGAAAGCAGGTGTATTCATACTGATATCAGATGAAACAGACTTTAGGATAAAAAAGGTAACAAAACACAAAGATGAACATTTCATAATTATAAATGGGACTATACTACAAGAAGATATAACAGTCATCAATATTTATGCCCTCCATCAGGGAGCATCCAAATGTACCAGGCAACTACTCACATAATTAAAGGGAGAAATTGAACAAAATTATAGTAGGGGACCTAAATACAACATTGACAGCTATGGATAGACCATCCAAGCAAAATAAATAAAGAAATATCAGCCCTAAATGACATATTAAATGAAATGCACATAATTGACATTTCTAGAGCACTTCATCTTAGAACATAAGACTATACATTCTTTTCTAGTGTATGTGGAACATTCTCAAGGATAGACCATATATTGGGACATAAAACTAGGATCAGCAAATTTAGGAAGATGGAAATAATACCAACCATATTCTCTGAACACAAGGCTTTGAAATTGGATATCAGCTGCAAACAGAAATCAGGGAAAAAACACAAGTATGTGGAGATTAAACAAAATAATTTTAAAGAATGACTGGATCAAAGAAGAAATAAGAGGAAAGATCAAAAGATACATAGAAACAAATGACACTGAAAATACATCCCACCAAATTTTTTGAGATGCAGCGAATGTCGTTTTATGAGGGAAATTTATATAATTACAGGCCTATCTCAAGAAACAAGAAAAATCCCAAATAAACAAACTCATGTTACACATTAAAGAACTAGAAAAAGAAGACCATATGACACCCAAAGTCACCAGAAAGAGGAAAAGAATAAAAATCAGAGCACAACTAAATGAAATAGAGAACAAAAGACCATTAAAAATATTAAAGCAAGAAAGAGTTGGTTCTTTGAAAAGTGTAATGAAATTGACAAACGCTTGGCTAGAATCACTATGATAAAAAGAAGAAAGACACAAAGAAACAAAATCAAAAATGAAAGAAGGGAAGTTACTACAGATGCCACTGAAATACAAAGAATCATCCAACAATACTATGAAGGAGTATATGCCACCAAATTCAATAATGTAGAAGAAATGGACATGTTCTTAGAAACATATAGCCTTCCTAGGCTTAATCACGAAGACCTGGAAAATCTAAATAGAATGATCAACAGTAAGGAAATTGAATCAGTAATCCAAAACCTTCCAAAAGAAATGTCCAGGACCAGATGTCTTCACTAGTGAATTCTACCAAACATTCAAAGAGAATCTAACACCTATCCCACTCAAACTCTTCCAAAAAATTGAAGAAAGAACAACATTCCCTAAAACATTTCATGTGGCCAACATTACCCTGATACCAAAACCTAGTAAGGATAACACAATAAAAGGAAATTACAGACCAATATCTCTGATGAATACAGATGCAGAAATCCTAAACAAAATTCTAGCAAATCGAATGCAACAATGCATTAAAAAGGTTATACTCACGACCAAGTAGGGTTTATCCCAGGAGCTCTAGGATGGTTCAACATAGGCAAATCCATCAATGTGATACACCACATAAACAGAATAAAGGACAAAAATCATATGATTATATCACTAGATGCAAAAAAAGCGTTTGACAAGATACAACATTCATGTATGATTAAAACACATAATAAAATGTGTATAGGAGGAAAATAATTTAAAATAATGAGGGTCATATATTACAAACCCTCAGGTATAAGATAATTAAGAGTGAAAACCTGAAGCCCTTTGCTCTACATTCATAAACAAGATAGGATTGTCCCCTTTCATCATTGCTTTTCAACATAGTATTGGAAGTCCTAGACAGAGCAATCAGGCAAGAGAAAGAAAGAAAAGGTATCAAAATTGGGAATGAAAATCTTAAATTCTCACTTTTTGCAGATGACGTAATGCCATATATAGAAAACCCTAAAGAGTGCACCAAAAAGCTATTAGAAACAATAAATGAATACAGTAAAGTTGCTGGCTACAAAATCAACATACAAATGTCCATTGCATTCCTGTATACTAACAATGAAATGTCAGAATGCTAAGTGAAATAAGTAAGACTAAAAAAGCAGAGAACCATATGATTTCACTGATATGTGGTGTATAAACCAAACACAACAAAAGAAGAAGACAAACAAATGAGAAACAAAAACTCATAGACACAGACAATAGTTTAGTCGTTATCAGAGGTAAAGGGGGGAGGAGGGTGGTAGATGAGGGTACAGGGGATCAAATATATGGTGATGGAAAGAGAACTGACTCTGGGTGGTGAACACACAATGGGATTTATAGATGATGTATTACAGAATAGTACACCTGAAATCTATGTTACTTTACTAACAATTGTCATCCCAATAAACATTAATTTTAAAAAAAAGGAAATTTTAAAAAAAGCAATTCCTTTGCAATTGCAACAAAAAGAATAATATACCTAGGAATAAACTTAACCAAGAATGTGAAAGACCTATACACTGAAAGCTATATGACATTTTTAGAAGACATTGAAGAAGACACAAGGAAATGGAAAGACATTCCGTATTCATGGATTGGAAGAATCAACATAGTTAAAATGGCCGTATTATGCAAAGCAACATGCAGATTTAACGCAATCCCGATCTAAATCTCAATGACATTTTTAAAGCAATAGAACTACAACAGCAACAACAAAAATCATCAGATTTTTGTGGAACTACAAAAGACTCCGAATAGCCAAAACAATTCTAAGAAAAAAGAACAAAGCTGGAGGTATCACACTCCCTGACTTCAGCTTGTACTACAGGGCAACAATAATCAAAACAGTGTAATATTGGCAGAAAAACAGACACACAGACGAATGGAATAGAATTCCATTGAAATAAACCAACAACCCAGAAATATTTCCACATAAATATAGACAGATAATTTTTGACAAAATAGCCAAAGACATTCAATGGAGAAACTACAACCTCTTCAATAAATGTTGCTGGGAGTATGTTCAATAAACCTCTTCAATAAATGTTGCTGGGAAAGCCACATACAAAAGAATGAAACTACAGTGCTATCTGTTACCGAGTACCAAAATGGATCAAAGACCTAAACATGAGACCTGAAACAATAAACAACATAGAAGAAAAAATAGGTACTAAACTTATGGATCTTGGGTTCAAAGAGGATTTTATGAATTTGACTTCAAAGGCAAGGGAAGCAAAAGCTAAAATAAATAAATGGGACTATATGAAACTAAAAAGTTTCTGCACCGCAAAAGAAACCATTGACAAAATAAAGAGGCAAACAACCAAATGGGAGAAGATTTCTGCAAACAATGCCTCCAATAAGGCGTTAATACCCAAAATATGTAAGGAGCTCATACAAGTCAACAACTATAAAAAAAAAAAAAAAAACAGAAACAAAAAACAAGCAATCCAGTTGAAAAATGGGCAGAGGACCTGAACAGACATTTCTCCAAAGAGGACATACTAATGGCCAATAGACGTATGAAAAAATGCTCAACATCACTAATCATCAGAGAAATGCAAATCAAAAACACAGTGAGATACCACTTGACACCAGGTAGAATGACTATCATCAACAAGTCAAATAATAACAAGTGTTGGAGAGGCTGTGGAGAAAAAGGAATCCTCATACACAATTGGTGGGAAAGCAGATTGGTGCAGCTGCTATGGAAGGCAGTGTGGAGGTTCCTCAAAAAATTAAAATTAGAATTACCATGTGATCCAGCAATTCCTCTTCTTGGTATCTACTGAAAAAATCTGAAAACATTAATCATAAAGATATAGATAGATAGATAGATAGATAGATAGATAGATAGATAGATAGATAGATAGATAGATAGATATAGATATATAGATAGATATCTATCTATCTATCTAGTTATATATATATGTATATATATTTCTATGTTCATTGCACCTTTATTTATTGTGGCCAAGATATGGAAACAACCAAAATGTCCTTCAATAGATGATTGGATAAAGAAGATGTGGCATATATACACAATGGAATACTATTTTTCCATAAGAAAAGATGAAATAGTATCATTTGTGACAACATGGATAGATCTTGAGATTATTATGCTAAGCAAATTAAGTCAGACAGAAAAAAGTGGGGAACCATATGATTTCACTGATATATGGTATATAAAACTGAAAACAACAAAAGAACAAGACAAACAAATGAAGAAACAAAAACTCATAGACACAGACAATAGTTTTGTGGTTACCAGAGTGTGATGTGGGAGGGAGTGGTAGATGAGGGTAAAAGGGATCAAATATGTGGTGATGTATAGAGAACTGACTCTGGGTGGTGAACACACTATGTAATTTATAGATAATGTGATACAGAATTGCACACCTGAAATCTATGTAATTTTACTAACAATTGTCACCCCAATAAATTAAAAATAAATAAATAAATAAATAAATAAATAAATAAATAAATAAATAAATAAGTTAAAAAAAAAGAAAGATAAAAGACAACACAGAGAATGGGAGAAAATATCTGAATATCATATATATGATAATGGAATTATATACAAAATATATAAAGAATTAATGTAACTCAACAATGAAAAAGACAATCCAATTAAAAATGGAGAAAGTATTTGAATAGGCATTATTCCAAAGAAGATATATGTATGAACAACAAGCACATGAAAAGAGGCTTAACGTTCTTCTGAGTCTGCATGGGCTGCCATAACACATAGACTGGGTGGCTTAAACAACAGAATTTTATTTCTCATAGTTCTGTAGGTTGGGAAGTCCAAGATCAAAATGCTAACTAGCATGGTTGGATTCTGATGAGAGTTCATGGGATCACTGTGAGGATTAAATGAAATAATACATGCAAAATTCCTAGAATTATGCATAGTAAAGACTCAATTAATGACCATTGTTATTATTTTGTGCATGTTAAATCTATTTCAATGGCAATGTTATTCCTTGCAATACTAATGCAAGGCATTTCAATGTTTTTGAAATCAGACACAATATTAATTCAACAGATATTAGTGCCTGTGAGGCTTAAAAAGGGAATTAACATAGCCTCAGCTTTCAAGGAAAATTTACTAGAGTTGAGGGAAGCAGAACCTACAAGAAACAATGTTAAATAACCACAAAAGAAGGGTTTACAAGAGAAATCAAAAAGCAACTGGATAAGTAGCAAAAGAATGGTCCAAATAATAAGTCAAGAGAAATGGGGTAAGTTAAACAGGTAAGAAGATAGAGAGTTGTATTGAAATAGAGATTGTAGATGACTATCAAAAAAAAAAAAAGGTGTAACTACAAAAGAGGCTCTGATAAATATGGAAGAATTTCCATTTAAATTAAATAATCCAAAACAATATTCAAATAAAACTACCACAGTCAGGCTCCTGACTACCTATTTAAGAAGCAAGTAAGGGTCTGACTTAAAGGTGCAGGGTTCATCTTGTATATTTTAACTGCTGTGACTTTCAAATCATGACTTCAAAGAAGGAAAACGGCATTTTTCATTATGCTGATTACTCCCAGGCCCCATAACATATATGTAATTAAGTTGCATAATGATACATGTATATATTGTTAAGTGATTGCTACAATAAGGTTAGTTAACACCTCCAGCATCTCACACAACTAACCTTTTTTTTCAGGGAGAACATTTAAAATCTGTCAGCAACTTTCAACTATATAATACAGTATTATTAACTACAATCACCATGCTATATAATCGACCCCCTACGTACTCGAACTTAAAAATCTTATAAATGGTAGTTTGTGCCCTTTGACCAAAATCTTCCTGTTTCCTTCACTCCTAGCCACTGGCAACCATCATTCTACTCTCTATTTCTATGAGTTCGGCACTTTTACATTCCATATATAAGTGAGAACATGTAGTATTTGTCTTTCTCTAACTTATTTCACTTAACATAATGCCCTAAAGGTCAATCCATGTTGTTGCAAATGCCAGGATTTCCTTTTTTTTATGCCTGAATAATGTTCTATTGTGTATGTGTATATTCCGTGTTTCCCTATAAATAAGACCTAATCGAACCATCAACTTTAATGCATCTTTTGGAGGAAAAATTAATATAAGACCTGGTATTATATTATATTATATTCCATTATATTATTTATATTATACAATGTTATGTTATATTATATTAGACCCGGTTTTACATTATATTAAAATAAGACTAAGTCTAATATTAATTTTTGCTCCAAAAGATGCATTAGAGCTGATGGTCCAGCTAGGTCTTATTTTTGGGGAAACATGGTACCAGACTTTTTTTTAATTAAAATTTATTGAGGTGACAATTGTTAGTAAAGTTACATAGATTGCAGGTGAACTATTCTGTAATATATTATCTATATCTCACATTGTGTATTAACCATCCAGAGTCAGTTCTCTTTCCATCACTATATATTAGACCCCGTTCACCCTCTTCTAGAGCCCTCCTCCCCCCTTACTCTCTGGTAACCCCTAAACTATTGTCTATGTCTATGAGTTTTTATTCCTTCATTTGTTTGTCTTGTTCTTTTGTTGTTTTCAGGTTTATATACAACATATCAGTAAAATCATATGGTTCTCTATTTTTTCTGTGTGACTTATTTCGCTTATCAGTATAATCTCAAGATCCATCCATGTTGTCACAAATGGTCCTATTTCATCTTTTCTTAACGCCGAATACCATTCCATTGTGTATATATACCACAACTTCTTTATCCATTCA
Organism: Rhinolophus ferrumequinum; assembly: GCF_004115265.2. Classification (NCBI taxonomy): domain Eukaryota; kingdom Metazoa; phylum Chordata; class Mammalia; order Chiroptera; family Rhinolophidae; genus Rhinolophus; species Rhinolophus ferrumequinum. The sequence continues at coordinate 27,333,180 of NC_046284.1, read as the reverse complement.
TCTACAAAGGACATTTTGGTTGTTTCCATGTCTTGGCCACTGTAAATAAAGCTGCAATGAACAGTGTCTTTCTTTATAAATGTTTTCAGATATTTTTGGTAGATACCCAGGAGAGGGATTGCTGGGTCATACGGTAATTCTATTCGTAATTTTTTGAGAAATATACACAGTGCCTTCCATAGTGGCTGCACCAATCTGCATTCCCACCAACAATGTATGAGGATTCCTTTTTCTCCACAGCCCCTCCAACACTTGTTACTATGTGTCTTGATGACAATAGCCATTCTAACTGGGTGAGGTGATACGCCAATGAGGTTTTTATTTGCATTTCTCTTATGATTAGTAACGTTAAGCATTTATTTATATGTCTATTTGCCATTTGTATGTCCTCTTGGGAGGACCTAATCAGGTCTTCTGCCCATGTTTCAATTGAGTTGTTTCTTTGGTATGTTTTTGTTGTTTAGTTGTATGAGTTCCTTGTATATTTTGGATATTATCACATTATCAGAGGCGCTGTTTGCAAAAATCTTCTCCCATTCAGTTGGTTGCCTCTTTATTTTGTCGATGGTTTCTTTTGCTGTGCAGAAGCTTTTAAGTTTGATATAATCCCATTCATTTATTTCAGCTTTACTCCCCTTGACCTGTACTCAAATTCATAAAATGCTCTTTGAACCATAGGTCCATAAGTTTAGTACCTATATTTTCTTCTATGCTGCTTATTGCTTCAGGTAGTATGCTTAGGTCTTTGTTCCATTCTGAAATGATTATGGCACATGGTGACACATAGCAGTCCAGTTTTTTTGCATGTGGCTCTGGTTCCCCCACAACCATTTATTGAAGAGGCTCTCTTTTCTCCATTGAATGTTTTTTGTTTCTTTGTCAAAAATTATCTGACCATATTTATATGGGTTTATTTCTGAGTTCTCAATTCTATTCCATTGGTTTGTGTGTCTCTTTTTCTGCCAATAACATCTTGTTTTGATTATTGTTGCCCTGTAGTACAAGCTGCAGTCAGGGAGTGTGATACCTCCAGCACTGTTCCTTTTTCTTAGGATTGCTTTGGCTATCCGGGCTCTTTTGTGGTTCCATAGAAATCTGGAGATTTTTTTTATCTATTTCTTTAAAAAATGCCATTGAGATTTTGATGGGGATTGCATTAAATCTGTATGTTGCTTTGGGTAATATGGCCATTTTAACTATGTTGATTCTTCCCATCCATGAGCACGAAATGTCTTTCAACTACTTTGCATCTTCTTCAATTTCTTTTTAAAATCTCTTATAGTTTTCAGCATATAGGTCTTTCACATCCTTGGGTGAGTTTCTTCCTGGGTATATTTGTTGTTGTTGCAATTGCAAAATGAATTTCTTTTTAATTTCTTTCTCTGATATTTCATTTTTAGTATATAGCAATCTAATGGGCTTTTGTAAGTTGATTTTGTAGTAGGCAACATTACTGTATTCGTCTATTGTTTCTAATAGCTTTTTGGTGGAGTTTTTAGGGTTTTGTATATATACCGTCATGTAACAAAGAGGGACAGCTTAACTTCTTCATTCCCAAATTGGATGCCTTGTATTTCTTTCTCTTGCCTGATTGCTCTGGCAAGGACTTCCAACACTATGTTGAAAAGCAGAGGTGATAGGGGACAGCCCTGTGGTGTTCCTGAACGTAGAGCAAAGGGCTTCAGTTTTTCACCATTAATTATGAGATTAGCTGAGGGCTTGTCATATATGGCCTTTATTATGTTAAGGTATTTTCCTTCTATACCTATTTTATTAAGTGTTTTAATCATAAATGGATGTTGTATCTTGTCAAATGCTTTTTCTGCATCAATTGATATAATCATATCATATTTGTCATTTATTTTGTTTATGTGATGTATCACATTGATGGATTTGCATATGTTGAAAGATCCTTGTGCCCCAGGGTTGAACCATACTTGGACATGATGAATTATCTTTTTAATGCATTGTTGTATTCGATTTGCTAGAATTTTGTTTAGGATTTTTGCATCTGTATTCATCAGAGATATTGGTCTGTATTTTTCTTTTTCTGTGTTATCCTTACCAGGTTTTGGTATCAGGGTAATGTTGGCCTCATAAAATGAGTTAGGGAGTACTGTCTCTTCTTCAATTTTTTGGAAGAGTTTGAGCAGGACAGGTATTAGATCCTCTTTGAATGTTAGGTAGAATTCACTAGTGAAGCCATCTGGTCCCAGACTTTTGCTTTTGGGAAGGGTTCCCATGACTGGTTCAATTTCCTTACTGGTGATCCGTCTAATTAGATTTTCCAGTTCTTCTTGATTCAGCCTAGGAAGGCTATATGTTTCTAAGAACGTGTCCATTTCTTCTAGGTTATTGAATTTGTTGACATATAGTCATTTAGTGTATTCTTGGATGATCCTTTGTATTTCTGTGGCATCTGTGATAACTTCCCCTCTTTCATTTCTGATTTTGTTTATTAGTGTCTTTTCCATTTTTATCTTAGTGAGTCTAGCCAAGGGATGGTCAATTCTCTTAATCTTTTCAAAGATCTAACTCTTTGTCACATTAATTTTTTCGGTTGTATTTTTGTTCTCTATTTCATTTAGTTCTGCTCTGATTTTTATTATTTCCTTTCTTCTGCTGACCTTGGGTTTCATTTGTTCTGCTTTTTCTAGTTCTTTAAGTTGTAATGTGAAGTTATTTGTCTTAGATTTTTCTTGTTTCTTCAGACAGGCCTGTATTGATATAAATTTTCCTCTAAAAATGCTTTCACTGCATCCCAAAAATTTTGGTAGGATGTGTTTTCATTGTCATTTGTTTCTATGAATCTTTTCATCTCTCCTCTAATTTCTTCTTTTACCCAGTCATTCTTTAAAAGTATGTTGTTTAATCTCCACATATTTGTGTTTTTTCCTGCTTTATTTTTGCAGTTGATATCCAATTTCAAAGCTGTCTGATCAGAGAATTCGCTTTGTATGATTCTAATCTTCTTAGATTTACTTAGGCTAGTTTTATTACCCAATATATGATCTATCCTTTAGAATGTTCCATGTACACTAGAAAAAATGTATAGTCTGATGTTCAAGGTGAAGTGCTCTATAAATGTCAATTATGCCCATTTCATCTAAAGTGTCATTTAGGGCTGCTATTTATTTTTTGTTGGTATGATCTATCCACAGCTTTCAATGATGTATTTAGGTACCCTACTATAATTGTGTTTTGGTCAATTTCTCCCTTTAGTTCTGTTTGTAGTGGCTTAGTATATTTCAGTGCTCCCTGTTTGGTGGCATAAATATTGACAGCTGTTATGTCTTTTTATATATATATATATAGTTCTGTTCATGATTTTCAAATGTCCATCTTTGTGTCTTGTCACCTTTTTTGCCCTGAAGTCTGTTTCATCTGATATCAGTATGGCTACACCTGAATTTCTCTGGATACCATTTGCTTGGAGTGTCAATTTCCACCCTTTGACATTGAGTCTATCTTTGTCCTTGTACCTGAAATGTGTCTCTTGGAAGCAGCATATAGCTGGGTTTAGTTTTTTGATCCAGTCTGCTACTCTGTGCCTTCTTATTGGTGAGTTCAATCCATTTACATTTAGGGTGATTATTGATCTGTGAAGATTTCCTATCATTCTTTCTTTGGTTTTCTGAAAAGACTGTGTCTCCATTGTTTCTTTGACATTTTGAGGTTGTCTATTATTTCTGTGTGGTGGTATTCCATGATTTTCCCTCTGTTTATTTATTTTATTATATTATGTATTTCAGTTCTGAATTTTTTTCAGTGGTTACCATTAAGTTTATGGAAAAGAAAGTTTCATATTTACAATATTCCATTTCCTTCGGCATGCTTCCTTTCTCCATTCCCTTATTCTGGTTCAGGCCTTTAGTCTCCCCCTTTTATGTTTTGGTTGTCACAAATTATCCCTGTTTATGCTGGTTGGATAGCCTCCTTCAGTATTTCTTGTAGTGCCGGTCATGTGTTAGAAAATTCCCTCAACTTCCGTATGTCTGGAAAAGTCTTATTCCTCCTTCATATCTAAAGGATATCTTTGCTAGATATATTATTCTTGGCTCATAATTTCTCTCTTTCAATAATTTGAATATTTGATTCCACTCCCTCCTGGCTTGTAGAGTTTCTGCTGAAAAATCTGATGATATTCTAATGGGCTTTCCTTTGAAGGTTGCCGTCTTCTTTTCCCTGGCTGCCTTGAGGATTCTTTCTTTGTCGTTGATTTTTGACAACTTCAATACAATGTGACTTGGAGAAGGCCTGTTGGGTTTGAGGGAATTAGGTGTTCTATTTGCTTCTTGGATTCGAGGATCCAGTTCTGTCCACAAGTTTGAGATGTTCTCATCAACCATTTGTTTGATTATATTCTCTGTTCCCTTCTCTCTTTCTTCTCCTTCTGGTATGCCCATTATTCTTATATTGCTCTTTCTGATGGAGTCAGAAATTTCTTGTAGAGTTCTTTCATTTCTTTTAAGTCTCAATTCTCTGTCTTCTTCCATCTCTCTCATTTCCCAATTTCTATCTTTGATGTCACTGATTCTTTCCTCCATCTGGTCAACTGTACTCCCTAAGCTGGGTATTTCATTCTTCATTTCTTTTATTGAGTTCTTAATCTCCAGAAATTCTATTTTGTTCTTTTTTAAAATTTCAATCTCTTTGGTAAAATGCTCGTTTTGTTTTTTGATTGTGTTTTTGAGTTCATTAAACTGCCTGTCTGTGTTTCCTTGTATCTTGTTCAGGTTTTTTAACAACTATAATCTTGAATTCTCTGTCATTTAAGTCACATATTTCCATGTCTTTAATTTCATTTTTTAGAGACTTTTCATTTTCTTCCTGAACTGTCTTGTTACCTTGGTTATTCATGTCAATTGATGATTTATTATTTCTCTTCCTAGACATCTACAGGAGTGGATTCTGCAACAGGTTGATAGAATGTGGTCTTTCTTTTGTTTTCTTGTAGGTCTGGTGGAATGTTTTATTTTCTCTCCGACTGCAGCTTTTTATTCTCTCTCACTCTGTAGTGTTATATTTTCTCTGCACTATCTTGGCTTCTCACACAATGGGGTATTCCCTGGAAGGTGAGCTTCTCCTCTATGAACAGTGTGCCTGGGTCATAGGGAGCCGCCTCCATGGGGGGATGTGGAGAGCTTCTGAAGTTCCAAACCTCTCCCTGCACCGGATTTGAAGCCCGTATATATCAGCAGCTCTGTTTACTCCTGCAGGGTTCCACCCAGATAGGTGGGGACAGGGACAGGGTGGGTTGTGAGAGGTGGCCCAAAGCAAAGGCGACAACCACCACAGCCAGTCCTGCTTCTACGGCTCCCTCCCCTTTGCCAGAACTAGTTGGGCGGAGAGTCCGTGTCTGCAGACCACATTTCTCGCAACTGTAAATATTCTGGTTTTTTTCATCTGACACTGCTACTGTCTGCTTCTAGCACTGGGCAAGTGGGAGAGGGGTGAGCTCTGGGAGTGTAGGGAGGGAGCGGTTAGGCTCAGTGCCTAAGTCTTCCAGTCTCTGCTAGGCTGTGAGAGCTTAAACCACCATTTTCAGCCTTCTTCCCTCACTCTTTGTTCCAAGGTCTCTCCTGTGAGCATTGGGTTGTGGTATGTTATATGTTGTCTCCTCAGCCCTGTGGGCCATAAGCAGGGCCCTAGCAGTCTGAATTCTTCCCTCTCCTGCATCTTCGCTAGTTTGGGAATGCAGCGAGCTCGGAGCACCCAGTTAGGTTGCTTCCTGTGCCCGTGCGACCCCTTCTCCGCACTTCTCCATTCCCCCTTCCCCCACTCACGGAATTTGCTCACCTTTAGATGATTTCAGTAGTGTGCCTCTTACTCTTGCCTGTCTGCTATGCGTGGAGTCCTTTGTGGAGTTATAGTTATTCAATTTGTTGTAAATTAAAGTGGAGATTTCAAGAGGTCACCTTACACTGCCATTTTTATGACGTCTTGGTATCACACTTTCTTTATCTATTCATATGTAAATGGACACTTAGGTTTTTCCATGTTTTAGATATTGTAAATAATGCTGCAATGACCATGGGATTGTAGATACCTCTTGAACATAGTGATTTCATTTCCTTTGGATGATGGATGTGAGATAGCTAGATCATATGGTAGTTCTATTTTTTTTTTTATATATTTTGAGGAAACTTGATACTGTTTCCCACAGTGATTGTTCCAATTTATATTCCCATCAGCAGTATGCAAATGTTCCCTTTTCTCTGCATCCTCACTATTTCTTGTTATCTCTTGTCTTTTTTAATAGCCATCCTAACATGTGTTAGGTGACATCTCATTATGGGTTTGATTTGCGTTTCTCTGATGATTAGTGATGTTGAGTACCTTTTTATGTACCTATTGTACATCTGTATATATTCTTTGTAAAAATGTCTATTTAAGTCCACTGTCCATTTTTAAATTGGATTATTATTTTTATGATATTATGTTGTATGAGTTCCTTATATATTTCGGATATTAAACTCCTAAAATATACGTGGTTTCCAAGTATTTTCTTCGATTATGTAGATTTCCTTTTCATTTTGTTGATTGCTTCTTTTGGTGTGCAGAGCTTTTCAGTTTAATATAGTCCCGTTTGTTTATTTTGGGTTTTGTTGCTTGTACTTTTGGTGTCATAGCCAAAAAGTCAATGCCAAGAATAATGTCAGGGGAACTTTCTCCCATGTTTTCTTCCAGGAATTTAATGGCTTGGGGTCTTACATTTAAATCTTTAATCCACTTTGAGTTCATTTTTGTGAGTGGTGTAAGATAGGGGTCCAGATTAATTCTTTTGCATATGAATATTCAGTTTTCCCAAAACTGTTAATTGGAGAAACTATCTTTTCCTCATTGAGTTTTCTTGTCTTCCTTGTCAAATATTACTTGAATTTAAATAAACTCATGAATATGCATGAGTTTATTTTTGGGCTTTTTGTTTTTGTTCCATTGGTCTATGTGTTATAAACATCCAGTTTTACTGGGTTGCCACTAATGTCTGTTCACTGAGCTGTCATAATTAGCTATTTGTGTTGGTAATTTATTAAACAGTTGTGACTGAATCTTTCCTCTTTATTGTCTGAAAACTCAAATCGACATAAATGAAGTCTTTTTCTGAATCATTTAGCACCAGAACGTTAAAGTAGCCAATTTAATTAAGGTTACAAATGCCTAGCTTCTGAGCCTTAACGCATTGTCAAATATTGAGTGAACTTGGGTGCATTTGCTCCATCTTTAGTTCCCTTTACAAAACAACGTTCACATTTTTTCTTTTTAATTAAATTCATTGGGATAACATAGGTTAATAACATTATAAAAATTTCAGGTGTGCAACTTAATAATGCATCATCTATATATGCCATTGCGTTCTCACCATCCAAAGTCTAGTCTCCTGAGCATCACTTTCAAACAATTCTTGCTTTTTTATTTCTATATTACCATCTTAATACAAGCCCCCTTTTATGCCAAGATTCTTACCAAAGCCTTCTAATATGCCTCCCTTTTTACATACTAATTTTTTAAATTATTACTACTACAGGGTTTTTTTCGTATTTTTAATAGACATTTATCATTTATATCCCTCACTCAGCGATAACACCCTTGCCCCCCATCTACTATGCCTCTGACATCCCATGCAGTCATTACTTTCCACTGTCTCTATTACTTATGCTGTACTCAATTTCATATATATAATTTTGGGGCTTTTTGAGTACCAAATTTATATATATATATATATATATATATATATATATATATATATATATATATATATATATATATATATATAGTACTTGACATTCATTATTGTTCAGCTTCAGCTTCAGGTGTATAGTGCAGTAATCAGACATCTACATCATCCCTGAGGTGGTCTCCCTAATGAGACAAGTATCCACCGAATACCTTATTAAATCTTTACAACATTATTCATTATATCCCCCAAATTGACTTTCATGTCCCCGTGGCAATCTTGTGGTTACCTATTATTGTGCTTTCTAATCCCCTCACCTTCCCCCTTATTCCCGCCCCTTCCCATCTAGCAAACCTCAGGTTTTCCTCTATGTCTCTGAGACTGTTTCTGATTAGTTCACTCATTTATTCTTTTCTTTAGATTCCACATATAAGTGAGATCATATGGTATTTGTCTTTCTCTGTCTGACTTGTTTCACTTAGCATAATGTTCTCTAGGTCCATCCATATTGTTGCAAATGGTAAGATTTCATTCTTCTTTATGGCTGCGTAATACTCCATTGTATAAATGTACAACAGTTTCTTGATCCAGTCGTCTACTGATGGGCATTTCGGTTGTTTCCATGTCTTGACTGTTGTGTACAGTGCTGCAATAAACATAGGGGTGCATTAATGTTTTTGAACTAGAGTTTTGGATTTTTCCGGATAGACACCTAGGAGTGGAATTGCTGGGTCATAAGGTAGTTTGATGCTGAGCTTTTTGAGATACCTCCAAAGTGTTTTCCATAGTGCCTGCACCAATCTGCAATCCCACCAAAAGTGCAGAAAGGTTCCCTTTTCTCCACATCCTCTGAAACACTTGTTGTTTGTTGATTTATTGATAACAGCCATTTTGACTGGGGTGAGGTTGATATCTCATGGTTTTTATTTGCATTTCTCTAACGATTAGTGAGGCTGAGCGTTTTTTCCATGACTGTATCCCATCTGTATGTCCTCTTTAGAAAAATGTCTCTTCATATCCTCTGCCCATTTTTTAATCGGGTTGTTTGTTTTTTTGGAGTTGAGTTGAGTGAGTTTTTTAAAAATTTGGGCTATTAACCCTTTATTGGGTATATCATTGGCAAACATGTTCTCCCATTCAGTAGGATCCCTTTTTCTTATATTAATGGTTTCCTTTGCCGTGAAAAAAAAACAAAACGTTTTTTCAGTTTGATGTAATCCCACATGTTTATTTTTTTCTCTTACTTCCCTTGCCTGAGGGGATATATCAGTAAAAATCTTACTCTGGGTAATATCTGTAAAGTTTCTTCCTATATTTCCTTCTAGGAGTTTTATGGTTTCAGATCTTACATTTAAGTCTTTAATCCATTTTGAATTTATCATTGTATATGGTGTAAGGCGATGGTCTAGATTCATTTTTTTGCATGCGTCCCTCCATGTTTCCCAGCACCATTTATTGAATAGACTGTCTTTACCCCACCATAAATTCTTGCTTCCATTGTCATAGATTAAATGACCATATTGGCATGGATTTATTTCTGGGCTCTCTATTCTGTTCCATTGATCTATGTGTCTGTTTTTATGCCAGTACCATGCTGTTTTGATTACTGTAGCCTTGTAGTGTAATTTGATGTCAGGTATCGTTATACCTCACACTTTGTTCTTATTTCTCAATATTGCCGAGGCTATCCTGTGTCATTTAATGGTTCCACATAAATTTTAGGATTACATGTTCTATTTCTGTGAAAAATGTCCTTGGTAGCTTGATAAGAATTGTGTTCAATCTGAATATTACCTTAGGCAGTACAGATATTTTAACAATATTAATTCTCCCTATCCATGAGCATGGTATGTGTTTCCGTCTGTTTGTATCTTCTTTAATTTCTCTCTTCTGTGTCTTATAAATTTCTGAGTACAGATCTTTTACTTCTTTGGTTAAATTTATTCCCAGGTATTTTATAGTCTTTGAAACAATTGTAAATGGGATTGTTTTCTTAATTTCTCCTTCTGATATTTTATTGTTGGTATATACAAATGCAACTGATTTTTGAATATTAATTTTGTATCCTGCTACTTTACTAAATTCATTTATCAGTTCTAATAGATTTTTGGTTGAGTCTTTAGGGTTCTCTATATATAGTACCATGTCATCTGTGTATAATGACAATTTTACTTCCTCCTTACCAATTTGAATGCCTTTTATTTCTTTTTCTTGTGTGATTCCTGTGGCTAGAACTTCCAGCACTATGTTGAATTGAAGTAGAGAAAGTGAGCAACCTTGCCTTGTTCCTGATCTTAAGTTGAATTGTTTTAGGTTTTCCCCATTGAGTATGATGTTATCTGTGGGTTTATCATATACGGCCTTTATTGTGTTGAGGTATGGTCCCTTTATTCCCACTTTCTTAAGAGTTTTTATCATAAATGGCTGCTGGATTTTGTCAGAAGCTTTTTTTGCATCTGTTGATATGATCGTATGATTATTATTTTTCATTTTGTTAATGTGGTGTATCACATTATTGATTTGCAGATGGTGAACCACTCTCACATATTAGGAGTGAATCCCACTTGATCATGGTGTATGATCTTTTGAATGTATTGCTGAATTCTGTTTGCTAATATTTTGTTGAGGATTTTTGCATCTATGTTCATTAGGGATATCGGCCTGTAGTTTTCTTTTCTTGTAATGTCTATCTGATATGGGGATCAGGATTATAGTGGCCTCGTAAAAAGTGTATGGGGGAGCCTTCCATCCTTCTAGATTTTTTGGAATAGCTTGAGGAGAATATGTGATAATATCTTTTTTGAATGTTTTGTAAAATTCACCTGGAAAGCCATTTTTGGCTTTACAGGGCTTTTGTTTTTTGGGAGCTTGTTGATTACTGATTCAAATTCCCTGATGGTAATCACTCTTTTGAGGTTTTCCATTTCTTCTTGAGTTAGCCTTGGAAGGTTGTATGCTTCTAGAAAATGTCCATTTCTTCCAGATTTTCTAATTTGTTGGCATACATTTGCTCATAGCAATTTCTTAAAATTTTTTGTACTTCTGTGGTGTCGTCACTTCCCCTCTTTCATTTCAGATTTTATTAATTTGGGTCTCTCTCTCTCTCTCTCCTTTTTTTTTTTTTTTTTTTTTTTTTTTTTGTTGAGTCTGGCTAAAGGTTTGTCGATTTTGTTTATCTTCTCTAAAAACCAACTTTTGTATTGTTTTTGTGGTCTCTATTTCATTTATTTCTGCTCGGATCTTTATTATCTCCTTCCTTGTACTCCCTTTGGGCTTATTTTGCTGTTGTTTTTCCAGATCCCTTAAGTGTGAAGATAAACTGTGATTAGTGATTTTTCTTGTTTCTTTAGGTAGGCCTCCATTGCTATGAATTTCCCTCTTAGGACTGCTTTCACTGCATCCCATAGATTTGGGGTCGTCGTGTTTTCATTTTAGTTTCTCTTGAGATATCTTTTGGCTTCTTCCTTGATCTCATGGTTGACCCATTCATTATTTGGTAACATGTTAGTCAGCCTCCATTAATTTCTGTGTCTTCCAGGTTTTTTTTTCCTGTAGTTGATTTCTTATTTCATAGCACTGTGGTCAGAGAAGACAATTGGTATGATTTCAATTTTCTTAAATTTATCAAGACTTGTTTTGTGGCCTGATGTGTGGTCTAAGTTGCAAAATATTCCATGTGCACTTGAGAAGGACGTGCATTCTGCAGCTTTGGTGTGAAATGCTCTGAAAATATCAATTAAATCCAGCTGGTCCAGTGTGTCCTTTACGGCCATTGTTTCCATTTTGATTTTCTGTCTGGAAGACCTGTCCCTTGTTGTCAGTGGTATGTTGAAGTCCCCTACTATGACAGTGTTACTGTTCATCTCTGTCTTTAGGTCAGTCAATATCTGTTTTATGTATTTAGGTGCTGCTACGTTGGGTGCATACATGTTTACTAGGGTTACGTCCTGTTGTGGGATCAATCCCTTTATTATTATATAGTGCCCATCTTTGTCTTTTAATATGGTCTTCATTTTAAAGTTTATTTTGTCAGATATAAGTATTGCAACTCCAGCTTTTTTCTCATTTCCGTTTGCATGAAATATCTTACTCTAACCATTCACTTTCAGCCTGTGTGTGTCTTTTGTTCTGAGGTGAGTCTCTTGTATACAGCATATACAAGGGCCTTGCTTTCTTATACACTCAGCCACCATATGTCTTTTGATTGGAGCATTTAATCCATTTGCATTTAAAGTGATTATTGATAGGTACATAGTTATTGCCATTTTTTTGTTTGTAGTTAGATTGTTTTAATCTTTCTTCTGTTTACTGAACTCTTTAATATTTCCTGCAATGCTGGCTTGGTGGTAATAAATTCCTTTAGATTATTATTTTCTGGGAAGCTCTTTATGTCCCCTTCAATTTTAAATGATAGGCTTGCTGGATAGAACAATCTAGTTAGTAGGCCTTTGTTTTTCATCACTTTGAGTACCTCCTGCCAAAGTTTCTGTAGAAAAGAAATTTGATAGTCTGATAGGAGTTCCCTTGTATGTAACCCACTGTCTTTCTCTTGCTGCTTTTAGGATTCTCTCTTTGTCTTTAACCTTTGCCATTTTAACTATACTGTGTCTTGGTGTAGACCTGTCTGGGTTTATTCTGGTGGAACTCTCTGCACTTCCTGGGCTTGTATATCGTTTTCCTTCATCGGATTAGGGAAATTTTCGGACATTATTACTTCAAATATGTTCTTGATTCCTTGCTCCCTCTCTTCACCTTTTGGTATTCCTGTGTTGCGCACGTTGTTGCATTTGATGTTATCCCAGGGGTCTCTTAAACCATTTTCATTGTTTTTTACTCTTTTTTCTTTTTTTGTTCCGTTTGGGTGAGCTATGCTAACTTGTCTTCTAAGTCACTGATTCGATCCTCTGTGTCATCTAACTTGCTGGTGATTCCTCCAAGTGTCTTTATTTCAGTTATTGTATTCTTTAGTTCTAACTTGTCGTTCATTATGATTTCTATATTCTTCTTTATGTCATCACTAAGCTCCTTAAACATTCTTATCGTCAGTGTGCTGAACTCTGTCTCTGATAGGTTGGTTACCTCTATTTCATTTGGTTCCAATTCTGTAGGTTTCTTCTGTTCTTTTATTTGGGACATATTTCTTTGTTTCCCCATTCTGCCTGACTCTCTGTGTTTGCTTTGATGTATTAGGTAGATCCCCTAGGGTTCTTGGTTTTTGCTGGGTTATCTTATGTAGTATGTTTCCTTTACATTTGACTTGTACCACTTGCCTATTTTCCCGTGCATGTGTTCCAAAGGTGACCCTTGTGTTGTGTATTTTGTCCTGTTAAAGTTGATCTTTAATTGCTTTTGGCTAGTCAGTAAGTGGGATTGACTCCTACGCTGACTAGTGTGAGATCTGGCTCTGCCCACAGTGGATGATCCGCTGAGTGAGGGTTGACAGCTTAAATGAGTCTTGGCCCCTATGGGCTCTTATGCCTGTAGAGAATTCCATTTGTGTGTGTCACCTGTGGGTCAAACCCGGTAACCGTCTGCTTTGGTCTGGAGTTGGCCTCTGTGTGTGCTGAATCTTGTGCCTCTTGAGCTGGACTCTGATGTAGGGCAATTTCAGAACAAAGCAAATCACCAAGCACAACAACAACAACAACAACAACAAGGAAAAAACCAAATACACTCACATGTAAAAGCAACCGATAACCCACTCTCAACACAGGCAAAAATATCAAAAATACAAAAACAAAACAAAGCAAAAAAAAGCAGCACCAGTCTTGGCTTAAGCCTACCAAGTAATCTGCAGGTTGTCCTCTGCTGTACCAAAGAGTCCTCTGCATCTTGTGAAGAGGACTCTTCAGGAGTAGGCCACCTGGTGCTCAGAGTGACCCTGGGACTGCAGTTCTAGATGAGTGGGTCTATGGGGTCTGGATGGTAGTTTTTAAAAAGTCAGTGCAGTTTCTGCTCTTGCCTGCACGTATGCGCACTGAGAGTAACACAGCCAGCCCTGTGCACAGGTCTCCTGAGTCTTAGGGCACTTCTTCTGTGTGTATGTGTGTGTGTGTGTGTGTGTGTGTGTGTGTGTGTGTGAAGACTGGGAGATTTCTGAGCTGCTTAAATCCCAGAGCTGCATTTGCTGCCTGCTGCTGACACCTGGGTGTGTCTCTGCAGTTGTAATTGCCCTGCCCTAGGCAGGCCAGAAAAGGTGTGGGCTGAGGATTAAGGAGCCTTCTCTCTTACAGCCCAGCAGTGTCATACTCTTCCCAGCCTCTTCCCTGGGTCAGAGCTGCAAGCTGGGTCTTCCCATATCCTGAGCATCATGGCTCCTCTGTAATATGACACTACTCTTCAGTTCAGTGGCCAGCTTGAGTCTCTGGAAGGTTGGGAGTAGGATTGGGAGAGTGGAGTTAGAGGCCCAGGTATGGTGTTTATGTCCTTTATCCGATCTAGGGCACAGCTGGAGGTCTCAGTTGATTTTATTGCTTCAAATGCTGGATATGCTGGTCTCTCAGCAGGAGAAATCAGCTGTGAAATGCAGGGAAAGAGCCCACCTCCTGGCCCTTGTAGTCTCTGTTCTGTCCTGGGACACCCACCATCTCAGCAGCAGCAGTCGGGCCTCGTCTCTACTCCGCTCCCTTCCCTCTTCCCCTGCTCGCCCAGTTTGCCCACCTTCAAGTAATCCTCGTGCGAGTCTCTTAGCTGTTCTGTGTGATGAGCATAGAGTCCTTTGATGGGTTATAGATGTTCAATTTGTAGTAAGTTCCAGAGAACTCAAGAAGACCACCTCGCTGCCTCCATTCTTGTGACGTCACCCCACATTTTAAAATAAAGACAAACGTTTAAAACAGGAAGTTCAAATCACACACATTTAATTTATGTATGAGTATGACCTTATTGCCACACATGGTCCATCTTGGGAATAGCTGTGGTGTGCAGAGCTTTTCAGTTTGATATAGTCCCACTTGTTTATTTTTGGTTTTGTTGTTTGTGCTTTTGTTGTCATAGTCAAAAAGTCAATGCTAAGGACAATGTCAAGGAAACTTTCCCCTACATTTTCTTCCAGGAATTTAATGATTTGGGGTCTTACATTTAATTCTTTAATCCATTTTTCAGCTCATGTTTGTGAGTGGTGTATGAAGGGGTCCAGGTTCATTCTTTTGCTTGGAAATAAGTTTCTGTTAAATATACATATTATATCTGAGCAAGGGAGCATACCAACTCATACCCATCCATTGTTACATCAGTGAGATTAGTATATCAAATTATCTACTTCTTTATTTTAAGACATCCCATCCATTCATTCAGTTAATAAACATTTAATGAATACCCACTATATTCAAATTCTATGTAAGTACTGTTTATCAAGCACTCAGGGTGAAGAGTGGAGGTAGCTGGGGTGGAGTCCACAGCTTGAGAAAGGCAATCACAAGAAGAACACTTCAATGAAGGCAAGAATAACCTGTAGGTTACCAGGTGTTGAGGTTCTTGTAACAAATTGCCGTAGTTATTACTCTACAGCCCACTGTTCTACCCAAATTAGTCAAGTGAATAGGATCCAAAGTTCTGCTAGACCACAGTGATAACAATGGCATAGAACCTTCCATAAAACATAGTAGGCACAGAGTAGGTACTCAAAAGAATCTGGTATTGATATGTTTTCCAGTAGGTATATATATCTAAGGTTTGTGGAAAACATGAAAACTTGCACTCATGGAGGAGACATATTTCAATGGAAAATCACAATATATAGGAGGTAAAAACTATAACTAGTTTCCAAAAGAGCAGGTACATATATACAATGGAGTATTACTCAGCCAAAAGAAAAGTTGAAATACTGCCATTTGCAACAACATGGATGGATCTTGATATTATCATGCTAAGTGAAATAAGTTAGACAGAAAAAGTTGAGAACCGTATGACTTCACTCATATGTGGCATATAAAACTGAAAGTAATAAATGAACAAGACAAACAAAAAATTAGACACAGACAACTGTTTAGTGGTTACCAGAAAGTAAAGAGGAAGGGGGTAACAGAAGAGGGAACAGGGGTTCAAACATATGGTGATGGAAGGAGTACTGACTGGGTGGTGAACACACAATGCAACATAGATGATGTATCATAGAAATGTACACTTGAAATCTATATACGTTTACTAACCAATGTCACCCCAATAAATTTAATAAAGATTTTAAAAAGTTACATAAGATGCACAAAAAGTCCTGATTAAAAGAAAAATACATGATCAACAAATTTGGAGGAGATGCATAAATCACAAATCAAGCCCAAATGTCTATTTATTCACTGTAAACTGTGCAAAAGGGAAATGTGAAACTTCAATGAATCAAGCCTTAAATGTTACTCCTACAGGAGTATCAACAATTTACTGGTAGCATATCAAGCCAAATAGCTAATGGAAAATATAAAGCCAGGGTACAGTCATTCTTGTAAGGAAAAATGTAATGGAACCAAATTTATGAAGCAACTTGTTCTTTAAAGGTGAATGAACTTCAGCCTTAAATATTGTTATCTCCCTAACTGGCAAAAACCCTCACCTGGTGTTAATTGTGCTTCTTGTCAAAATAAGATCCTGCCAGGTTTCCCGCCAGCAATGCACATACTCTGACCACCACATTTAGAAAAAAATGTGGCTTGTTCTACAACTGCTTCTAATGATTACCTCCAGAATTTGTATTCTGTAAGCATCCAAACTTTGCTTCTGAACAAATCATTTAATAATAACCTAGTTCTCAGTAAAAACTACAGTAAGTTTTCACAATATATTATGGGAGCTCTGGCTGTTCAGTTCTAAATAATGGCTCTTAATTGCTGGACAAGTAAATTGAAATTGATTTGTTTCAGCTGCCTGTGCTAGAACACACAATGCCTGCTTCCAACAAGCCTATTGACTTCTGCAAACAGTACTCCAGGCTGCTTCCTCAAGTACTCCTGGCAGGATTTTTAAATCATCCCACCTTGTCTCCCTTAACCCCAAGAACAAAGCATCCATTTAAGTAGGGACTCTTCGCAACGTATTCAATAAAGGGAGTGTGAGGGTGCTTCCTTTGCAATTAACTGAGCAGAGGGCAAGGTGAGGAGTGAGCCCTTATCTGAAAGAAGAGAGACACAAAGAGGAGACTGATTAAAAGTTAAATCAGCTGCTCCTTGTGAATCACAATCTGAGGAGAGAGATGTGTGCGCATGCACACACGTATGTGTGTATGTGTGTGTGTGTGTGTGTGTGTGTGTGTGTGTGTGTGTATACTGTGTTTCCCCCAAAATAAGACCAGGTCTTATATTAACTTTTGCTCCAAAAGATGCATTAGGGCTTATGTTCAGGGGTTGTCATCCTGAAAAATCATACTGGGGCTTGCTTTCTGGTTAGGTCTTATTTTTGGGGAAACATGGTGTGTATATATATATATTTATATTTATTAATATTTATTAATATTATATATATTTATATTTATATATGGAGAGAGAGAGGGAGGACCCTATTCGTCCCCTCACACATTTCCCCCCTCCCCTTTGTACCGTGGCATCATGGAGACAGTTTAGGATACAGAAAAAAATGTCCTGATAGAACTCTCTTCTCTGAAGAGATGACTATGACCAGCAGAGTAGATAGGGCAGGCCTCTGGTCAATGATTTTTGAAAGTGTTGCATACAAAGCCCATGATGCTTCCTGAGCTCCCTGTCATTAGGAAGTCATGCCAGCCAGGCAGAACATGAATCTGATTTTTACACCAATTGCTCAGAAGTACAGTATTACATTTTGGACAGCACAAAGTTTTTTGTTTGTTTGTTTGTTTGTTTTTTGTAGGATACATCTGGTGGCAGAGGCCAGTCATAGTGACCCTCCATTATAAGCTCCAGAGACACCTTTATCCAGAGGAACCAAAATGGTTGTGCTTGGTCAGCCCAGGCTTTCTCTGCATTTTAGAGTTTCCAAAAGGATATTTCTTTTTTATATACTTTTTTCCCACAATTGTGTGAGGCAGGCAGGGCAAGTATCACTATTCTCATTTTAAATAGTAAGAAAATGAGGCCCATAGAGAAAGAGAAAAATTTATCAAATGTCCAACAGCTTGTAAATGGCAGTCAAGAAATTTGAACCCAGACCTAGTGGCTTTATTTATTTAAATTACGTATTTATTTTCTTTTCAGTTATAGTTGATATTCAATATTATTTTATATTAGTTTCAGGTGTACAGCAGAGTGGTTAGACATTGATATGATTTAAGGAGCGTTTCTCCCAATTAGTCTAGTACCCACCTGGCACTATACATAGGTGTTGCAACATTATGGACTATATTCTCTATGCTGTACTTTACATCTCTGTGACTATTTTATAGCTGCCAATTTGTATTTCTTAATCCCTTCACCCAGCTCCCCAAACCCCTCCACTCTGGCAACCATCAGTTTGCTCTATGTATCTGAGTCTGTTTTTGTTTTGTTTGTTCGTTACTTTCATTCTTTAGATTCCACATACAAGTGAGATCATATGGTATTTGTCTTTCTCTGTCTGACTTCTTTCACTTAGCATAAAACGCTGTAGGTCCATCCATGTTGTTGCAAATGTTGATTTCATTCTTTGGCTATAAGAATGAAATAAGAACTTGTGGCTTTAAATTGAGTGCTTTCTTCACAATATTTGTATTTTTTTCTATTCGTTCAATCATGTATTTATTAATTCAATGAACATATATCAAATGCTGTCTCTGTGGCTGGTAATGGGAGCACTAACATTGTTCATAGTCTGAAATTTCACTTCAGTATCACCTCTAGGTGCTATAAAAGGATGAGGAGGTGTATTGTTCTGCATATATTAATCCCAGCCACAGTACATTTCTTCAATTAAGGCTGAGCACGTTATTTTTCACCTCAGCAAAAACATACAAGTATGATATGAATCAATACTCTTTTAACAAAAGTCTAATGCCTGAGAAGGTGCCTCTCAAACAGCATATACCAACATCCCCTCGCTATTAAATTGTTACTTACCAGACCATCAGACTTAAGACTTTCTGAAAATTGCTGCTTCTCTTCTGTGGGGCTGCTATGAGTGGATCCAGGAATACCTGTGTAGCAATACAAGTCTCTCATCTTTCCACTCCCAGCAGTGGCCATTAGCTACTGAGTACATACAACCCACATGCATATTAAGGAGCCTTCTCCCAACACTATCTCATCACCCAGAACTTTCCTGCTTCCCCTTACTACTACTTATCTGCCTTATATCCCCATCCCCCTACAGCTCTTTATTATCCCTGAGGCTAAAGAGGTAGTAAAATAATATCTACTGAAGTTACTCCTCTTGGTTTAACATACTTGCTTTTTCACAGGGCCTTGTGCTTTCACAGAACAATTTGTATAGTAGGCATATCAGGCACCATGGCAGACTAATGATGGGAGAAACAGACAGGGGAAGGGGGCTTTTTTCCTTGTTCAATTCACAGCTCAGGAATAGGGGCATATGTCACTTTTCTGAAAAAATGAAATGAAACGGGATGAATGTCATGCTGTGGAGACACAATGTAGTTATTGAAAAAGGCAGAGGAACATCTGACCAATCAGGCATGAGCCTCACAAATCCTGAAAGGATAAAACCAATAATTACTTCTTCCTCTTAACCTTTCATTTCCACAGCACATCAGGCATTGTCCTCAAATAGCTTCTGAATGAAATCTATATTTATACCTGAGATCTTGTCATTATGGTCTATAGTTACATGTACCTCGTAAACAAAATCCAGCCTAAATTGCTTGCTTCATTTCTAGCTTCTCCAAGGTCTGTCTATGACCTGTGATTCAGAGGTAGTTACTATCTCACAAGGCTTATTGGCAACCATTTGTCCCATCCTTTCATAATTTTGTATACCATTTAGAACATCACCTTTCAGACCCTCTAGCCATATAAGAGAGGGTTGGTTCTCCCACAAGTTCACAGCAGCCATCTCACTTCACAGTCTGATTTTTAGGAGTTTTACGAGCACTCCAAAAATGCACTAGTGAGATAAACCTTGGCCGCCACAGCTTCTTAGCCCTTCTGAATAAGGTGATTTGAAGGAGGGGCAGAAAGACACAGGGAGACCTTCAATCAGTCACAAAGTCCTGTTGTTTCCCAGTCTGATGACTTGCTTTCCAAACTCTATATTTACCCTGATCCAGGGCCTCATCCATTCACAGCTGTCTTACTACCACTAACATTCACCTTCATCCAAGGTTCTCTTCCCTTTGACCCATTCTATGTACTGCTGTAAGATTAGTGCTTTTGAAGACTCACCTTTCAGTGTATTATACCTCTGCTCAAAATCCTTCATTGACTCTTTGTTTATTTACAGTACAAAGCCCAAACTCCTGAGGCCAACACTCAGGATCCCCATGAAATGCCCCAACTCAAGCTACCAAAATCTATCTTCACCTCTTTCCTCAAATTAAACTTCTGTCCTGCAAAGATCAGTTTTTTTATTGTCATGGACATAGAGTATACTTACCCCAATCCTCAGTGCCTTTATTTCAGACTGTGTCTCCCCCCCCCCCGCACCACAGAATGTCCCCTAACTCTCTGTCTACCCAAACCCAACCTTATTGTTCAATGCCTTGCTCAAAGTATACCTCTTCCTAACAGACTTACTGAATAATCCCTACCCATATCATGGGCAGTATTAGGAAAGCTGAACATCAGAAGCCTCCCCAGATGTACAGAATCAGAATTTGTATTTTAACAAGATCTTAATATGCATTACAGTTTGAGAAGTACTGTCCTAAACAGCATTATGATTTACATCATTAAAAGAAAAGAGGCAAAGATACCCACGACTTCCAATTATAACCAATAACCAAACTCTCCTTTGCTTTTTCCCCAACTCCATTTATTGTCTATCTTTGCTATGTATTCCTTTTAGCTTGTGGAGAAACAAGGGAATCAGGAAATTTTTTACCTTCCCAACCATCAATATCCCATAGTCTGTCCCTTCCACAACTTTGTGTTATTTAAGAACACAAATTCTCTAGTTTTGATTAATCTAGTTTCCTTATTCTGGGTTCACAATTTCATATAATTAATTTTGCTGCCAGCTAATGATAGGTATACTTGTCTACATTGGGTTCCCCTCCTCCAAAAGCAGAGCAAATTATGACTGGGCCTGTGAGCCTTGGCTTAGGGACAGGGAAATAGTCAGCAAGCCAGATTTACTTTACTAAGTAGTCCCCCCTTATCCATGAGTTTTGCTTTCTGCAGTTTCACTTACCCATAGTCAACCATAGTCCAATATTATTAAATGGAAATTCTAGAAATTAAAAAGACATAAATTTTAAATTGTGCACCATTCTGAGTAGCATGTTGAAATCTCGTACCATCACATTCCATCCTGCCTGGGACAACAAATTGAACAGCTGTAATTCAACAAAGGCTAACTTAAGCAACACACAAGCACATCTGAGAGGTCCACACATCAAATTATCTGAAGGTGGGCAAAGCGGGTGAGCTAGGGAAGAAGGAAGGGAGAAGTGCAGAGACACGGGCCACAGGACACAGCCAGGAGTTCAATGCAGTCTCAGGAGAGGAAAGACTTCAGGCTGCTGGTGCACTATCTGTGGCCCACATTCCTGCCTGAGGGATCAGCATATAATACAGCTGAGTCCAGCATTCAGGGCAGAGATCTTGGAGTAAACACTGAATACAGAAGGGTGAGAACCCTCTGGTTTAAGCCCTCCCTGCTAGGCAGAAAACAGAAAACAAAGACACAGAGCCTGGCTGACACCACCCACCCTCCCAAAGCTCACCCCACCTTCACCCTCTCAGTATAAGAAGAGGGCTCCAGAAGAAACAGTAAGTGCCAGATTAAAGACCGCACCTCTATAGCCCTGAGAACTGGAGTCAAAGACATACATTCTGGTGAGAGCTATAGGGGCAAGACAAGTATGGGCTGTAGTCACCATTGTTCGAAGGCACAAACACATCAGCAGTCTCTCACAGCCCACACTGCCCCCACTGTCCTGGGCAGATCCCTGCAGGGGCAATCAAAACAGCAGAGACACACAGGCTCTGCATCAGAATGCAGGGGCAGCATTGGGATTTCAGAAGCTCAGAAATCTATTAATATCCACATCCTCTCTAGGAGGTGGGGAACTGAGACCAAGGTGTTCTGAGCAGAGGAGAAATCCATCCTCCATCATGTGAGAAGCTGGAATAGCACTAAAAAGAAAATGCTACAGCATGAGAGAAAATAAAAGACTGAAGCAGGAGAGAAAATAAAACATTCCAGCAACACCTATTGGAAAACAAAAGAAAAACCTCTTCATATCAACCTGCTGTAGAACCCACTCCTGTAGATGCCCAGGAAGATAAATAGCAATTCATTAATTGCCATGAATAACCAAAGTAAAAAGGCAGTTCACAAAGAAAATGAAAAGTCTCCAGAACATGAATATAAAGACATGAGAAAATGTGATTTAAATGACAGAGAGTTCAAGACTGCAGTTCTGAAAAAAACTCAACGAGATGCAAGAAAATACAGATAGTTTAATGAACTTAGAAACACAATGAAGGAACAAAATGAATATTTCACCAAAGAGACTGAAACTACAAAAAAGAACCAAATTAAAATTCTGGAGATAAAGAACTCACTAAAAGAAATGAAGAATGAAATAGACATCTTAGGTAATAGAGCTGACAGATGGAGGAAAGAATCAGTGACATCAAAGATAGAAATTGGGAAATGACACAGATGGAAGAAGACAGAGACTTGAGAATTAAAAGAAATGGAAGAACTCTACAAGTACTTTCTTACTCCATTAGAAAGAATAATGGGCATACCAGAAGGAGAAGAGAGGGAGACGGTAACAGAGAGCATATTCAAACAAATAGTCAATGAGAACTTCTGAAACATGTGGAAAGAACTGGATCTTCGAATCCAAGAAAAACAGAACACCTTATCACTTCAATCCCAATAGGTCTTCTTTGACAGCTTCCATACAATCCCAATACAAGGCACATTATATTGAAGCTGTCAAAAATTAATGACAGCAAAAGAATTCTCAAGGCAGCCAGGGGGATACAAAAGCAGTAACCTATAAGAAAAAGCCCATTAGACTATTATCAGACTTCCAGAAGAAACTCTTCAACCCGAAGGGAGTGCAATCAAATATTCAAAATATTGAATGAGAGAAATTATGAGCCTAAAATAATATACCCAGCAAAAATATCCTTTAGATATGAAAGAGGAATGAAGACATTTCCAGACATTTCCAAATATTTCCAGAAGCTGAGGAAATATTCTAACACACAACCTGCATTGCAGGAAATAATGAAGAAGGCTATTCAATCTGGAAAAAATCAAAAGAACACAAAACTATGGGCAATATTACAAACAGACAGAGAGAAGTAGGAAATGGCAAGCCCTACACAAAATATAACATTACACACTTAAAAGGTAAAGACAATAGAAACACTTTTTAAAAAGGAAAAAGAGAAGAAAAAGACAACATGTTACTGCAACTCACAAATCAACTCACAGCATAAGTAGGGATAACTTGTGGCAACAAAAATATAACAAGGGAAAGAGTAAAGGTCTGAACGTGCACAGGGCAATGGAGATAAGAAGCATGCTAAAGAAAAAGGATTACTATATATATGAAACTTCCTTTTACATAAACTTAATGGTAAACACTCAAAACAGATAGACAGACAAAAAACTTCCAGAACTGAGATATATAACATATAAAAAGAAGAACCAGAGGGAAAAATCATGGAATACAACCACACTAAAATAACAGACAAGAACAGAAAGGCAAAGAAACAATGGAGACACCGAGATACCAGAAAACAAAAGACAAAATGGATATAAGAAACCCTCATTTATCAATGACCACCCGAAATGTAAATCAACTGAACTCACCAATTAAAAAAGCACAGAGTAGCAGATAGGATAATAATAAAACAAACAAACAAACAAACAAACAAACAAACAAAAACAACAACAACCAACCATGCACTGTCTCCAAGAGACACATCTCAGCTTCAAGGACAAATATATATTCAAAGTGAAAGGGTGGAAATCAATACTCCAAGCAAATGATATCCAGAGAAAAGTGTGTGTAGCCATATTTATACCAGATGAAACAGACTTCATGATAAAAAATTGTAAAAAGAGACAAAGACAGACATTTCATAACGATAAAGGGGACTATACAACAAGAAGACATAACAGTCATCAACATTTATGCCCCCAATCAGGAAGCACAGAAATATGCTAAGCAACTTCTAGCATAACTAAAGGGAGAAATTGACCAAAACCAAAAATAGGTCCCATAGTAAGGGACCTATATACATCACTGACAGCTATGGATAGATCATTCCAACAGAAAATAAATAGCAGCCCTAAATGACACATTAGATGAAATGGACATAATTGACATTTATAGAGCACTTCATCCTAGAACCCCATATTATACATTCTTTTCTAGTGTGCATGGAATATTCTCAAGCATAGATCATATGTTGGGATACAAAACTAGCTTCAAAAAATTTAAGAAGATTGAAATTATACTAAGCATATTCTCTAATCACAAGGCTTTGAAATTGGATATCAACAACGAAAACAAAGAAGGAAAACCCACAAATATGTGGAGATTAAACAACATGCTTTTAAAGAACGTCTGGATCAAAGAAGCAATCAGAGGAGAGATCAAAAGATGCATAGAAACAAATGACAATCAAAATACACCCTATGCAAATAATTGGAATGCAATGAAAGCAGTAATAAGATGAAAATTTGTATCATTACAGGCCTATCTCAACAAATAAGAACAATCCCAGAGAAGCAATGCAACATTACACGTGAAAGAACTAGAAAAAGAACAAATGAAACCCAATGTCAGCAGAAGGAAAGAAAGAATAAAAATCAGAACAGAACTAAATGAAATAGAGAACAAAAAGACAACAGAAAAAAATTTAAAGCAACAAAGAGCAATTCTTTGAAAAGATTAATAAAATTGACAAATCTTTGACTAGACTCACTAAGATAAAAAGAGAAAAGACACAAATAAACAAAATCAGAAATGAAAGAGAAGTTACCATGGTTACCACAGAAATATAAAGGATCATACAAGACCTATATGCTATGCTACCAAATTCAATATGAAGACCTATATGCCACCAAATTCAATAACCTAGAAGAAATGGACGAGTTCTTAGAAACATATAGCCTTCCTAGACTGAATCACGAAGAACTGGAAAATCAAAATAGGCCAATCAACAGTAAAGAAATTGAAATAGTCATCCGAAGCCTTCCCAAAAGCAAAAGTCCAGGACCAGGTGGCTTCAAAACTGAAGTCTACCAAACATTCAAAGAGGATCTCATACTTGTTCTACTCAAACTCTTCCAAAAATTCAAGCAGAGAAAACATTCCCTAACTCATATTATGAGGCCAACATTACCCTGATAACAAAACCGGCTAAGGCTAACACAAAAAAAGAAAATTACAGACAGATACCTCTGATGAATACAGATGTAAAAATCCTAAACAAAATCAAGTAAATCAAATAAAACAGTGCATTAAATAGATTATATATCACAACCACGTGGGGTTCATCCCAGGGGCACAAGGAAGTTTCAACACATGCAAATCGATCAATGTGGTACACCACATAAACACACAAACAAAAAAAGACAAAAATCATATGATTATACCAATAGATGCAGAAAAACCATTTGACAAGATACAACATCCATTTATGATTAAAACACTTAATAAATAGGTATAGAAGGAAAATACCTTAACATAATAAGGGCCATATATGACAAGCCTTCAGCTAATATCATAATGAAACATGAAAAACTGAAGCCTTTGCTCTACATCCGTAAACAAAACAGGGTTGCCCCCTTTTTCCACTGTGTTTCGACATAATATTGGAAGTCCTAAACAGAGCAATCGGCAAGAGAAAGAAATAAAAGGTATCTGAATTAGGAATGAAGAAATTAAATTGTTACTTTTCACAGATGACATGATTCTTTATATAGAAAATCCTAAATACTCAACCAAAAATTTATTAGAAACAAGAAAGGAATACAGTAATGTTGCTGGCTACAAAATCTGCATACAAGAATCCATTGCATTCCTATATACTAACAATAAATTTTCAGAGAAAGAATAAAAAAAAAATTCTATTTGCAATTACAACAAAAATAATAAAATACCTAGGGATAAACTTAACAATGGATGTGAAGGACCTATACACTGAAAACTATAAGACATTTTTTTTAACAGAAATTGAAGAAGACATAAAGATATGGAAAGACATTCCCTATTTGTGGATTGGAAAAATCAACATAGTTAAAATGGCCATATTATAAAAGCAATATACAAATTTAATGCATTCTCAAACAGAATCCCAGTCACATTGTTTAAAGAAATAGAACAACAACAACAAAAAAAAATCATTGGATTTGCTTGGAATCACAAAAGACCCCAAATAACCAAAGAAATCCTAAGAAAAAACAATAAGGTTGAAGGTATCACACTCCCTGACTTCAGCTTGTACTACAGAGCACTGATAATGAAAACAGCATGGCAATCACAGAAGTACAGACATACAGACCAATGGAATAGAATTGAAAATCCAGAAATAAACCCACATAAATATGGACAGATAATTTTCGACAAAATGCCAAAAAAAAAAAATGGAAAAAAGACAGCTTCTTCAATAAATGATGCTGGGAGAGTTGGAAAGCCATGTGCAAAAGAATGAAATTAGACTGCTATCTGTCACTATGTACTAAAATTAACTCAAAATGGATCAAAGACCTAAACATAAAACCTGAAACAATAAACTGCGTACATGAAAGCATAGGTACTAAACTTATGGACGTTGGGTTCAAAGGGGATTTTATATATTTGATCTCAAAGCAAGGGAAGTAAAAGCTAAAATAAACGAATGGGACTATATCAAACTAAAAAGCTTCTGCACAGCAAAGAAAACCAACATCAAAACAAAGAGGGAACTTATCAAATGGGAGAAGATATTTGCAAACAATGACTCTGATAAGGAGCTAATATCCAAAATATTAAGGAACTCATACTACTCAACTACCAAAAGACAAACAATCCAATTACTATATGGGCAGAGGACATGAACAGAAACTTCTCCCAAGAAGACATAGAAATGGCCAACAAATATATGAAAAAAATGCTAAGCTTCACTAGCTATTAGGGGTGTGCAAATCACAACCACAATGAGATATCACCTTACACATGTTAGAATGGCTATCATCAACAAGACAAATAATAACTAGTGTTGGAGAGGCTATGGAGAAAAACGGAAACCTTATACACTGCTGGTGGCTTGTAGATCGGTGCAGCCACTATAAGAGGCATTGCGAAGGTTCCTCAAAAATTTAGGAACAGAATTACCATATGACGCAGCATTCCTTCTCCTGGGTATCTATCAAAAATATCTGAAAACATTCATCCATAAAGATATATGTACTCTGTTGTTCATTGCAGCTTTATTTACAGTGCCAAGACATGGAAACAACTAAAGTGTACTTCGACAAATGATAGGATCAAGAAGATGTGGTATATATACACAATGGCATACTACGTTGCCATAAGAAAAGATGAAATACTGCCATTTGTGACAACATGGATGGATCTTGAGATTATTATGCTAAGCGCAACAAGTCAGACAGAGAAAGTTGAGAACCATATGACTTCACTCATATGTGGTATATAAAACTGAAGACAACAAAGGAACAAGACAAATAAATAAAGAAACAGACAACAGTTTAGTAGTTACCAGAGTGTAAGGGGGGAGGGCAGATGGTAGAAGATGGTAAAGGGGGTCAAATATATGGTGATGGAAGGAGAACTGACTTAGGATGATGAAGACACAATGTGATATATAGGTGATGTGTTACAGAATTGTACACTTGAAACCCATGCAATTTTACTAACCATCGTCATCCCAATAAATTTTGTTAAAATAAAAATTATTTTTTAAAAATCGTGCTAGTTTTGCTGTTGTACTTCAGATTTTAAAAATAATGTCCATTGTTCATAAATGGTCAGTTAAAATGGAAAAGGAATTATATTTGTGGGTGGAAGACACCTGCTATAGGAATCATGAACAGAAAATGTGTTCCAATTGACAGCAACTTGTGCTAGAAAACATTGAGCCTATACGAAGACTTCAGCAAGGGATCCCCTGAAACAAGTGACACCAAGCCATTTATGGCAAATAAGGGATGGTTACACAGACTGAGGAATAGATTTGGACTGAAAATATAAAAATTACTGGAGAAGCTGCTCCTGCCAATAAAGAGCTGCTGCCGTGTTTCTGGCAAAGTTGAACGAGTTGATTAAGGAGAAAGTATATCACCCAAAGCAAGTCTTCATAAGTATGTATGTATGTATGTATGTATGTATATATAGGTAAAAAGCATAGGATATTTAGGGTTTGGTACTATCTCTAGTTTCAAGCATCCACTGGGGATCTTGGAAATTATTCCCCATGTATAACAAGGGACTACAATATATGAAAAAGTTAAGCTACAACTAGGATGATGTAGGAACAGCTTTAGTATGCTGCTGGAGAATGGGCTGTGGAGAATTTGCTGGGATTAGGCTGAGTGTTCCTCTATTTCTAAATATTCCTATATACCTCACCCTTGCCTGGACTCTAAGAGGAAGTCAGTTTTAGAGAAAATTGACAAAGTCCCCAAGACTGCACCAAAGCAAAAGAAATCTAAAGACCTCAGAAGCTTGTCTAGGCTCTTTATATATCCCTTTGACTCTTTCTCCCTTTCTTACTTTCTCACTTCCACTGCTTTTCTCTCATTCCCTCTTTTCTGAATTTTAATGCTTTGGGCTTGATAATAGGATTTTCCTTGGTGTAGGGGGGAACTGGTAGAAATCTCTATACTAAGAAGCACAAAAGTCCTTTATTTGAAGTCTATCTTTCTTTTCAATTCAACTACTGTTCTCCCCATTTACACTTCTCACTTCACCCCAAATTAATACCTTAAATAAGCTATAAGGAAATCAATCTAGTCAATCTGAATCATGGATTTTTTTTTCCCACCAGAAATGGATTTTTATTCTGTCATTCAACATTAACCAAAACTTGGAAAAGCAAGCATTGTATATGAGAAGCCCTTATGGAATTTCCCACAAATAAAGGAAAAGACTTATCAGAAATGTGCGTAGAGTACTAAATTTTAGTACACAAAGCAATAGTCTAACAGTGCTTGCAAATGCATGATTCTTCTAGAATCAGAGTATTGTCTTATGCAGGTAAGCCATTCTCTCATTTTGATCTTGTCTGCAATGTGACAGACCCCAAGAGAAGTTTCAGCTCAACTCACATCAGAAAAACCACAAAGTCCAATTCAAAGAATTTGAAATAATGAATTATTACTGCATTAGTTTCCAGCACCAGTAGCATCAGAATTATCTGAGGCATTTGTTAAATGCAGAGTCCATGGCCCCTCCCCAGATGGAATGAAACAAAATCTTCACAATTTAAGGTCCTGTAAACCCATGTTTAAAAAATTTTCCAGGTGGTTTTGAGAACCACTGTTGTATTTATTTTTTGTAGGAGAGTGTCATATTCAGATTTACTTTTTATTACATTTATTGAGGTGACATTGTTTAATAAAATTATATAGGTGTCAGGAGTACAATTCTATAACACATCATGTGTATATTGCGTTGTGTACTCACTACTCAAAGTCAAATTTCCTTCCGTCATCATATATTTGACCCCCTTTACGCTTTTCTACCTACCCCCCATACCCCTTTCCCTCTGGTAACCACTATACTGCTGTCTATGAGTTTTTGTATTGTTAGTTTGTTACTTTCAGTTTTATATCCCGCATATGAGTGAAATCATATGGTTCTCAACCTTTTCCATCTGACTTATGAGGTCAGACGATTAAGTTCAGGAACTCATCCTAGAAAAAGTTCTACGTACCTCATTGCTGAATATCACTACAGTCACCTTCAAAGTACTCCCCTTGGGAAGCTATGCACTGATGCCAACACCTAGTCCACCCTTCAAAGCAATTTTGGAACTTTTTTTCTGGAATTGCCATCCGAGCTGTCATTGTGTTACCCTTGACATCCTGATTATCATCAAAATGTCTTCATTTTAATATTTCCTTTATCTTTGGGTAAACAAAGAAGTCATTGGTGGCCAGATCAGGTGAGTAGGGAGAGTGTTCCAATACAGTTGTTTAATGGCTAAAAACTCCCTCACAGACAGTGCCATGTGAGCTGGTGCATTGTGGCGATGCAAGAGTCATGAATTGTTGGCAAAAAGTTCAGGTCGTCTAACTTTTTCACACAGCCTTTTCAGCACTTTCAAATAGTAAACTTGGTTAACTGTCCAGTTGATACAAATTCGTAATGAATAATCCCTCTGATAAAAAACAAAAAGGTTAGCGACATCATTGCAACAAGTTCACAAACTTAATTGTCAGATCTTTTCGTATTTCACTTAGTATGACATTCTCAATATCCATCCATGTTATTGCAAATGGCAGTATTTCAAGATGAGCAACTTCAATAGCTATTAGGGAATTGCAAATCAAAACCACAATGAGATATCACCTCACTTCTGTTAGAATGGGTATTATCAACAAGACAAGTAATAAACATTGGAGAGATTATGGATAAGTAAGAATGCTCATACATTGCTGGTGGGAAGGTAAATTGGTACAGACACTGAAAAACATTATAAGGGTTCCTAAAAGCATTAATAATAGAATTACCATACAGCTGGGCAGTGCCACTTCTGGGTATCTACCCCAAAATTTTGAAAACATTTATTTGTAAATATATACCCCTGTTTTCACTGCAGCACTACACATGATGACCAATACACGGAAACAACTGAATTGTCCTTCAATAGATGATTGGATATAAAGGATATGGTACATGTACAGAAGGGAAACACTGTTTTAGTGCACTTCTAAGTCACAGTCCTCTTGGATTGCCTGATTCTTCACCAGAGCATTGTTCAACTGGTTGTCATGCAACTGCATTCTAGTCTTTGTCCCCTAGCAGACACCAAGGGCATTTCCTGTCTTCCTTACAAAACTGCACTAAGCATCTGCAGTGACACTAAAGTTGAATGCCTTTAGAAGGGATTTCCTCTGAGACATTTTACGTTCTCTGATTATCACATCCAGCAGCACATTCAGCAGCCAGTGAAAAGACTCGTCCTCTCCAGGCAAGATGCCTGGCAGCAGGCCCAAACTTCCAAGTTAAATAGCATCCTACGTGATCAGAATGGAAATCCTTGCATGCAAAGATCCTGACTACTAAGGGGACCATGAGATTACTCAAGGTGATAACAGTTTAAAAGTAGTTCATGGACTCAAGAGTGGAGCGAAAAACATCACAGCTGTCACTCCATATGTGATATTCTAAAATGCCTCCACTTAAAATCCCTCCAGACAGAAGTGCTGGAGTCTATGGAAGGTGTAAAAGGCAAAGTTGTGAAGTATGTGAGGTTTGTTTCCAGTGTTCCTCAGTCTCCGTGTTCTTTTACTGCACAATCCATCTGTTACAGCCTGATGCCATTAGGCATCCCACAGTGGCAGCTGACTCATGTGTTTCCCTAGCCTATACATGCTTCTGACCTTCCCTTCCTTCTACCTTTGCCGTCTACCTTCCAGCTCTGGCTCTCTTCCCTCAAGACTGTACTTTCTCTGAGCAGAATGTGGTAGGTGCTAGATCATATATGTAAATTCTCTTTAGGGTTTCAGGAAAAGTTCAATTGGGGCCAGTCTGAATTAACCATTCCACCAAAGGGAACTGATACAGTTATGACCCCTGACATCTCGCTAACCTTGGCCCCAGACTGAGCCCCTAACACTTACCACATACTGAGCTCTAACCCTAGCAATCTGACAGCTATCTAGAGTAGAGTTGGACACTAAGAGAACCAAAAAAAAAAAAAAAAGAAAAGAAAAAAAGTAAGATGAACTCAGAGAAACCCCATGCCCCACCAGTAGAGACACAATACAAAGGGTACATGCTGTATAATTGACTATATATCAGCAATGCTACCTTTCTATTGGAAAGACAACAAGTTACCAACAGCAATTTATAATCTACCAGTAAAATATGGGAGGGAGTCTCTTATGAAGGTAAACAAATAAAGTGAAGTAAGCAGTACCTACTCTACCTAGACCTCAGAGCCTCATGGTCAACAACATCGAGATGTGTTTTTATTGTGTTTACTGACATATCCCTGACCCTGCTCCTATTGGAAAAATAGAAACTGAGCCATGGTGCCAGAATATTCATGGAAATAAATATTTATAAGTAGACAATAAATGTTTGAGAGCAACAACTTTAGGAGTACCCAAATATGCCACATCCAATATAATTGCCATTTGTTGTAGCTTTGAGCTGTGCATAACAGTTCTTAAAACAAATTTCAGTCTCCTCCACCTCAGGGGAGATGTAGATGCCTGATCACTGCACTGTACACCTGAACAATAATGAATGTCAACTACAATTTTATATATATATATATATATATATATATATATATATATATATATATATATATATATATATATACAAGAAGCGGAGTATAGCATTAGGACTAGAGACAGTGGAAATGTAATGGCTGTGTGCCATGTCACAGGGATAGTGGATGGGGGGAGGGGTATTGACACTGTGTGAGGGATATAAATGATAAATGTCTAACTATTACATTGTTTTGTGCACTTGAAACTAATAAAAAAAAAGCTAAGATAACATAGCAACTTATAAATAGTTCAAAAATTTAACTGCAAATGAAGAAATACTACTGGGTTTGTGCAAAAGTAATTGCGGTTTAAAAATAACTACAAAGACCGCAATTACTTTTGCACCAACCTAATAAAATACAAAGACAGAGAAACCTATTCTGGTTTGAGTGAGTGATCTATCATGTGAATGCATTCATTGTTCCTTAGGCATTCATAAATTACAAAAACTGGGGGAAAAATTTCAGTCTCCTAATGGTATCATTTGAAATATGAAAAAAAAAAAAATCTGAATGACCTCAAGGCAGTTTACTCTGTACCAACTGTTAAGTTCTGCCTGCTATTAATTGTCGGAAATGCATTCATGTATCATTTTCTAACAATCTCAGAATCCAGTCATTTCTCAATTATTCCCTAGATGCTGATCACTCCTCCTAGCTGACTGCTCCTAGTATCATATAACATGCTGCTGGGAAGCTCCCCCAGGGATCAGAGGTCTCCCTGTCTCCAGCAGTGCTATATGCTGACAACAGAGAAACACATAGGTAGAACTTATCAATGATAAATGAGAACACATCATGTTCCAGGATGAGGGCAGCAATTGTAGCCCTCAGCAAAATTAGGAGGGAAGTGAACTTTATCTTCACTGGCTTTACTGTCCTCCTCCCCTCCCTCTTCTCTTACCCTATCACATAGGCCAGCAACACAAGGTCTTCCCAACCCCAACCTCTATCAATTCCTGCATCAGAGCAGGGGGCTTCTAAGTATAACCACAAACATGAACAAAGAAACAGGAGATTTGAGTTATAATCTGGATTCCATCTAGCTATATGACCTCAGGGAAGTCACTTCTCTCTTAGTCTCAGTGTTCTCATTAATAAAATGAAAGGAAGGAGACTGAGCTCTTACCAAGTGCATGGTAAGAGCTTGAGGCTTGTGCTTCAGGCTGTTTATATCAATCATTCCCTTAATCTTCCCAAGCAATTGTTACAATGCTTATTTATAGATAAGGAATATTAGGTTTTAAAGGGCTATGTGACTTACTCAAATCTGCAAAGCTTGTGAGTGATAGAAGAGGGATTTCTATTTGCATTTGCCTGTCGGACTGCACTGCTTCCAGAGACTTGGCACAGATGGTCCCTAAGGCCCCTTCCAACTTTGATATCTTAGGAGTCTGTGAAATCCTACTTCACCTTTTTAAGGTGCCAGCTCCATAAACATTTTTGAAAAAAACAAAGTTGGGTGGCATAAATAAGAGATACTTGAGAAAAGGGCATGTGATGCCTAAGTGTAACAGTAAGTAAACCAGAGAGAGGAGACTTGAATAGGTCTTTTAAAAGATAAACTAATGTGTCAGCTAAATTTAAAAGTAGGTGAGACATACGTACCTCTTCTCTGTAAGAGAAAGGGAAATAAGCTATATGGAAGCTAAGATTTTGTAAATCACTACCTGCCACTATATTCAAGAGAAGAAAGGAACTGGTTTGTCTCCTGGCAGCTTAGTGAACCAAAAGTGGATGCTATCTTTTCCCACCAACTGAAATAGATTGCCAAACACTTCACAAACTAACTTTGTTTACTTTGTTTCCCCTGTGTTCTGGAACTCAGATGGGTTAAGACTCATCTTATGCCACTCTTACTCCTTTCTCTCTGAGCTTTCTAGGCTATAGTGTGGACTGCAGATTGGAAGGAGAGTAATAGGATAATTGCAGTGGCCTGAATCAGGATGGTAACAGTGGAGATAGAGATTTTGGAGGTAGAATCAGCAGAAAAGGCAAACAGATGACAGCACGCCATCATTTTATATATGAGAGATTTGGGTGACTCTTTAATGTTACAGATCTAGTATGTCAGGGTTAGGACTAGAACTCAAGTAACCTGAGTTATTCCAGAATTGTCTCTCTAGTGGCTAAACAAATGTTATGAGAAAGAAAATTATTAAGTAATAGTTTTTTCAGAACCCCTCCCTCTCCAAATCAATTTATCTGTGCATTCAGTTAGCAACCACCTCTGCCACAGAACTTTATGTTAAGACTTTTTTTAAGGTGTGTTTTTCCAGGACCTGTCAGCTCCAAGTCAAATAGTTGTTTCAACCTAGTTGTGGAAGGCACAGCTCATAGTGTCCTATGAGGGGATCAAACCAGCAACCTTGTTGTTAAGAGCACCATGCTCTAACCAACTGAGCTAACCGGCCACCCCGTTTAGACTTTTTGACATTTGACACAAAGTCAGGTCAGTGTTCCCTGGCCTTCTCAGCACTCCCAGAGCACACAACACAGGGCTCAGGAGGAACCACAAATGTTGAAAGGCCCATTGCAAGTCTCATCAGAAATCAAACTCTAAAAATATCCCCCATGATCTATGCATGTAGCCATGGTGTCTGAAAAATTTATTTAAATCTGTCATACATCATTCTTCACAGTGATATTGAGAGAGATATAGTAGTATTGAATTTTAATTATTCAACTTCCATTGATCCCACCATAATCTGGTGAGAATCATTTGCAAAACGACAGTCCCTTCAGGAGACAGCCACTATTAACGAATTATAAATCTTACAGTGTCATTTGATAAAAGGTTAGGATTTTTCTTTCTCACAAATTTAAAAAAAAACAATATATTTTGCCATCAAATTCCCATATAGAAACCAAAATAATGCACGCAGTTGTTAACTTAAGCTGAGGTAAGTGGAGGCTAGTTTGTGACATCACTGCCTCTTTCCATCACTACTACCACCCTGGTTGGTCAATATCCTCACACTGAGTACTTGGGCACTGCCGTCACACACCTGCCCCACAATTTATGCTGTAGGATTTCTTTCCCAAGTCCCTTCCTCACCATTATAACCTGCTAGTCTAAAACTCATTCCAAAGAGCCTTGTGATCTAGGCTAAGACCTCTTTACTGAAAATAACCAATGGAGACTATTTTTGCATTCTCACAAATTTCCTCAACTTAGAGGAATAAAGAATGCTGGGAATTTCAGGTCCCTCACTAATGGCTGTGACCTGAAATAGACACTTGGAAAAAATACACCAAAGTATGCAGTACACCTGAAAATAATATAAAATAATATTGAATGTCAACGTAACTGAAAAAAGTTAATAATTAAAAAAATAATGAAGGACTTCAATCCCCAGTTGCTAGAAATGCTGTCTCTGTTAAAAACTGAATAAATAAAGCCACCTCACCAAAGGGCATGACTATTTCTGGACATAGCCTGCATCCAGTAATTGATGGATTTATACTGAGGTATAAAGCCTGGCCCTTGTACCCAACCTAGTCCTCTGAAGGATTATACCAGCATCAGAACTCAAATTCTGTTCTTTATCTTTCTTTTGAGAGGTTTTTTGTTTTGTTTTGTTTTGTTTTGTTTTGTTTTTGTCTCAGAAGCACACTTTAATAAATAACCTGATTGCTAATCTCCAACTCAGAGTCTGCAATAGAAGCTGATATTGGACAGACACACGTTAATATCTTCAGATACTTGAACAGAGAAAAACAAATGTCATATAATTTCACTTATATGTGGACCAAAAAGCAAAATAAACAAACAAAACAGAAACAAACTGAGAGATACAGAGAACAAATAGATGGTTGCCAAATGGGAAGGGTTTGGGAAGATGGGTGAAAAGGGGGAAGGGATTAAGATGTACAAACTGCCAGTTATAAAAAACAGTCATGAGGATGTTAAGTACAGCATAGGGAATATAGTCAATAATACTGTAATAACTATATATAGTGTCACATGGACATTACACTTATCACAGTGATCACCTCCTAAGTTATATAAATGTCTAATCACTATGTTGTATACCTAAAACTAATATAATATTCTATGTCAACTCTAATTGAAAAAGAAAAAAAAAAAATTTCAAGCTGCAATTTAATTTGTACCACCAGAGCTCCCTAAGGGACTAGTCCAAGTTGTATAGTCACCCAGCCATTCAGTAAATCAGTCAACAAATATTTTTTGAAAGCTGAATTGCAAAACAATCAACTTGAAGAACCATCTGACGCCTCACTGAACATAAGTTTTATAACTAAGAATATAAAGAAGAAACCACATCGAGACTGGTTGGAGGTGGGGAGATGCAGAATGTGTTGCCCCCACGTGTAGCTTTTGAGAATCAGGAGGAATATCTCGGCTGCTGAGGTCAACACCCCCCAGAGGAGCAAGTGACCCCAGCCCCAAACCGGGCTCCCCAGCCTAGAGTATTAATGCCAGGAAGAGGAATCCCCATAACATCATGCTGGGAAAAACTGGGGATTCTGATCATCTGGGTGAGATAGAAAGCTGTGGGAAACAGATATTCTTCTAAAGGGCCTGCTCACAGATTTGCTTGCTCTAGGAACTCACCCTGAGTTCTGACACAGGGACTGTAACTTAGGAGGTTTCAGAGACATACAGGGAGAGACTGAGTTGTGTGGCTTCAAGGAGAGGGCTGGAGGAATGACCGATATTGTCCCTGTGTAGAATCCTCCCCAGAAAAGCTGGCCATTGGGTGCCATCTTTCCTGTATTGAGCCATCCTTCACATGGTCAAATCTGAATCTGCAATAGCCTGGTTAACTCTGCTTGCTCCACCCTCATGAAATGCCGGGAACCTGCCCCACCCAACTAGCACAATGCCAGAGACACTTTCTCTGCAAGCAGCAAAGCACACCTGCATTGCATTCTTTCTTTGACAACTCTCGAAGGTTCACAGAACCCAGGTAGGTGGCAGCTGGTCTCTGTGTACTCTGAGACTTTTGTTGAGTATCTCCAGTCTCAGGACTGACACCAAACCAGAATTCACATTAACTGGTGAACACCACTTGCCCCACCCTGGTGATTCCCTGAGACTCAGCCTCACCCAATTCAAACACAACACCAGGCTCTATCAGCAGCTGAGCCTTATGGGAGCCAGAACATGGCAGCATGCCTCAGGGTGCCCTGGGCTTTCTTCAGAGCTACCCCAGGGTCGGTTCTGGGGGCAGCCATTCTCAGATTGCAGAGTGGCCTCTCCCACATGCCTCCAGGTCCACCACAGGGAGCAGAAAACTGAATCCCATTGTAGCTCCTACCTGGTAGTCCCTGGCCAGACACAAGGGCAGTGCCAGTTCTGCACATGAAACAGAGCTTAGAATCCAACAGGCCTTAGAATCAACATAAAAGGAGGTCAGCTCTAAACCACAACAGAGCACCACCCAATTAGCCTCATAAGCAACATACCCAAAGGGCAGCTTCAACAGGCACCAGAGGCCATTGGGACAAACCCTGTTCCATGGGTAAGCTTCCTGCACAGCAGCCTATAAACTGTGGATTTGGCCAATCTCCACAGACAGATAGCCTGAGAGTCAATCCCAACAACTGACATGACAATAGCAATCAAAGCTCAATTATAACAGGAGGGCACACACAACCCACAGAATGGACACTATTGGAGTACATGGCACAGGTAACTGAGGAGACTGTGCCACTGGGCACCACAGGGCACCTACTACATAAGGCCATCTGGCCAAGACTGGGAGACATACCAGATCTATCTAATACATAGAAACAAACACACACAGAGAGAGACAATATGAGGAAACAAAGAAATATGTCCCAAATGAAAGAACAAAAGTAAATTCCAGAAAAAGAACTGAACAAAATGGAGGTAAGCAACCTACCAGATACAGAGTTCAAAATAATGATTTTACCCTCTGGTAACCACTAGTAAGGGGGGTGGAGGGTGGGAGATGAGGGTAAGGGGGATCAAATATATGGTGATGGAAGGAGAACTGACTTCGGGTGGTGAACACACAATGGGATTTATAGATGATGTATTGCAGAATTGTACACCTGAAATCTATGTAATTTTACTAACAATTGTCACCCCAATAAATTTAAAAAAGAAAAGAAAAAGAAAATGCAAAAAAAAAATAAAATAAAAGAATGATTTTAAGGGTACTCAAGGAACTTAGTGAGAACTTCAACCAAAAGATAACAAGCATGAAATTGGACAAAAATCCATGAAAAAGAACTAGTCAGAAATGAAGAACACAATGATTGAAATGAATAATGCACTAGAAGAAATCGCCAGCAGACTAGATGAAGCAGAGGATCAAATCAGCAATTTGGAAGACAAGGTAATAGAAAACAACCAATAGGAATAGCAAAAAGAATAAACATATGAAGATAGTTTAAGAGATCTCTGGATAAACATCAAGCATACTGACATTTGCATAATAGAGATACAAGAAGGAGAAGAGGGAAAGCAAGGGATTGATAACCTATTTCAAAAAATAATGGTTGAAAATGGAAATAGATATACAAGCACAGAGAATCCCAAACAAGA
This sequence comes from Rhinolophus ferrumequinum, assembly GCF_004115265.2. Taxonomy (NCBI): domain Eukaryota; kingdom Metazoa; phylum Chordata; class Mammalia; order Chiroptera; family Rhinolophidae; genus Rhinolophus; species Rhinolophus ferrumequinum. The sequence goes on along the minus strand of NC_046284.1, from coordinate 27,294,425 downwards.
CAGACTCAAAGAGGTCCCCACCAAGGCATGTTATAATTAAAATGGCAAAGGTTAAAGTCAAATATAGAATCCTAAAATCGGCAAGAGAAAAGCAGTTAGTAACATAAAAGTTTGCTGCTATAAGACTGTCAGGTGATTTCACAACAGAAACTTTGCAGACAAGAAAGGATTGGCTTGAAATATTCAGTGATTTTAAAACAAGGATGTACATCCAAGGATCTACACAGCAAGGCTATCATTGAAAATTGAGGGTGAGATAAAGAGCTTCACAGACAAGAAAAAGCTAAAGAAGTTTATCACCATGAAACCAGTATTACAAGAAATGTTAAAGCAACTTCTTTAAGAAGATGGGGAGGGGAAGAACATAAATATGAATAATAAAATGGCAATAAATATGTATCTATCAATAATCAGCTTAAATATAATTAGATTAAATGTGCCAATCAAATACATGGGGTAGCCCAATGGATAAGAAAGTAAGACCCATACATATGCTGTCTATAAAAGATGCACTTTATTTTGAAAGACACACAGACTAAAAGTAAAGGAATGGAAAAAGATATTTCATGTGAATGGAAACACGAAAAGCAAGCTGAGATAGCAACACTTAATATCAGACAGAATAATAAGAGGAAACAGCTATAATAAGAGACAAAGAGGGATAAAACATAATGATAAAGGGATCAATCCAACAAAATATATATTCCTTTAAACAATTATGCACACAACACAGGAGCACCTAAATTTATAAAGCAAATATTGAATGACATAAAGGCAGAGATCGACAGGAATACAATCACGGTAGGGGACTTTAACACCCATCAACACCAATGGACAGATCTTCCAGATAGAAAATCAACAAGAAAAAAATGGCCTTAAATTACACACTATACCAGATGTAGTTAATTATTATTTTGAGAACATCCACACCAAAGCAGGAGAATATATTTTATTTCAAGTGTGCATGAAATATATTCCAAGATAGACCACATGTTAGTCAATACAACAAGTCTCGGTAAATGTAAGAAGACTGAAATCACATCAAGCATCTTTTCTTTTCTTTTTTTAAAATTGTGGGATATTGGGAAACAGTGTGTTTTTCCAGGACCCATCAGCTCCATGTCAAGTTATTGTTTTCAATCTACCATGTTTCCCCGAAAATAAGACCTAGCTGGACCATCAGCTGTAATGTGTCTTTTGGAGCAAAAATTAGTATAAGACCCAGTGTTTATAATATAATATAACGTAATATAATATAATATAACATAACATAATATAATATAATAATACCAGGTCTTATATTAGTTTTTGCTCAAAAAGATGCATTACAGCTGATGGTCCAGCCAAGTCTTATTTTTGGGGAAAGAGTAGTTGTGGAGGGCACAGCTCAGCTCCAGGTCAAATCATTTTCAATCTAGTTGTGAAGGGCACAGCTCACTGACCCATGTGGGGATCGAACAGCCTACCTTGGTATTATGAGCACTGCGCTCTAACCGCAGAGCTAACCGGCCACCCACTGGTGGCTCAGCTCCAAGTTTAAGCCGTTGTTTCTCACTGGCCCATGTGGGAATTGAACCGGTGACCCTGGTGTTATGAGCACTACACTCTAACCACTGAGCCAACTGGTCACCTCATCAAGCATCTTTTCTGACCACAATGGTATGAAAACAGAAATCAATTACAAGAAAAGCACTGAAAAACACACAAAGACATGAAGGCTAAATAATGTGCTACTAAACAATGAATGGGTCAACGATGAGATCAAAGGAGAAATCAAAAGATACCTTGAAACAAACAAAAATGAAAACACAATGAGCCAAAATCTGTGGGACACAGTGAAAACAGTCCTAAGAGGGATACTCATAGCAATTGAAGCCTACCTCAAGAAACAAGAAAATTCCCAAATAAACGATCTAAATGCACACTTCAAGGAACTAGAAAAGGAACAGCAAACAAAGCCCAAAGTGAATAGAGAGAAGGAAATACTGAAGATAAGAGCAAAAATAAATGAAATAGAGGCTAAAAAACAATACAAAATATCAACAAAACTAAGAGCTGGTTCTCTGAAATGATAAACAAAATTTGTAAAACTTTAACCAGACTCATCAAGAAAAAAAAAATTAAAAAAGAGAGGATCAAAATAAATAAAATAATGAATGAAACAGAAGTGACAACAGAAACCATAGAAATACAAAATATTTTAAGAAAATACTATGAGCCATTATACACCAACAAATTGGACAATGTGGATGAAATGGATAAATTCTTAAAAGCTTAAAATGTTCCAGAGATGAATAAAGAAGAAACAGAAAATGTGAACCCACCTATAAGTACTAATGAAATCAAATCAGTAATCAAAAAGCTCCCAATAAACAAAACTCCTGAACCAGATGGATTCACAGGTGAATTTCACCAAACATTCAAAAAAGAATAAGCAACTATTATCCTCAAATTATTCTAAAAAATCCAAGAGGAGGGAAGGCTACCAAGCTCATTTTACAAGACCACCATTACCCTGATTCCAAAAACCAAAGATATTACAAAAAAAGAAAACTATAGGCTTATATCCCCAGTGAACATCAATACAAAAATTCTCAACAAAATATTAGCAAAACCAATTCAGCAATATGTTTTTTTAAAAAAATCATACACCACGACAAGTGGGATTCATTCCTGGTAAGCAAGATTGGTTCAATATCTGTATATCAGTTAATATGATACACTACACACACAGAGAAAAAAACAAATCATATTGTCATACCAATAGATGCAGAAAAGGCATTTGACAAAATATGGCATCCATTTATGATAAAAATTTTCAGCAAAGTGGGAAGAGAGGGAACATGTCTCAACATAATAAAGTCCATATATGACAAACCCACAGCTAATTTCATACTCAGTGGGAAACAGCTAAAAGCATTTTCCTTAAGGTCAGGAACAAGACAAAGATGCCCACTTTCACCACTTTTATTCAACATAGTAATGGAAGTTCTGCCATAGCAATCATACAAGAAAAAGAAACAAAAGACATCCAAATGGGAAAGGAAGAAGTAAAATTGTCATTACTTGCAGATGACATAATACTATATAGAGAGAACCTGAAAGATTCCACCAAAGAACTATTAGAACTGATAAATAAATTCAGTAAAGTAGCAGGATACAAAATTAATATTTAGAAATCAGTGCATTTTTATACACCGATAACGAACAATCAGAAAAATAAATTAAGAAAAGAATCCCATTTACAATTCCATTAAAAGAAAATACTTAGGAATAAATTTAACCAAGGAAGTGAAAGTCTGTACTCAGAAAAGTATAAGACATTGAAAAGAGAAAGAAGATACAAATAAATGGAAACATATACCATGCTCATGGATAGAAAGAATTAATATAGTTAAAAGGTTTATAATACCCAAAGCAATATATAGATTCAATGTAATCCCTGTCAAAATACCAATGATGTTTTTCACAGAACTAGAATAAAAAATCCTAAAATTTATAAGGAACCATAAAAGACCCTAAATAACCATAGCAATCCTGAGAAATAAGAAAAAAGCAAGAGGTATCATGTTATCTGGGATCAAATTATACTACAAGGCTATAGTAATAAAAACAACATGACATTGACATAAAAACAGATACATAGATCAATGGAAAAGAATAGAGAGCCCAGAAATAAATCCATGCCTATATAGTCATTTAATCTATGAAAAGAAAGCAAGAATTTACATTGGGGTAAAGATAGTCTATTTAATAAATGGTGTTGGGAAAACTGGACAGATACATGCAAAGAAAAATGAAACTAGATAACGATCTTACACCACATACAAGAATAAATTTAAAATGGATTTAGACTTAAGTGTAAGATCCCAAACCATAAAATTCCTAGAATAAAATATAGAAAATAAACTCTCAGACTAATATTACTAATTATTAATTACTTACTGATTACTAAAACTCCCTTACTAATATTTTTACTGATCTATCTCCTCAGGCAATGGAAACAATAGAAAAAATGAACAAATTGGACTACATTAAACTAAAATGTTTTTCCAAAGCAAAGGAAACAATCAACAAAACAAAAAGACATCCTACTGAATGGGAGAAGATATTTGCCAATGATACATCTGATAATGGGTAAATATCCAAAATTTATTTCAAAAAACTCATAAAATTCAACACCAAAAACAACCAAACAATCCATTTGAAAAATGGACAGAGGACTGAGTAGACATTTCTTCAAAGAGGACATGCAGATGGCCAATAGTCATATAAAAAGATGCTCAACATCGCTAATCATCAGAGAGATGCAAATAAAAGTCACAATGAGATACCACCTCACCCTGTCAGAATGGCTATCATCAAAAAATCAATAAACAAGTGCTGGCAGGATATGGAGAAAAGGGAACCCTTGTACACTGCTGGTAAAATTTCAAATTGGTACAGTCACTATGGAAAACAGTATAGAGGCTCCTACAAAAATTAAAAATAGAACTACCTTATGACCCAATGATTGCACTCTTGGATATTTATCCAAAGGAATACAAAACACTAATTCCAAAAAATATACATGCACCCCTATGTTTACTGCAGAACTATTCACAATAGCCAAGATATGGAAACAACTGAAATGCCCATCAATAGACGACTGGATAAAGAAATTGTCACACATATACACAAGGGAGTATTCCTCCACCATGAAAAAGAATGAAATTTTACCATTTGCAACAACATGGATGGATCTAGATGATATTATGGTATGTTAAATAAGTCAGACTGAGAAAGACAACTACCATATGATCTCATATGCAGAATCTAAAGAACAGAATAAATGAGCAAGCAAAACAGAAGTAGACTTGTAGATAAAGTGAACAAACTGATGGTTGGAGATGGGAGGGGATTTAGAGAATGGGTAAGAAAGGTGAATGGATTAGGAAATATGAATTGGTAGTCACAAAACAGTCACAAGGATGTGAAATACAATAAAGGGAATATAATCAATAATGTTGTAAAGACTATATATGGTGTCAGGTGGGTACCAGACTTATTGGGAGGATCCCTTCATAGATCATATAAATGCCTAACCACTGTACTATACAACTGAAAGTAATACAAAATAATATCAACTATCAGTTATAATCACACACACACACACACACACACACACACACACACACACACACATCGAGATCTAATAATTAAGTTTGCGAACTCATCCTTGAAAAAGTGCTACATACCTCATTGCTGAATATCACTATGGTCACTTTCAAAGTACTCCTCTTGGGAAGCTATGCACCTATCCCAGCGCCTAGTCCACCGTTCAAAGCAATTTTGGTACTCTTTTTCTGGAATGGCCAACAGAGCTGTCATTGTATTACCCTTGATGTCCTGAATGTCATCAAAATGTCTTCCTTTCAATATTCTTTTATCTTTGGGTAAAGAAAGAAGTCATTGGGGGCCAGATCAGGTGAGTAGGAAGGGTGTTCCAATACAGTCATTTGTTTACTGGCTAAAAGCTCCCTCACAGACAGTGCCGTGTGAGCTGGTGCATTCTTGTGATGCAAGAGCCATGAATTGTTGGTGAAAAGTTCAGGTTGCTTTTGTCTAAGTTTTTCATGCGTCCTTCTCAGCATTTTCAACTAGTAAACTTGGTTAACTGTCCAGTTGGTACAAATCCATAATGAATAATCCCTCTGATATCAAAAAAGTTTAGCAATATAATTTTGACTCTTGAGTTGGACTGATAGAACACTTTTGGTGGTGGAGAATTGGCTGAGTTCCATTGTTCACTTTGACACTTTGTTTTAGGGTCATATTGGCACACCCATATTACATCACCAGTGATAACACAGCCCAAAACATCATCTTGCCTCGCCAAAAGTTCTTGGCAAACTTCGACTCTATTTTGCTTTTGTTCATCGGTGAGCCCCTTTAGGATCACTTTTGCAAACACCTTTCTCATGCCAAGACTTTCAGTTAAGATTTTTCTGTTTCTCTATCAATGTTTACTTGGTCTGCTATGCTTCTCACAGTCAGCCAATGATTTTGACACACAATTTTTGCAATGTTTTCATCAGTTCTGCTCCTTACTGGCTGCCCTGACCTCTCTTTATCAGTGACATATTCTCTCCTCTCAGGAAAATATTCAATCCATTTGTATGCTGCCATCTTCTTCAATGGCATTATCCCCATAAACTTGGACTAACAAGTCCCTGATTTCACGTCTACTCTTGCGAAGTTTAACAAGAAATTTAATGTTTGATCTTTGCTCTAATTCAAGCTCAGACATTCTCACGACAGTACACAAAAGCATGCAACAATGATGAATGCCACTCAACAAGACAACACCACATGTCGACACAAACACAACTGTGAGACAATGATATACAAATGTTATGAAACCTTACCAAGCTATTTTTACAGTGCTGCCAATGTAAGCGCATGCTGGCAAGTTCACAATCATAATTGTCAGAATATATGTATGTCCATGGGATGTTTGCAGCATAGAAAATATAGTCAATGGTATTATAATAGGTATATATGATGTCAGATGGGTAGTAGACTTGGTGGTGTTATCACTTTGAGAGGGGTGTAAATGTCTAATCATTATGTTGTTTTGTACATCTGAAACTACTACTACTACTACTACTCTTAGTAGTAGTACTAGTAAACCTATAGCCAGGCTTATCAAGAAAAAGAGAAATTACCAATATAAGGAATGTGAGTGGTGACATCACTATAGATTCTACAAACATTAAAAGTATTTTAAGAAAGTATTATGAAGAAAACCAGATAGTAACCAGTGTGTGGAGAGTGTGAACAAACTGGAACCTGGGCTGCTATGATACCAGCACGGCGGTTCCTTAGAACATTCAAAGTTGAATTGCCATGTGAGTTGGGCAGTTCCACGCTGGGAGCATATGCACAAAAGAATTAAAAGCAGGGCCTGGAATAGATGTTTGCACACCATGTCCACAGGTCATTGTCATGACAGTGAAAGGTGGAAGCAACCTAACTGTTCATGTACGGAGGAACGGATACAGAAAATGTGGTGCATCCACACAATGGAATGTCACTCAGCCTTTAAAAAATAAAAGGACATTCTGATGCCTGCTGTGATGTGGATGGACCTGGAGCACACTGTGCTGAGTAAAATAAGCCAGTCACACAAGAACAAATCCTCTGTGACCCACTCATATGAGGTCCCTAGAGGAGTCTGATTCACAGTGACAAGAAGTAGATAGTGGTCTCATGGCTGGGGGAGGTGGAGGGGGAAGGGAGTGAGTGCTCAATGGGGATAGAGTGTCAGTTTGGGACAATGGAGAAGTTCTGGAGATGATGGTGGTGATGGCCGCACAACAGTGTGAATGTGAATGTGCTTAACGTCACTGAAATGTACACTTAAAATAGTTAACGTGGTAAATCCTATGTGTCTTTTACCACAATTAAAAAAGAAAGGATATTAGTGAAACAACTTGGGAAAAAAGAAAATATTAGGTGACGTCATCAAAATGGCGGCATGAGGTGAGCCTCTGTAAAGCTCCCCTGGAATTTACACCTAATCGAACAACAATAACTCAAAAAATGACATCCTGCACAACAGACAGGCAAAATGAAGAGGCCCACTACTGAATTCTTTGAAAGGTGGGCGAATCGCGCGAGCAGGAGAGGAGGGAAGGAAGAAGTGCTGAGACGGAGCCGCACGGGCTAGCACAGGATGCAGACCTAGCTCAGTGCTCCGAACCCGCTGCATCCCAGAACTACCGCAGCAGTGGGAGAGGGAAGAACTTGGACTGCTCGGGCTCCTCTTATGGCCCACAGGGCTGAGGGGGCAGCATATGACACGGCTGAACCCAATGCTCACGGCAGAGAACTCGGAGCAAAGACTGAGGGAAGAATCCTGAAAACGGTGGTGTAAGCCCTCACTGCCGAGCAGAGAACGGAAGGCTTAGGCACAGACACTAGCCGCCCCCTCCCTACCCTCCCAGAGCTCCCCTCGCCCCCACCTGCCCGGTGCTAGAAGCAGAACAGTAGCAGTGTCAGATCAAAAGAAGAGAATATTTGCTGTTCTGAGAACTGTGGACCGCAGACACAGATTCGAAGCCCAACTAGTTCCCGCAGAGGGGAGGGAGCTGTGGAAGCAGGACCGGCTGTGGTGGCGGCCACCGCCAATGCTCGGGGCCACCTCTCACAACTCACCCCGCCCCTAACCCCACCTATCTGGGTGGATCCCTGCAGGAGTAAACAGAACTGCTGAAACATACGGGCTCTGAAATTGGTGCAGGAAGAGCTTTGGAACTTCAAAAGCTCTCCGCATACCCTCACGGGCATTGCGCCCTGTGACCCAAGTGAACTATTAACAGAGGAGAAGCCTGTTTACCAGGGAATCCCCCACTGAATGAGAAGCTGGAATAGTGCAAAGAAAACATAGCACTGCCGTGTGAGAGAAATAAAAGTCTGCAGTAGGAGAGAAAATAAAACATTCTACCAACAAGTACTGGAAAACAAAAGAAAGACCTCCTCCTATCAACCTGCTGCAGAGGCCACTACTGTACATGTCTAGGAAGAGAAATAATAAATCAGTAATTGCCATGAATAACCAAGGCAACAAGACAGCTCAGAAAGAAAGTGAAAAGTCTCCAGAAAAGGAACTTAAAGATATGGAAATATGTGACTTAAAAGACAGAGAATTCAAGATTGTAGTTCTGAAAAAACTAACGAGATGCAAGAAAACACAGAAAGTCAGTTCAATGAACTCAGAAATGCAATCAAAGAACAACATGAGCATTTTACGAAAGAGGTTGAAATTTAAAAAAATAACCAAATAGAATTTCTGGAGATTAAGAACTCAATAGAAGAAATTAAGAATAAAATAGCCAGTTTAGGCAGTAGAGTTGACCAGATGGAGGAAAGAATCAGTGACATCGAAGATAGAAACCTGGAAATTACACAGATGGAAGAAGAAAGAGACTTGAGACTTAAAAGAAATGAAAGAACTCTACAAGAACTTTCTGACTCCATCAGAAAGAGCAATATAAGAATAATGGGCATACCAGAAGGAGAAGAAAGAAAGAAGGGAACAAAGAATATATTTAAACAAATTGTTGATGAGAACTTCCCAAACTTGTGGACAGAACTGGAACCTCGAATCCAAGAAGCAAATAAAACACCTAATGACGTCAATCCCAACAGGTCTTCTCCAAGGCGCATTGCATTGAAGCTGCCTAAAATCAACGACAAAGAAAGAATCCTCAAGGCAGCCAAGGAAAAGAAGACGGTAACCTACAAAAGAAAGCCCATTAGATTCTCATCAGATTTTTCAGCAGAAACTCTACAAGCCAGGAGGGAGTGGAACCAAATATTCAAACTATTGAAAGAGAGAAATTATGAGCCAAGAATAATGTATCCAGCAAAGATATCCTTTAGATATGAAGGAGGGAAAAATACCTTTCCAGACATACAGAAGCTGAGGGAATTTTCTAATACACGACCTGCACTACAAGAAATACTAAAGGAGGCTACTCGACCACCATCAACAGGGACAATCTGTGGCAACCAAAACATAAAAAGGGGGAGAGTAAAGGCCTGAACCGGAATATGAAAATGGAGAAAGTAAGCGAGCTAAAGAACATGGAATACTCTAAATATCAAACTTTCTTTTACTTAAACTTAAGGGTAACCACTCAAGAAAAATCCAGAACTGAAACACATACTGTAATAAAAGAAGAAACAGAGGGAAACATCATAGAATACCAGAATACAGAAATAATGGACAACAACATAAAGGCAAAGAAACAATGGAGACACAGCCTTAACAGAAACCTAAATATAGAATGACAGGAAATCCTCACATGTCAATAATCACCTTAAAGGTAAATGGACTGAACTCACTTATAACAAGGCACAGAGTAGCAGATTGGATCAAAAAACTAAACCCAACCATATGCTGTCTCCAAGAGACACATCTCAGGTACAAGGACAAGCATAGACTCAAAGTGAAAGGGTGGAAATTGACACTCCAAGCAAATGGTACCCAGAGAAAATCAGGTGTAGCCATAATGATATCAGATGAAACAGACTTCAGGGTGAAAAAGATAACAAGAGATAAAGATGGACATTTCATAATGGTAAAGGGGACTATACAACAAGAAGACATAACAGTCATCAACATTTATGCCCCCAATCAAAACCCAAGGTCAGCAGAAGAAAGGAAATAACAAAAATCAGAGCAGAACTAAATGAAATAGAGAACAAAATGACAATAGAAAAAATTAATGAGACAAAGAGCTGCTTCTTTGAAAAGATTAACAAAATTGACAGACCCTTGGCTAGATTCACTAAGATAAAAAGAGAGAAGACACAAAATCAAAATGAAAAAGGGGAAGTTATCACGGACACCACAGAAATACAAAGGATCATCCACGAATATTATGAAGGACTATATGCCACCAAATTCAATAACCTAGAAGAAATGGACAAGTTCTTAGAAACATATAGCCTTACAAGGCTGAACCATGAAGAACTGGAAAATCTAAACAGACCGATCACCAGTAATGAAATTGAATCAGTCATCCAAAACCTTCCCAAAAGGAAAAGTCCTGGACCAGATGGCTTCACTAGTGAATTCTACCAAACCTTCAAAGAGGACCTAATACCAATCCTGCTCAAACTCTTCCAAAAAAATGAAGAAGAGACAGTACACCCTAACTCATTTTATGAGACCAATATTACCTGATACCAAAACCTGGTATGGACAACACAAAAAAAGAAAACTACAGACCAATGTCTCTGATGAATACAGATGTAAAAACCCTATACAAAATTCTAGCAAATCCAACATAACAATGCATTAAAAAGATCATTCATCATGACCAAGTGGGCTTCATCCCCGGGGCACAAGGATGGTTTAACATCTGCAAATCCATCAATGTGATACATCACATAAACAAAATAAAGGACAAAAATCATATGATTGTATCAATTGATGCAGAAAAAGCATTTGACAAGATACAACATCCATTTATTATTAAAACACTTAATAAAATATGTATAGAAGGGAAATACCTTAACATAATAAAGGCCATATATGACAAGCACTCAGCTAATCTCATAATCAATGGTGAAAAACTGAAGCCCTTTGCTCTACATTCAGGAACACGACAGGGCTGTCCCCTATCACCCCTGCTTTTCAACATAGTGTTGGAAGTCCTTGCCAGAGCAATCAGGCAAGAGAAAGAAATAAAAGACATACACATTGCGAATGAAGAAGTTAAATTATCATTCTTTGCAGATGACATGATGCTATATATAAAAAATCCTAAAGACCCCACCAAAAAGCTGTTAGAAACAATCAACGAATACAGTCAAGTTGCTGGCTACAAAATCAACGTACAAAAGTCCATTGCATTCCTATATACTAACAATGAAATCTCAGAAAAAGGAATACAAAAAACAATTCCTTTTGCAATTGCAGCAAAAAGAATAAAATACCTAGGCATAAACTTAACCAAGGATGTGAAGGACCTATCTGCTGAAAACTATAAGACATTTTTGAAAGAAACTGAAGAAGACACAAAGAAATGGAAAGACATTCCGTGCTCATGGATCGGAAGAATCAACATAGTAAAAATGGCTATATTACCCAAAGCAATATATAGATTTAATGTAATCCCCATCAAAATCCCAATGGTATTTTTTAAAGAAATAGAACAAAAAATCATCAGATTTGTTTGGAACCACAAAACACCCCGAAGAGCAAAAGCAGTCTCAAGATAAAAGAACAATACTGGAGGTATCACCCTCCCTGAATTTAGCTTCTACTACAGGGCTACAATAATCAAAATAGCATGGTATTGGCAGAAAAACAGACACATAGACCAATGGAATAAAATTGAGAACCCAGAAATAAAATCTCATAAATATGGACAGATAATTTTTGACAAAGAAGCTAAAAACATACAATGGAGGAAAGACAGCCTCTTCAATAAATGGTGCTGGGAGAATTTGAAAACCACGTGCAAAAGAATGAAACTGGACTGCTATCTGTCACCATGTACCAAAATTAATTCAAAATGGATCAAAGTCTTAATCATAAGACCTGATACAATAAACTGCATAGAAGAAAACATAGGTACTAACCTTATGGACCTTGGGTTCAAAGAGCATTTTATGAAATTGACTCCAAAGGCAATGGAAGTAAAAGCTAAAATAAACAAATGGGACTATATGAAACTTAAAAGCTTCTGCACAACAAAAGAAACCATCGACAAAATAAAGAGGCAACCAACTGAATGGGAGAAGATTTTTGCAAACAGCGCCTCCGATAAGGGGCTAATATCCAAAATATACAAGGAACTCATGAAACTCAACACCAAAAATCAAACAACCCAATTGAAAAATGGGCAGAGGACCTGAAGAGACATTTCTCCCAAGAGGACATACAAATGGCAAATAGACATGAAAAAATGCTCAACATCACTAATCATCAGAGAAATGCAAATGAAAACCACAATGAGATATCACCTCACCCCAGTCAGAATTGCTATCATCAACAAGACAAATAGTAACAAGTGTTGGAGAGGCTGTGGAGAAATAGGAACCCTCATACACTGTTGGTGGGAATGCAGACTGGTGCAGCCGTTATGGAAGGCAGTGTGGAGGTTCCTCAAAAAATTACGAATAGTATTACCATATGACTAAGCAATCCCTCTCCTGGGAATCTACCCAAAAAATCTGGAAACATCTACACATAAAGACACGTGTGCTCCATGTTCATTGCAGCTTTGTTGTTGGTGGCCAAGACATGGAAACAACCAAAATGTCCTTCGATAGATGAATGGATAAAGAAGTTGTGGTATATATACACAATGGAATATTATTCGGCCATAAGAAACGATGATATAGGAACGTTTGTGACAACATGGATGGATCTTGATAGTATAATGCTAAGTGAAATAAGTCAGACAGAAAAAGCAGAGAACCATATGATTTCACTGATATGTAGTATATAAACCAAAAACAACAAAAGAACAAGACAAACAAATGAGAAACAAGAACTCATAGACACAGTCAATAGTTTAGTGGTTACCAGAGGGTAAGGGGGTAGGGGGTTGGAAATGAGGGTAAGGGGGTTCAAATATATGGTAATGGAAGGAGAACTGACTCCGGGTGGTCAACACACAATGGGATTTATAGATGATGTAATGCAGAATTGTACACCTGAAATCTATGTAATTTTACTAACAATTGTCGCCCCAATAAATTAAAAAAAAAAAAGAAAATATTGTGAAGTACATTGGCTAAAAAAAGTAACAACTTAGGAGAAAGAGACAAATTCCTTGAAAGACATAAACTACCGAAACTCACTCAAGTATAAATAGATAACCTGAATATACCTGTCTCTATTAAAGAAATTGAATTTGTGGTTAAAAACATCCCCAGAAACAAACCTTCAGGTACTGATGTTTTCACTGGCGAATTCTATCAAACACTTAAAAAAGAAATAATGCCAATTCAACACAAACTCTTCTAGAATATTGAAGTGGAAGGAATACTTCACAACTCATTCTATGAGGGCAGCATTCCTGTTACCAAAGCATAACAAAGACATTACATGACATGAAAACTACATACAAATATCCCTCATTAAAAGATACATTCTTTTTTTAAATTAAAGTTTATTCGGGTGACAATTGTTAGTAAAGTTACATAGGTTTCAGGTGTACAATTCTGTAACATATCATCTATAAATCCCATTGTGTGTTCACCACCCAGAGTCAGTTCTCCTTCCATCACCATATATTGGATCCTCTATACCCTCATCTACCACCCCCCGCCCCCCTTACCCTCTGGTCACCACTAAACTATTGTCTGCGTCTATGAGTTTTTGTTTCTTCATTCATCTTGTTCTTTTGTTGTTTTCAGTTTTATATACAACATATCAGTGAAATCATATGGTTCTCTACTTTTTCCATCTGACTTACTTCGCCTAGCATTATAATCTCAAGATCCATCCATGTTTTTGCAAATGGTACTATTTAATCTTTTCTTATGGCCGAATAGTATTCCATTGTGTATATATACTACAACTTCTTTATCCATTCATCTACTGAAGGACACTTTGGTTGTTTCCATGTCTTGGCCACCGTAAATAAGCTGCAATGAACATTGGAACATGTATGTTTTTATCGATAAATGTTTTCTATTTTTGGTGTAGATACCCAGGAGAGGGATTGAGGGGTCATATGGTAATTCTATTCTTATTTTTTTTAATAGAAAAGATACATTCTTAAGTGGTTCAAATATATGGTGATAGAAGGAGAACTGACTCTGGTTGCTGAACACACAATGTGATACATAGTTGATGTATTACAGAATTGTACACTTGAAACCTATGTACTTTTACTAAACATTGTCACCCCAATAAATTTCAACTAAAAAATAAAGAAAAGAAAATGTAAAAACCGAAATCCAACCACATTCATGTATAAAAGGAATAATATATCATAACCAAGTGGGTTTTACCTCAGTATTGCAAGGTTGACTTAATATTTGAAAATCAATCCAACTAAGTCACCATATTAAGAGACTAAAAAAGTAAAAACATGACTATCTCAACAGGTGCAGAAAACACATTAGACAAAAATCACCATCCGTTCCTGATAAAAGTCTTAGCAAAGTTGGCAAATAATGGAACATCCTCAACCTGATAAAATGGCATCTACCAAAACCTACAGCTAACGAACTACTGATACATCCCATAACATGGATGAATTCCAAAAATGTATGTTTAGCCAAAGTCACATGTAGAAATGCACATGCTGCACTCCATCAACTCCACTGATATTAAACTCAAGAAAAGACTATAGTGACAAATAGCAGGTAAGTCATTGCCTGGGACTAGAAGATGAAGGATTGATTGAGAAGGGGCTACTGACTTGAGGTTTAGAAAATGTTCAATATCATGATTGTGGTGATAGATACACACCATAGGTGTATAAATTTGTCAAAACTCATTAAAATATGCATTTTATTATATGTAAATTATGCCTCAATAAAATTGAAATTTAAAAGTAAATATAGGTGAGGAAGTTAAGATAGTGAGTTTTCCCTATTTTTTGATACATTTTGGCTAGGAGAGAGAATAAGAATAAAGGACAATTATTGTTTTGTTTATATTAAGGCATCAACTTACTTGAGGCTGATTAAAAACTGAGATGAGAGGAAGAGCTTGAAGATACAGAAGACAGCATTTTGTAGTGCTACCATCTTTTCTGCCAATCCAAACTTTATGCTTCCTTAATAGATGGGAGTCTCCCTGTAATTAGAGGTGTGACGATTTGAAAACATGCACTTTGATGTCTGGACATCCAACTAGAAATCTCAAACAGGCCTAAAGCTTGTCTCTGGGCAGCATATGTGAAATACTCTAACTTCCAGCAAATCTCAATTAATTACCTATGCCTTGATTATTGGTTAGAAGTGTAGAGTCACTCCCCTCTTTCCCTGCCCTTTAGGTATCTAACATTAGTTTACCCCTATGCTTGTACAAATTCTGGAAGTAAGATTCTGGGCGTGCAATAAACAATTTTTTTTTAAGTATCAAGTGAGATTTACTCCATTTTAAGTCTTCATTGTCCAGTTTGTTGTTAAAACTCTTGTATACTTTACCCACCAGTGTTTGGACTTATTGGAATTCTGGAAAGTTCGTTTTAGTTACTCAGGAAGACTCCTTTCTCAAATGCATTTTAATTCTCAGCATATATATATATGTGTGTTTGTGTGCGTGTGTGTGTGTGTATTTGGGAAGTTTCCAAATAAGATCCACAATTAAACAGGGGCTGCCAAAGTATAAACCCAAAAGCGTGACTCTAATGTTGCAGATGTCAGATGCTGAGGGGTAAATTATTCAAGAACAAAAGAGGTTTTCAGTATTAGGCATCATTTTTACAAACAGGTCTCATGGCCATTGGCCTTGGAATTTTAAATATAAAAAAATAAAGCAAGATAAACTAACAAAATTTGTTATTTTTCCATTTATGAAATAAAAAAATGTCAGATACATTTTCAAAGGGAACTTATCACTTTTATCCAGCTTCTATCCTCAGAGTTAGGGGCAACAGTTCTCATACTGTCACTCTAGTCTTGTGACTTCTAGTATAAAAGCATGTATGTAATATTTGTTATTATATGAAAGTAGTCACTCCTGTCCTATTAGCAGGGTAAGTTTGTTATGTTTGTTGTTGTCATTGTTGTTGTTGTGTGTGTGTGTGTGTGTGTGTGTGTGTGTTAGTAGAAGTAATGAAGATATATTACAACACCCTTACCTTCTTTCCTGGTCCCTTTTATGAACCATAATTCATATATCTGTGGTAGCTGGCCAGGGTTAGGGACTCAGCCTACGATAAGGATTAGACTTCAGCCTATGATCAGGGTTAAGGTCTTAGCTTGAGGCTCAGACTGAAGCTATCCTTAGGGTTAAAATTTATGTCCTGGGTCCACTCTGTAGCTGAGAGCAGAGTAACGCTACCTGGCCCAAATTAGAAGAAACCCACAACCTTGGTTTCATTAGCATAGGACTCTGACTGGCTGAGTTAACCAGGCAGAGTCTGCTCTGGAAGAGCATATGACAAGGCACTCCGGGAGCTCTGTCCTTCATCCTCAGCTGAGAATTAGCTGAGAAAGTCATTTCCTCTCACCATGCTTCTCATTACCCAATCTTCCAAGGGAGGAACATGATCGTTATTTCTCACCATGGGATGAGGATATATGGTGGGAAGAGAACAGGGAAGGGGCAATGAGTTTGAATTAACATTTGCAGCCTCTTTTTTTTCCTGACTTGCAATCCTCTGTCTCTAATTGAAAACAAAGTCAAGCTTCCTATTTTAAGCCTCCAAGAATAAACTCCTTTCTGTTGCTTCTACCCATAATTTAAGTACTTATTGGTTTTCTGAAATCTGAATATCTTTTCATTGCCTCCTATACTATACTGCCATAATTGGTTCTTTTCTCTCTGTTGTTTGTGTTCCTTTTTGACCTTTCTCCTTATGTGAATGCATGCCTGTGTACGCACACATTTTTCAAGCAGAAGTGTTGTGGAGTGCCAGCCGCCACAAATCGAACAGTTCCTGAATGGGGGAGTGGGAATGAAAAAAGACACTCACACAAAATGATGATGCGGCCGGTCTTCAGTGATCCTGAAGCACGGAGTTTACTTTCCTTTACCAACATAAACCACCTGTGTACGTGCAGCTTAACAATCACGAGTGAGCATTTCCTCATTGAAAGTAAAATTTGCAACTTTTACATATGAACTACAGACTCACTGAAACTCTCCCAAAGTCATTATCTCAATGACAAAGCCCACCAATTACCCTGATAATCATCAGTGATCTGTGTCCGGGAACTGGCCGTTCCCACCTCATTCCTTAGCAGCTTGCAAGCACCCTCCAGGTGTAAGCAGAGACAATGCCTTAAGATCTAAAACAAGTTAACCATAAACTGAGCCAGTCTGCAAGGCTACAGAATAAACAAGAAATCATGGCTCCCCACAAAGTGTTAAGTCTTGAAAAGATTTGCAACACTATCTGGATTTCCAACTAGAAATCTTAAACACGCCAAGGAGTACACTGCTTCTTCAGGATAGTTAAAGTGTGGTAGTTTAGCCCTTTCAAAAGAGTCCATTAAACAACATTTTTGTGCAGGGCAATAACTTCACTGGACACTAAATTGGGAGGAGATGGGGAGGTAGATTTGGCATCATTCAATTGCCTCATGGGCTGCTTGCCTAGTTCCCAAGGCACAGATGGTCCCTGATACTACACCTCAGAATCCCAGCAAATCCTTGGAATAAGAATGGTATGACTAGCTCCAGAAAGTTTAATCTTGGTCCTTTAGAAGTAACTCAAAGTGCACATAATAGATCAAGAGGAGTATTTAGATAACAAAGAATAAATAACAGTCTTGCTGCTGGTGACCGTGATGTTTTTAGATCATTCAAGTTTTAGATCAGGATGGTATTATTTGAAATCATTTTTCTCCCAATGGTCCAGTCTCTATCCCAATGACCATCCCCTTTTTCTCAACTCCACCAGTTCAGCAATTATATGTTTATTTCCTCGAGGATGGATATTACTGAATAAAAGCAGAAAAAAAGTCAGTCAGCTTTGCAGTCCAAAAGCTTAGGGTCTGGGGGCACTGGAGAAGACAGAGGATAAAGCCAACATGTTTATTGAGGAGAGAAGTGTTTCAGATTTCCTCGGATTATAAAAGACTCTGATGTGAGAAGGGAAAGACAGGGAAATTGTGAGACTATATATGTGACTGGAACCCAAAGAGGGGTCTTTTCTATCTGCTTCCTGGCCAAAACCTTAGGGAATGGAAAGGAAAGAAATTTCTGAGCCAGATCTTAGCCTGGAAGGAGCAGAATGATTTCAAATCCTCAAATAAAGTATGAAAGTATCAGAGAGATCCATTAGAGCTAAGGGGTACTGGTGGAGGAATGTCAAAGGAGCAACCTGCCAGGTAGATGACATGGAGGACCAGTACATGATCCTAGGAAAAAAGGAGGTATCCTTGAATAGATTAATAGTGAGTTCTGATATCTGAGGGGTATAAGGACTCAAATAGAAATTAAGTTGTACTCTAAAAACCTAAATAAGTGAACTGAGATTTGAGCCTACCACCCCAATATGTACAACATGACTATGTCCCTGATGTAATCCACTTTATGGGTTTCTTAAATCTAGCTGAAAGTTGATTCTTTAGGGGTTGTTATTGAATGGTGTCAACCCTCAAAATTATATCATGCAGTTGATTAGGAAAACAGAGGGCGTAAATTGGCACTTCACATGTGTGAGTATTATCAACTTCTAACTGCACATAAAAATTAGCAAAAATTCAGTGAGGACTGTGATGCATATGGATGGTACAATTCTCCCCAGGAGAAGCTGTCTCTCAAAATGTAGCAGGTGACATCAGATGCTTGTACAGTGTAACTCATTTTCTTATCAAACATTTGATCTTAGACATACAGTAGTATTTAACTTACAATCAAGACACACAGAAACATGCACACACATGCATATGCTCATGTACACATCACTTGCTCAAAATCATAGCCTCCAGATGAATGCAAATATTTTCTGCTCCAATTCTTAGCTTAAGTAACGGCAGGTATGCTTTTAAACTGCTAACTCAAATATCAACTATAGGCGACTATCTCTTAAATGTTTGTCTCAGACTCCCTCACCTAACTCTTTAGAGGGGCCTGCTGCTGTCACATCTAACCTCTATCTCTCTTGAGGTTTTTCACTTACAGTACAGAAATGATTTGAGGCCCGCCTTCTCTAGATCATGACCAGTTTTTTATGAGTTTGCCCTATTTTTCATTTCCTCAATCTGATGTTCAGGCCACTTATTCATACTTTCTCTTCTGTCAATGTGTCAGACTTCTCCCTATCAGCACTGGGCATTGTAATGATTCATAAGTTTTCTTCATTGGTTTCACATGGCTCTGATTTATGTTTTTTCTAAAATTTATAAGGTTCAACCTAAGAAGGCAGTGATGACAAAAAGCACTAGACTTGAAGTGCTTACATTCAAAAAGCTTAAAGTCCGAGTTCTCTTTCTGCCATTTAGTAGCTGGGCACCTTTTGACAAGTCACTGCAGTTCTCAGGCCTTAGTTTCCTCGTTGATAAATTTGAGGGTTGAATTAGACCTAGATTCTGTAAGCTGAGACCTGTATGGTAAACTGGGCACATTTATATACTTTGCTTAGCCTACACAGTGTTCAGTTTTTTTTAATGATTGTAGATGGAGAACATAGGTTCTACTTCCCCGAAGTGCTCACCACTCCCTAACGCCTTTTACCCACCAGCTTCACTTATCAGCATTTGCATTTAAAACCACTGGATCAGGTACTTTGCACCTAATGTTCACCCAACTCTAATGCCTTTTTTATGCCTTTTTATGCCAACTCTTTATGCCTTTTGGGTTCTTTTACTCTTCCAACAGGCACCATGCACTCCACATGCCCTCGCCAAAGTAACATTTAAGTTCAGCAACTTCTCTGTGTCCAACACTGTGGTTTTAACAATAAAGGTTCAGAAAGTGAAGAAGGTAAAGTCTAAAGGAGGGAGAAAAACACTGAAGAAGCTAGGACCTGAACTAGGTTTTAATAGGTGATATTTGGGACTTCAGATATCTGTCTGGCCATCATGCACAAAGAATGTGCCTCCTCCACACCTGATCCACAACTCTATTCAGTCTCTCACCTCTTCCAGATCACCAAGCAGTCACTCTACACGAAACAGGCTATCCTAACACCCTCTACTATTCCAGCACTATCTGGCCTGCTAGGGCCAGAAACAACAGAGAGCTCCATACAGGTTTCAATCCCTTCAAAGAAAAAGGCTTTAAAATGTTCATAAAAACAGCTCAGCATGCTTTTTAGACATCAAATCTCTTTTACAAAACCATTTTTTTTATGTTACATGTTACTCAATTGGAAACACATAGATTCAATATGTCCTTAAAATGTGCCCAGCCTTAAAAAATGAAGGAAATATCTTAGTGTAGTGTCTGGGGATACTTGCTAATTGTAAAATATTGGAGGGTAAGATGATTTTTGATATTCCATAGACTCTCAACTATGATAAGACTTCTGTACCGAATCTGCTCCCATCACTTTTCCTGCCCTCTCACACCAGTTCAGCCCAATAGTAATACCAAGTCACTTGTAATATATAATGTCAAGTAACTAATCAGTAATAAAAAGGACGATGACGATTCATCTATATCTCTGGGGAGACCTCAAGCTCAGTGAGGGAGACTGTGTATCCATCTTTCAGATAGCCCCATGTCTTATGATAGACCCTCCAGTCAAGCTGGTAAGATATTAGTCTCTTCCATAGCAAGTTTTTAATTTGATGGAGAGAAATTCCTGTTTCCAGGGAAATCTGTACCAGCCAGTACAACAGAAATAACATCCAGAACATATTGAATAAGATCACATAGATTAAGGTCCTGGAGCTGGCACTAATAGACAAAACATAAACATGATTCAGATTGTCCTTACATTCATTCTTTGTTACTTAGAACAATATATTTTGTGCTTGTTAATAATAACGATAATGATATCACTGCCTGTACTGCTACTACTACTGTTACTACTACTACTACTACTATTAATAATAATAACCATAAATAAGGTCTTTCATTTATTAGTGCCCCTATGTGATAGGCATTTTATATCCATGTATGTAAATTTTGTTATTTAATCTACCTGACAACCGTGCAAGGTAGATATTAATAGCCCTATTTGAAGATATGAAAACTGGTCAGATTACTCTGACAACAGGGTTACATGCAGTTCATATACATTTTTGGTGCTTTCTATCATGCATACTCTACTTTTATTCCCTTTCCCCACTGGCACTGCCAAATAAAGACCATGTATTTTCTCTATTCCATACTCCCTCTTCAATAAAAACTTATATTCTTTACTCAGCAGGAAGCATTGGACTCTGAACACCCTGGGTGTTCCATCCATGTTGGTAACTAAATGACCAACTTTGTCATTCAGGTT
The DNA here is from genome assembly GCF_004115265.2 of Rhinolophus ferrumequinum. NCBI lineage: Eukaryota > Metazoa > Chordata > Mammalia > Chiroptera > Rhinolophidae > Rhinolophus > Rhinolophus ferrumequinum. The sequence goes on along the minus strand of NC_046284.1, from coordinate 27,272,838 downwards.
TGGCTCTGTTAGAGACATAGTTAAGCAGCACAGCTGGTGCCCAGGTGTGTAATGGAGTTTTGTGTGAACCAGTTCTCTTGATTTTTTATGTACATCCCTCCTATTCTCCACAGCACTGAGGCATGAGTTGATCGTGGTCATGGCCAAAAGACAAATCTGAGAGACAGACAACCATGTTCCACAGTGATTGTTCCTCTACACTCTGATAACTAGAGTTTTCTTACTGGGTCAGGATCATCACTCCCACCTAGCTCCTCCTTCCCTAAGGAAGAGTCCTCCCCCAGGAGGCTCCTCAGGCTACCCTGCTCTACCATTTCACCAGGTATGTCCAACTAACCTTAATCCCAATTTATGCTCAAGCTGAGTGGGACCAATGGATTAGCTGGATTTAGTGTGTAGAAATGTCATGGACTAGGGTCAAGCCCTGTGAGTCAGGGAATAAAATCTGAAACCAGAAGACCAGGACAGGCTGCAGCATCTTGCCAGTTTACAGGTACAATCAAGGTCAAATCCAGAAGGCCATGACTTAGCAAGGCCAAAGGCAAGCAAGAGTCAAGTTGAGGCCAAGGTCTTAACTGAATAGAAAGAGTCATAGGAGTTTTTTGACCAACCCAACCTAGAGGATGATTACTGAGCCAATGAAATCTGAAAACTCCAGAGTATATAATTATAGTAATATTCTTTTTTTATCCAAATCACTCTTCATTCAGATGAATTCTTTCAAAGAAACTCATTATCTCTAATAAAATAGAGAAGCTGATTGGCATACTGCATAAGGAATCATGTCATAATCCTGGGTTCAAATCCCAGCTCTACCAATTACCCCACCTCCATGACTTTGGATAAGTTTCTTCACTTCTCAATGCCTCCATTTTTTTTTGCTACCTGTAAAATGGGGGTAATAACAGTACTGTGGGGAGCCATGATTTCTTGTTATTCTGAAGCCTTGCAGACTGGCTCAGTTTTAGCTCCTAAGGCATTGTCTCTGCCTGCACCTGGAGGGTGCTTACAAGCTGCTGAGGAATGAGGTGGGAACGGCCAGTTTCCGGACACAGATCACTGATGATTATCAGGGTAATTGGTGGGCTTTGTCATGAGATAATGACTTTGGGGAAGTTTCAGTGATTCTGTAGTTTATATGTAAAAGTTGAAAATTTTACTTTCAATGAGGTAATGCACACTCGTGATTGTTAAGCAGCACGTACACAGATGGTATAAATTGGTAAAGGAAAGTAAACTCGGTGCTTCAGGATCACTGAAGACCGGCCGCATCATCATTTGTGTGAGTGTCTTTTTTCATTCCCACTCCCCCTTTCAGGTACTGTTCGATTTGTGGCGGCTGGCACGCCACACAGTACCAACATCAGAGCTTCATGAAAAGCTCATAAAACAGTGTCTGCTAAATGCTCAATAGATGTTGGTTTATTGTTATCATAAGAGATGAACAGTGAGTAGCTCTGATTGGAGAAAGGTGTGTATGGGCATCCCAGAGTGCACCCTCTCACTCTGAAGTCTTTGAAAATCATTTTTCCAGTACAAACTAACACCCAGTCCAAGAGTCTCCTCTATAGCAGCTGACCACTTCTTAACACTTTCAGTGATGAGGACTTCATTACCTTAAAAATATGTTACCAGCTCTGATTATTTTAAACATTAAAGCCTTTTCTTATATTGACTCAAATTCTACCACCAGGTGATGTGGGAGGTACCACCTATCCAAGAGACAACAGCGTATAACAGAAAGCAGTTGCTTTTTAGTCAAACAGACCTACAATTCTATTTCTGCAACTTCTAGCTGTGTAATCTTGGGGGAGTCACTTAACCTTTCTGAGCCTCTGTTCCCTCAATTGGAAAATAAGGATAATGACATCATCTAAGGCATGAGCTTTCTGCTATGGACTGAATTGTGCCCCCCTCCATATGTTGAAGTCTTAATCTCCAATTTGACTGAAGTGATAGGGTCTTTAGGAGGTAATTAAAGAAATATGAGGTCATAAGGGTGAGGGGTCATAAAGGTCCTAAACTGATAGGACTGTGGGCTTATAAGAAGAGGAAGAGAGAAAAATCTCATTCTCTCTGCCTCTGATATCCTTCTATCTATCTATCTATCTTTCTATCTATCTATCATCTATCTCTCTTTCTCTCATTTTCTCTTTCTCATTCATTCTCTCTCTCCCTTCTTCCCTTCCACCCTCTCTGTCTCTGTCTATCTCTATGAGCACACACTGAGAAAATGCCATGTTAGCAAACAGCAAGAAGGCAGTTGTCTGCAAGCCAAGAAGAGAGCGCTCACCAGAAACTGAATTGGCTGATATCTTGATCTTGGACTTCCCAGCCTCCATAACTGTGAGAAAATAAAATTACATTGTTTAAGCTACCTAGCTATGGCAGCCTTAGCCGACTAATATGAGGATTAAATGAGGGATTATATGTAAAATGGTACAAAAGCAGTACTGAAAAAGTGGAATTATTTTTATTCGTAGTTATTAGTTTTGCACTGAACTGCTATAGAGAGCAAATAAAATAATTCTTCCACATGAAATTTGTCATATAATTAAAGACAGATGGCATGGAGGACCCATAACAGCAGCTTGCCAGAAACATCCCGTATCTGCCTCTTAATTTGTACTAATTGACAAAAACATCCAGTATTTCTCTCTTAATTTGGACTCATTACATGTGCTTGCCTCCATGACTACACTCTAAGCTACCTGAGGGGCAGAAACCATGTTTAGTCCTTTCTATAGTCCCACTGCCTAGAATATCATGGATTCTAGGTGTAAATGTTGGGAGAGTAAATGAGTCAACACACATTTAGTGGGCATTCTGAAGCCTCCTGGCCACAGAGATCTTGCTCCCAACACACAGAAGCCTGAGGATGATCTGAACTTATCGGGGGCTCTTTATCTGACAGCAAACTTGCTGTCTCTGAGCCACAGAGAATACTGTGGTACTAAACCACATCTGCCAGGGTAGTTTAGCAGCTGATCTTATGAGGTTCTTGCACGTGAGGAGCCCACATTTGCAACTATTTTTCACTTATTGGGAGACATAACATGTTCCTATTCATAACATTTTCTCTATTAAAAGAGGCAATTCCAAAGGATGGACAAGGACTATGTCAGTTCAGCGCTAACTTTGCTCAGCAGGTGTTGTGAGATTTATCATCTTAATCCATTACTTTGAGTGAAATGACTGAAGCTGTTTTTCACAGAACTGTCTTAGAGATGATGGGCAGCATATTAGAAATAATTGTACTAAATGATTTTCTTAATCATTTGGAAAACCAGGAGTCAACTAGGACACTTATTATTTGCACAGGTATGTGTAGTTGAGTATTCTTCTTTGTGTGAAGGGAAATTAGGTTTGGAATGGTAGCTAATGACATTTTGGTCAATTGGGATTAGTAAGATAATGCAAATCCTTTAATAATAGAACACTGTGCTATAAAGCAAACATTCATTCAATATATGGTGATGGAAACAGAAGTGAATCTGGGTAGTGAGCACACAATGTGATGTATAGATGTATTACAGGATTGTACACCTGAACTCTATGTAACTTTAGTAACAATTGTCACCCCAATAAACTTTATTTTTTTTTTAAAGGCAGATATTCCACAACACCAGAATATTTTCCCAGAATATAAGAGGCAAAAAAGAAGGGAAAAGAAGGTCAAGGAAGAGAGAGAGAGAGAGGCAGGGAGAGGGACGAAGAGAGGGAGAGAGGGAGAGAAAGAGAAGCACGAGTGAAAGCACATTAGAATGACAACAGCAGTTTGATGATAAAAGTCATCCAGTGCCTAGAAGAAGAGATAGGATGTGTGAGCTGGACACATGGATGTTTTTCTCCAACATTAAGCAGTGGATTTTCCCAGAATCATTCAAGTTCTTCTGCCCAGTTCCTCATGTGATCTGTGACAAATGTCAGGGTATAATAATAATAATATAAATAACAACAAAAACTAGGATTTATCAAATACTTGCTATAGACCAAGCATTCTACAAAAGTTAGCTCATTTAATCCTCATAATATCCTTGTGAGAGGGGTATTACCATTTCCCAATTTATAAACAGGGAAAGTGAGGCTCCGAGAAGTTATGCAATGGGTCAAAGTTCAAATAGGTTAGGAGCAGAGCCTTGATCTAAACCCATATTTCACAGACTAAAGAGGAGTTCTGTGTTATATTGCCTCTCACCTCATCTACGGATCAAGATGAGGTTAGTTATAGTTCTTGTCTGTCTTCCTTCAATCCTGTAAGTGATTTTATAACTCTGATCATGTCCTTTCTCTCTTTGCCTTTAAAAAGATGCAATTTCTGAACCCCAGTCAAGATGGCAAAGTAGGTAAATAATGTGCTGGCCTCTTCTCATGACCACATAAAACTTACAAATAAACTACAGAAAAACTGTCATTGAGAATAACCTGAAGTCTAGCTGAACAGAAGTTTCACAACTAAAGACATACAGAAGAAGCCACCTCAGGAATGGTAGGAGAGGCAGAGATGTGGAATGGGTTGGTCACACAGCCACAGGTGGTGGTTAAGAATTGGGAGCGATATCTTGGGTACAGAGGTCCCCCTGAAGGAGTGAGACATCCCAGCCCCACATCAGGCTCCCTAGTCCAGGGTTCCAGTGCCAGGAACAGAAGTTTCCCTAGCTTCTGGCTACGAAAACCAGTGGAGATTGTGGCTGAGTGAGACTGAGGGAGCTGGAATGCCAGGCATTTCTCCCAAAGGGTCCACACATGGACTTACTTGCTGATGGACTCACTCACTCTGAGCTTCAGCTCTGGGGCAGTTGTTCAAAATGTGCCAGGGACATACGGGGAAGAGCTGAGTTGTCTGGCTCCAGGGCCAGGGCTGGAGAAATAGCTTTCTCCCAGACAGAAGTGCTGTTAGCATCCACTGTTTCTTTGTAAAACACCACCCACAGGCCTGCAGAAGCAGGTGGCTACCATATCTGAGTCTCCATCAACCTGGCCAACTCTGTTTGTTTGCTTTATCCTGGTGATTCCCTGAGACCCATCCCACCTAATTAGTGGGCATACCCAAGCCTCTTCCAGTGGCTTTTCCATCCAAATGAACAATTTTGGCTAACATTGTGGACTTTCCTAAAATAACTCAAAGGTTCACAAAACCAAACAAGCAGCATCTGGCATTGGTGGGTTCCTTACCTGCTGCTGAGCAGCCCCAAGACTGGCACTAGCAACAGTTGACCTCAGTTCTCAGTTTGGCCTCTTGACCCATCTCCAATCCTAGCATGGGTGGTGGCCAACTGTGGATTGCTTTGTAGCTCATGCCAAGTGGCCCCAGGCAGGGCACACTCTGTGGCTAAAATTGGCCTATGATGGTTCCCCACCCAAGATTCCATTGGGCTGACACACCAAATGGCCAGCTTCAGACCAAGCCAGTGCAGGTCTGCCCACCACCGAGGATAACACACGAAAAGGGCAGACTGGGAAGGCACCAGAGCCATGCTTCAGTGGACCCTAATCCATAGGGTTAGCCCCTGCACAATAGCTCTTCCACTGTAGTCCTCACAACTAATCAGCCCAATGATCAATCCCTCCCTCTGAGGTGCAAACAGCAACCAAGGCTCAACTACAACAGGAGGGAACACACAACCCACTCATGGGACATGCCTTGAACACCCGGCTCAGGGGACCAGGGAGAATATACCACTGGGGCCCACAGGACACCTACTACATAAGGCCACTTTACTAAGACTGGGAGACATAGCAGCCACACCTAATACATATAAACAAACACAGGGAGGCAGCCAAAATGGGGAGACAAAGAAACATGTCATAAATGAAAGAATAGAATGAAGCTCCAGAAAAAGAACTAAGCGAAATGGAGGCAACTTACCAGAGACAGAGTTCAAAATATTGGTCATAAGGATGCTCAAGGAAATTAGTGAGAACTTCAACAAAGAGATAGCAAGCATAAAAAAGTCATAGAAACCATAAAAAAGAACCAGTCAGAACTAAAGTATACAATAACTGAAATGAAGAGTGCACTAAAAAAAAAAAAAAATCACCAACAGACTAGATGAAATAGAGGATTAAATCAGCAATTTGAAAAACAAGGTAGCAGAAAACACCCAAATGGAATGGCAAAAAGTGAAAGAAAAAAAGAATACAGAAAAATAAGGATAGCATAAGAGACCTGTGGAACAACATTCACATCATAGGGATACCAAAAGGAGAAGAGAAAGAGCAAGTGGTTGAGAACCTATTTCAAGAAATAATGCCTGAAAACTTCTGTAACCTGGTGAAGAAAATAGACATAAAAGCCAAGGAAGGGCAGAGAGTCCCAAACAAGATGAACCCAAAGAGCCCCCATACCAAGACATGCCAAAAAAAAAAAAAAAAAAAAAAAAAAGAATCTTAAAAGCAGCAAGAGAAAAGCAGTGAGTTACCTACAAAGGAGCTCCCATAAGGCTATTAGCTGTATCTTAACAGAAACTATGCAGGCCAGAAGGGATTGACAGGAAATATTCAAGGTGATGAAAAATAAGGACTTACAACCAAGATTTCTCTGCCCATCAAAGCTATCATTTAGGAACAAAGGACAGATAAAGAACTTTCCCAACAAGAAAAAGCTAAAGGAGTTCATCACCACCAAAACAGAATAAGAAATCAGAATAAGAAATGTTAGAGGAACTACTTTAAGACACACACACACACAAATACAAAATATGAATAATAAAATAAGTACATATCTATAAAAATTAGTTTAAATGTTAATAAAATTTTTCCACTCAAATGATGGGGGTGGCTGAATGGATAAAAAAACAAGACCCCTACATATGCTGCTTAAAAGTGACTCACTTCAGATTGAAAGGCACACACAGACTGAAAGTAAAGGGATGGAAAAGAGATTTTATGAAAATAGAAATAAACAGTCAAAAACTGGTGTAGCAATACTTATACCAGACAAAATAGACTAAAACAAAGGCTACATCAAGAGACAAAGAAGGACTCAGTAATCCTACTTCTGGGTATTTAGCCAAAAAAACCCAAAATGCTACTTTGAGGGGATGTATGTTTCCATATATTCATTGCATCGTTGTTTACAATGGCCAAGATATGGAGGCAGCCTGGGTGTCCACTGATGGATGAATAGATAAAGAGGAGATAGTACATATATACAATGGAATATTGCTCAGCCAAGGAAGGAAATGGGTTCTCACCATCTGCGGTGACATGGATGAACCTGGAGGATATTGTGCTGAGTGGAGTGTCAGACAGAGAAAGACAGATACAATGTTATTTCACTTATATATGGCATCTAAAGAACAAAATAAACAAACGAAACAGAAACAAACTTACAGGTAGAAAACATTTTGATGATTGACACACGGGAG